>NC_137220.1:5610526-5713026 GCF_949987685.1 Ammodytes marinus
AATAAGATTAATTCAGGGACTAGAAAGAGTCTCAATTTGGTGTTAATGCGAGACAATGCAGGTTAGTAGGGTACATTTGAGAACTAAATGCTCCATAAATCATACAATAAACAACATATGAAGAGATCCTTATGTAATAACCTTCAGTATATTGTTAAGAACGATGAAAAATGTAGTTGATGTAAAGTGCTTTAGAAATTGATATGCTTGGTCAGAGTATTGTAAAGAATTTTTTTTTTTAGATAATGGCCATCAAAGATTGTTGTACAGGAGAAATATACAGACACAAACAGACAAGGTTTAGTATGATGAACACCTAAGTGTACATTTTAGACCTTATATTCAAACACTAGTTGTAGATCTCAAAATTAATCAATGATTGAAAAAACAATATTTTTGCCGGCTGTGTCTTGGAAATGTAACAAAAGCTGAACATGATAATAAATATAATTGGTTTGGTGTGAGGGAGGACACATCACTGTTTGTCTGCTCTGAAAATGAATCCACAGCTTGGATTTGGATATCAAAATCTGTCAAATCTGATCTTTGTTTCAATCTCTGACATTCTCCATCTGCTCATTTTTTGTGAACTTATTGTACAAAAAAATAGGAGACTCCAGCTGTCAGTTTTCATCAACATAATGTGTCTTATATAATCTTGTCTGTCTCCAGTGAACGGATGTCATGGTAGCAGGACAAAGACCAGTCAGCCTCCCGAGGTCTCTGGAGTTGCTATGAGGAAACCTTCACTGAGCAAACAGGTACTGTGGGTGCTAAGCTAAAAGAGGCTAATCAGCAGTACAAACTGTCAGCTGATTGTATGAAGCCTCAAATGTTGATGGAATGGTTATAGAATAGGAAATAGTAGGTAGATGAATCGATTTGTTGATCGCCCGTTAAAGGTGGAGTCAGTGATTCTGGAGAAAGCTTGTTGTCAAAATCACTTTTCGTCAAAATCAGTGAATACCTCCTCACGATCCGCTACCTGTCCATACCTCATTGCCATGCATCCTGCGGTCTTTCTTTCACTCGCTTCCTATACAAATTCACACATCGTCTGCAAGTGCTAGCAAAGAGCATGCACTGGAGTAAGTATACTACATCTTATGTCCAAAGGGGGCACTAGAATCAACAAAAACTGAAAGTTCCTTGTAGCTACTTTAATAAACAAAGGGAGCCATTACCTTCATGGTTGAGTTTTAGAGCAATCATTGTCATAGTGTAAAACAGGAAACGGTTGTAAATTAGGATATGAAATGTTGGCCAGACAAAACGAGCCCATTTCCAGTGGCCTTGGACTCTTGAAACTTGAGTACATTTGTCATTATAATTCATAAACGATAAGCTAAAAGAACAATTGAGAAACGTCTCTGTCATGCTAAATTACACACAGCCACACTTGGTGCTTTCTTCCCTCTAAGCCACATCTGATATCACTGATTCAGTGCAATGAATCCCGCTGCTCTTGTGAACTTGGGCCAACTTCCATTCACTTGCCAACCCAACAACCCACGTGACTAATTCAGAGTCGGATGAGGCAATGTCGCCCTGTGTACAGTGCAGAAGATGGACAGACAGTTGGTGCCATATGGGCGACTGAGATTTTGGACTCACACTTATCACTCAAAATTTGTCAGCTATTGAAATCAGGAAGGAACCAGCCAAGTCGGTCGAATCTCACGCTGGTATATCGCTAGGGGGCCCACGGATCACTAAACCTGGACTGAGATTGCGGTGGTGAGAGCCTCCCCCGTATGCTCGCCATGTTGTGTGCAGCGAAGGTGAGAAACGTGGTTGTTATGCTGCTTTCGTCGTTGCTATGTGTTGAGCCTATGGTGGTGTTGTTACGATGAATTTGAAGTCTAGGGTGGAATGCGGTCTTATAAGAAAGATGATAAAGATGTCTTGTATGTAGATATGTCTAATACCGTAAACTAGAGGCGTAGAACTTGGAAAATGCTGTTCACACTCTCACATATGGCATTGGCAAGCCGTTGTAACATTCAAAGGTGTCAGCGATTCGGGCTCTGTTAACAGCATGTTGCTAGCTATGGCGGCCCCCCTTCATTTAAATTCCCGTTGTTTACATGCCATTTACAGAGCCTAGGCTAGATTTATTTTCAACTCACACACAGTATGGACAAGTAGTGTATCGTGAGGAGATATTCTCTGATTTTTGACAACAAGCATTCTCCAGAATCGCAGACTCCACCTTTAAGTGTTACAACAGCGTGCCATACTCACATGTTTCAGTGTGCGTGTGATATGTTGACATTTAGTCCCTGTATTTGCCTCGTCAGCGCACCTTTCCAAACCCTTTGGCAAACACATTTCTCCCAACATGTAAACACACAATCACAGGAGGGTGCGGCGTCTCATTAGCTACTCTCTCTCTCTCTCTCTCTCTCTCTCTCTCTCTCTGTCTCTCTCTCTCTCTCTCTGTCTCTCTCTCTCTCTCTCTCTCTGTCTCTCTCTCTCTCCTCCCCCATCCCTCCCTCCCTCCTGCAGTTTACCACACAATTGTAATTTGTCTTTTTAACGATCATCATTCAAACATTTCCACCAAAGCCCCCAAGCCCCACAGCTACTGATGCTGCTCCTCCCTCACTGTATCTCTCCCTGGGAAAGGAAACATGTTAATACATCTGTCTCCTTGTCTTTTTACTCTTGCTTTTTTTTCATATTTACGATGTTAATGAGCATTTAGCCACCAGATTATAGCCACCTGCTAATTTACATCAATGATCCCTTTGGCAGGTTGGAGTGAAACATTCAAATTTAAACATATTACAAACACAATCAATCCCTAAGAAAAATAACAGTAAAAGACTACAATAGACAATGTTGCTCACGACAAATGTGGGTGACCATACAAATTTGGCGCTAAAGGTGGAGTCAGGGATTCTCGAGAAAGCTTGTTGTCAAAATTACTTTATGTCAAAATCAGTGAATATCTCCTCACAATCCGCTACCTGTCCATACCAGTGTTAATACACAGCCTAGGCTCTGTAAATGGGCATGTTGGGCCCCTTTTTGTTTACATGCCAGTTTACAGATCCTAGGGTGTGTATTAACACAGGATGTTTTTTTTCACCACACACATGCAGTACGTACAGGTAAGAAATCGTGAGGAGATTCACAAATTTTGACAAAGTGATTTTAACAACAAGCGTTCTCAGGAGACCCTCGTAGACAGCATCCATCTCTACGAAACCTTCAACCTTAAAACCTTAACTGGAGGCTAGACACACACACACAACACACACACACACACACACACACACACACACACACACACACACACACACACACACACACCACCACCACCACCACCTCCCCATCCGTACACACACCCTCCCCTACTTCCCTGCAACGCAATTCTCATACATTCGCTCCACAGCTTTTGAGACTGAAGACAGCATCATAGTGGAAGAGAGAGAATACGTAGATAGAGAGAGAGAGAGAGAAGAGAAAGAGAGAGAGAATAGAGAGCTAGAGAGAGAACACAGAGTGAGAGAGAGGAGAGAGATAGGAGAAACGGAGTGAGAGAGGGAGATTGTGTGTGAAATAGAAGAGAGAGTGTGTGTGAGAGAGAGACAGTGTGTGAGATAGATAGAGAGAGAGGGGGGGAGAGAGAGAGTGTGTAAGACTTTCCCCAGAATAGAGAAGCAGCAGGCAGGCAGGAGGTGTGTGGAGAGCGACTGAGTGGATGTTGATGATGGAGGCCAGCTTTGACACAGAGGAGAGTTTTGACGACCCATCCTGTCTCACCCCACAGCCCCCCGGAGCCGTGTCCCCGGCCAAGAGACAGATCAGAGAGGTCAAGGAAACCAAGATCACTGTGAGTATAATATACCATGGACCTATTATTATAAGAGGTGTTTGTTTAGCCACCATTTAGACTGTATGGTGCCTAAGATCCAATGTATTCCTACTAAGCTATCTATCTATCTATCTATCTATCTATCTATCTATCTATCTATCTATCTATCTATCTATCTATCTATCTATCTATCTATCTATCTATCTATCTATCTATCTATCTATCTATCTATCTATCTATCTATCTATCTGCTTTTGTTCATCTCTCATCCTCTAAAATGTGTCTCCTACTTCCCATCTCATCTCACATACATCGCGTAAATGTAATAATTCTGTAAGTTTGTAAATAATGTAACATTGGCTTCATATTTATATCATATCATATCTGATAAATATGAATTAGGCTACTGAGTTGTGGATAAGTGGTAGGATTAAATAAGCTTAGGCTTAGTACTATTCCTTTTCGGACTTATCATGTTAAAACAGTTTATTTGTTATTTTTTACTATACTATTTTCATCATGTTCGAAATATAGCATCCATTCATTTGTACGTTTTTTCACTTCTTTTGTCTGCGAGCTCAAATCCTAATGCATGCAGTGTCCACGCTCTAGTGGCATAGCATGGGGTTCCCTGCATACATATTGTACACCACAAGACTCCTGGACAGCATGTTATGACTGATCCCCATCCATTATATTGATTGAATGCCTCTCAGCGAATAAGTAAGAGCTCTTATAGCACTATGATGTGTGTCCTCGCCTCGTTATATTCAAATTACACTGAAGTGAGTGATTTAACAAAGCCTCAGTTCGTCGGTTGGTATTTTTAGAATCGCTCCCTTCTCTCAGACAGATAAGGAAAGTGATTTTGATATCTCTGTGTGTGTGTGTGTGTGTGTGTGTGGATTTGTCGCTGTGTATTTTCTTTCTCCACACTCACACTCACATTTGTACTGGGGCATTGCAGGTCATGGTGCGCTTGCTGTTTGCCATCCAGCAGCGTTCCCAAAGTGTGATTTTTGAAGAACTACCAAATGTATTTCATATTGTAGTCATTACTGAATGCAGAAGAGTGGAATTAAATGTTAGCTATGAATGTAAACGCCACTTGAGATGCTCAGACAGTAGCTTGGGTTATGTAATCCCTTGTAATAAGGAGTGTGTGTGTGTGTGTGTGTGTGTGTGTGTGTGTGTGTGTGTGTGTGTGTGTGTGTGTGTGTGTGTGTGTGTGTGTGTGTGTGTGTGTGTGTGTGTGTGTGTGTGTGTGTGTGTGTGTGTGTGTGTGTGTGTGTGTGTGTGTGTGTGTGTGTGTGTGTGTGTGTGTGTGTGTGTGTGTGTGTGTGTGTGTGTGTGTGTGTGTGTGTGTGTGTGTGTGTGTGTGTGTGTGTGTGTGTGTGTGTGTACAATAGGTGTTTTTGTATCTAGTAAAAAGATTGGCTGAATTTCTTGCGCCCGGTGTGCTCGCTGACCTGCTGCAGCCACGGGAGCCTTCAGTCTGCTATTGTGGAAAAAACAGCAGTAGACCTGTGTGTGTGTGTGTGTGTGTGTGTGTGCGTGTGTGTGAAAGAGAGAGAGAGAGGTTTGCAGCAAGGCCAGTTTCCATGGTGACACAAGCAAAAGCAACTGATTAATGGCTGTTGAAATGGAAAACGCTGGCATGGGAGAAGGCGGGGGAAGCCATTCAGATATATTCACTGAAGACATACTGTTTTTGTGTTCCTCTTCTGTTAAAGGCTTTGAACACTTGTGGATGTTTTGTAGGCATGGTGCCATTTGGTTTCATGACCATCCACTTAAGTCTCTTAAGCAGTGTCTTTTTTTGCTGTATTTTCAAAACGATTGCATATCTATTGGTTACAAATCTAGATTGTCAAGGCTCCATTGTTAACCCCTCCCTTTGGGAGAATTTACTAAAGCTACAGTGGCCTTCGAGGACTAGAAGCTAATTACTAAAGATGGCATCATCCACCACTGCCTCAAGTCTTTCCACAATATCAAATGATGAGGTGAAGATGTATACTATTTAGTTATTTATTCTATAGAACTTCTTCTTGGTATTCCAACAGGTGCATTTCCAGCGGACACCCACAATATATAAAAGGTCAAGCAATAATACACTACGTAAATCATACGAAGGAATATTATATTCCATTTCTACCAAGGCAGTTCTGGAAAGCATCCATTCCCTTTTACACACTACACATTTAATTAGAACACAGTTGCAGAGAAGAGTCACAGGTGCAGCGAATATGTAAATGTTTCTGCTGCATTTGACGGTAAAATAAATTCAAACCTCGCAGGTGATATTGAGTGAATGTGAATGTGTAGCCGTCTATCTGACGTCAGGCCACAAAGGTGTCTTTCTGTTTCACCATGGTGCACCTCACACATTACACAACCCATCTACAGTTGTCATGGAGACGCACGCATCCATGACTGTTGGCAAAATGGACACGCCGTTCACGCGTCAACGAGAGAGAGGGGGAGAGAGAGAGAGAGAGTGTGTGTGTGTGTGTGTGTGTGAGATAGTAGCAATGCTGTAACCTTGTTTTCACCTTCAGTGAGCGTGGGACCGAATCAAGATGATTTTCAGGCTGTTAAACATGGATTCGCGACATGCGCGGTTGACTTGTTGCTCTGTGTGTGTGTGTGTGTGTGTGTGTGTGTGTGTGTGTGTGTGTGTGTGTGTGTGTGTGTGTGTGTGTGTGTGTGTGTGTGTGTGTGTGTGTGTGTGTGTGTGTGTGTGTGTGTGTGTGTGTGTGTGTGTGTGTGTAGGTGCTTGGAGTTGGGGGAGGTGATAGCTTATTATGGGTTTCATCTGGCTTTGTTGGCAAGGATATTTTGAATGGCCATTGGAGAAGAGAAGGCATACAGTAGGAAAGGCATCAGTGGGAATATTGAGGCAGTCCGAGATTGTTTTGTTATGACAGTGTGTGTGTGTGTGTGTGTGTGTGTGTGTGTGTGTGTGTGTGTGTGTGTGTGTGTGTGTGTGTGTGTGTGTGTGTGTGTGTGTGTGTGTGTGTGTGTGTGTGTGTGTGTGTGTGTGTGTGTGTGTGTGTGTGTGTGTGTGTGTGTGTGTGTGTGTGTGTGTGTGTGTGTGTGTGTGTGTGTGTGTGTGTGTGTGTGTGTGTGTGTGTGTGTGTGTGTGTGTAAAGAGGAAGGAGGAGGGGTTGGGTGGGTTACGGCAAAAGTCATTTGTCGCTAAGCAACAACAGCAGCAGAGCATTCTATATCCCAAAGTCTCATTTGCTGAAGCTCGGATAGATTCAGAGTTCCACTGGTTTGTTTGAGTGCCAACCCATTATTCTCTATTCCTCTCACGGGCCATTTCTCCTTCCACTCTGCCATGAATTTCCCTCTATTCAGCGAAAGCCTCCAAAAATATATAAATAAATGAGTAGGAACAGTAAAATGTGTAGTGAAACAAGCCCTGCCTGCCTGCCTATAGTACTCTCTTGAGAGCGTGTGTTTGTGAACGCTGACAAAGCCGGTACAAAATGCCCCCAAATCGGCACTCTTTATGATGTCCCTCGCAGCTTTTTATTTTATTTTGTTGTTCAAACTTGTTCACACACTGCAAAGGGATGAAATATGGCCATAACAGCTGATACTTCAAGCATCCCCCCCATTTCAAGGAGTTATTACGCTACCATGCCATGAAGGTATAATCTATATTAATATTCAATTCCCGAGCCCACTAAGCGACCATAAAGGGAGTGCGTAAACCGGCGCTCCGACAGCACTTCCTTTGAGATGAATGGTTTCATTTTCCGCTGGATGGGAGCGTCAGATAAACAACAGCTATGATAGATGTGGAGCCGGTGTAATGGAAATTCTGGCGCCCCGTGACAATCAGTGCGATGCCCGAGGCCTGAAAATGAACAAATTGACCAGCCGGCACACACACACACACACACACCATAGTTACATTTACATTGCATGAGTGTGTATAGGCCTGTGTGAGGTCATTTGTTTATTCATGTGGATTCTTGTTGCCAGTCCCTCTCTGTCTGTCTGCACATAACATAACCATATTAATGTTTTCCTCCTGGATTATTTTGTGATTATATAACACAGAGAGAGTATTACTCATGTGTTTATTTTTTCTGGTTTCTGCTCATTTGGAGGCCCTCTTAGATGGAGTGGTGCAGCGAACAAAGAAGTTAAAGCTGTAGTGCGTAACATTTTCACATGAATGAAATCCCAAGAAGTCCCCACGAAATGTTTCAGTTGTTGATTGTACTGCTGAGAAAAAACCTGGACGTACAGCAAAACTCTAAAACTTCCTCAAAAAGACTGTCCGCTATTTTTACATATAGCACAGTTAGGAGAGTGTCTAAATACTTCTTTTGCTGCATACTGCCACTGCATCCCCCCCTCCACACACACACACACACACACACACACACACACACACACACACACACACACACACACCCTAATCCCATATGGTGCAGGGCAGAGGTTGGCATGGCACAGACTGTATCTCTCAGTGCAGAAGGGGAACGTTACATAATTGCTGCCCCAGGAGAAACTGGAGAAGCTGAGGACTCAAGTCTGTATTCAGGCTGAGTGTGTTTATCTGCAAAGCCACAGACTCTAGTGTAGCTAGTGAGTTAGTTAGTGGACAGGGGTAGTCTCTCTATCTCTCTCTCCTCACTCTCTCTCTCTCTCCTCACTCCCTATCTCTCTCTCTCTATTTCTATCTCTATCTCTCTCTCTTCTCTCTCTCTCTTTCTTTATCTCTCTCTCTCTCCCTATCTCTCTCCCTTAAGACCTATGGGTCACCGTCCTTCTTGATGCCCGACATCACCACATTCCTATGTTACTCACGTCTGACCTTTTTCCCCCTCTCATCTGCCTGATGCTAACCAAACCCTGGCCTTTAACCTCGCTCTCTTAAAGCTATCGTGCGTAACTTTGACACAAAGTTGATTTAAAAAATAATCCCACGAAAGCGCCCAATAAAATGAATGTCAGTTGTTGATTCAACTGCTAAGAAACGTAGCGCAGAAGATGCACGATCACTGAAGGCTTTACCTCATGTACTGTAAATGCGCCGACAGTGTTGTTGTTCCTCATGGAGGCGACAGAAGTTACACACTATAGCTTTAAGGTGAAACACCATTTCGACTCCACGACTCATTAGACTCACAGGTCTGATATTTGCATCATGTTCAATCGTCTGCCGCCGCTACTTGAATGATCTGCAAAAATACCTTACATTTGGACAAACTGATTTCCATTTCCCCCTCAAAAATGCCATCTCAGGGATTTTCACGGATTCCTGCAATTGCTTTTCCTCATTGTAATTTCCAAATGACACATCTTGTAGGGTTTCTTCATTCCTTATATCACCCATCTACTTGTGCGCTCCTCATGTCGTGTTTTTTGCCTACTGTCTGTCTTCCATTGCCTATGTTTGTTGTTACTTTGATTTGTAATTTATGTAGGATGTATTTACTCTCCTAGCCTTCTTACCCTTCTCCTTGGTGGCTTTGTATGGCTTATCAGGCCGCCATTTTAAATAGGTAACTTGTTCCTATTTACTTGCATATTGAAATAAAGGAAATGAAAATAAAAATATCCCTTTTTTTTCTTTTCTGTATTTCTTTAGATCAACTGTGTGACTTTCCCTCTTCCTGGAGAAGGTCCGGAGCAGCAGCTCCTCAAGCCAAACGAATGGAGCTACTGCGACTACTTCTGGGTGAGTTCAGCTCAAACAAATACGCTTCCCGACTCTCTCTTAAAGCAACAATGTGTAACTTTTGCATCTTAAAAAACTGTTTCAAAGTAGATCTAATAGTACAACAGTGAAAGAGTGGGCTGCAAGTCCGACGCCAAGCTGGCTATGTTGCTACTGTTGATATACATAGGTAACTCCACATAGTACGGTGGACACTATAGTCATATTTGTCCAAAATTACTGATTACTGATTATCGTCATTAATAGAACTAACACATTTTGTTGACCTTTAATGTCCAGTGCAGTTGAAAAGCCAAACATTATGTGACTAAGACACGACTGTGCTCTGAGAGACAGAAGTCAATATGTGACACACTCCACTCTCTTTGTCGTTTAACAGAAGTTTTTTCTTTTTCATGTTAGAGTGGTTGGCTTTCAGCTCATCGACCGTTTTTTCTGCGTACACAGAGATCATGGGGCTTTAAACGATTCCCTGGTGTCCCCTGGGATGTTCACTTCCCATGCATTTCCTTCCTAAATTAGATTTGTATTGAGGAACCACTCAGAGTGCACAATTGACTGAAATCCGACACCCCTGTTTGTATGGCTTTTCCAGAATACCATATTACAGGCTTATAAACGAGACCTCAAATTCTCCTTCTCAAAATAAACAAATATAAACACAGTGAAAAACAGCATTATTAATCCCAATGTTAAAGTAGCTGAGAAGCTTTCAGTTTTTGTTGATTCTAGCGGCACATTCGGACTAAAGTGATAGTGTTTTTTCATACAGTCTTTGGCTGCTTAAGCTGTTTCGCTTCCTCTCTGTACTGTGTGTGTGTGCTGAAAAAATCCACTGTTAATACACAGCATAGGCTCTGTAAACAGGCATGTTGCTAACTACAGTGGGCCCCCTTTGTTAACATACAGAGCCTAGGATGTGTCTTAACACCAGATCTGTTTTTAATGCACACACAGTATGTGCAGGTGGAGGATTGTGAGGAGATATTCCTTGATTTTGACAAAAATTATTATTACAAGCGTTATCCAGAATCACCGACTCCACTTTTATTGATGTAAAAGACGAGTTGTGTTGCAAAAAATAATAATAAAAAACAAAAATTTGAACACTGAATTGAGCCTCGAAAACCAAGCTAAGACATCCATAGTAGAATATTGGAGTTCTTCAGGCCAGCCCTACCTGTCTGATGTTTGCTACCACTCAAGACTTGATGTGTTAAATAAAGCTGGCACTCCTGTCACACCTGTCACAAACAAGACATCCTCTTCACACACACACGCCCATCAGCAACTGACACACACACACACACACACACACACACCAAAATGCATGTCCTCCCTGACATGCTGTGAGTCACACATTCTCACAAACTCCTACACACACTCTCTACCAGAACACAACAAAGAGGTGTTACTGGACGCTCTGTCCGTCAACTCTTGGCTGTTGTTTTGTTTGGCTTCATCCCAGTGTTCCCACATTTCCACGGCACCAAATGGGATGTTCTATTCTTATTATCATATTTGGTTTTGTGGATGAAACACAGTTGTTAAGTAAAACAACACTCAGTTGTTATTCATGATGTGTTAACTTTACCTGATTGTTTCATCTCGAAACCACATGATTGAGTTATGTTATGCAGAAGATTTAAAAAATCCACTAGATGTTACCGTCTCTAAAGGTGAAGTCTGATTCTGGAGAACGCTTGATGGCAGAATCACTTTTTGCCCAAATCAGTGAATATCTCCTCATGATCTGCTACCTGTCTGTACTGTGTGCGCTAAAAAAAACAGTTGTAAATACATAGCCTTGGCTCTGTAAACTGGGACGTAAACAAAGGGGGCCCATTAGCAACATGCCGATTTACAGACCCTATAGGCTGGCATTGATAGGCTCCCGTTTGTTTTTTTCTGTATCTACCGGAGCTTTTTGAATGATGCTCTTTTTTGTGTAACTGTGTTTTAAAAGGTGATATATAAAAATAAAGAGTATTCTTCTCCTCTCCTCAGACGGACAAGAAAGACCCCCAGGGCACCACCTCTGTGGCAGGGTTCGAGGTCCCTCTCCAGAAGCAGCTGAAGGGAAAACAGATGCAGAAGGAGATGTCCGAGTTTATCCACGAGAGGTAAAAAGTTTCCGTTCATATGAGGCCGTTCACAGCAAACAACAAAGCATTCCAGTTTAATGAGTGGATTCATTTAAATAATAGATGATTAATTTAAAAGGTGGATTCTGGAGAATGCTTGTTGTCTATATCACTTTTTGTCTTAATCAGTTTACAGAGCCTAGGCTGAGTATTAACAGCACTAGATTTTTTTCCAGCGCACATTATTAGACCCACGTGAGATCATTTTTTTTTTGAAAGTTTTATTGAAATTTGACTTTTATTGAACTTAAGAATTTCCAATTGATGTTACTTACTCCATTACATTTAATGGACCGTTATAATGGCGTTTCACTTGGCAGATTCAGATCACACACATCACATCACAAAACGACAAGGTACAAAGTCATGGCTTATCTCCATAGGAAGCTCACTTTAAGGAACTTTCTGACAGAATGAACACAGCAATTAAAGGGGCTGTATGTCTTCACAAAGCCACTGAGGACACAGTGTATAGATAGCTCTGCTCTTAAAGAATCTTAAACAGGAATTTAAAAAAACAAAAAAACTATGTGCCCAATTAGAAGTTTAGCTCAAACTTTCACATCCGTTGTCACGCCTCTCAGCTCTTCTTAATCACTGGTCCGAGTCGTGAGAAGTTAACGAGAATTCTCACCATCTCCCCAAATCCTTTTCAAGTGGATTTTGTCTGCAGAGCTAGTGACCTTTTATCGTGTTGCTCCGCGCTGCGAATATCGGAACATTTGGGCCAAAGAATACGGGCCTACTGACATTCAATTGGTGACAGATTTACTCAGGTGTGGATGGTAAATGTGAGACCGGTGGAGGAATTTAATTCCACAAAGGGCACAGACATGGCTACTTGACCATGGTTGGGTAGCGACTCTGGGAAAAAAGTTTAACCAAACTAATTTCAAACTCTCGAAGGTTGACGGAAATATACAGTCTCTTTGAAAATGTGTTGTTTTGTAAGAAAATAAAGTGATTTTGACATTTGACATGCTTTCTCCAGATTCGCTGACTCCACATTCAAAGCTATGATAATTCATTTTTAAATTGATTAAAGACATACTTCACCGGTGGGAATATGAAGGTGTATTGAACTCTGAGATCCTATGTAATATAAATGTGCAAAGATTTTATAAATCGGTTCATCCTAGCCTGAGAAAAAGGCAGAAAGAGTGTTTTATGGTCACACTGTCTAACCCTACAATACTGAGGAAAGACTAAGGGAAGAAAAACCTCATTCATTTTATAATGATAGAACGCCGGTTCTGTGTGGGTGAAGTATTCCTTTAAGCAACACATCCTTTTTTTCAACATGGCATGAAAGGTGGGAGCATTAGAAGTCACAAACACAGGACCTGCACGTGTTCATCTTGGGGGTTTCAAATGATATGTGTTAACGCATTTTTGTCTCCTCAAACTAACCTCACTGAAGCATTTTCTGTCAGTCCCTTGATCCAGGCAGCTCAGAGTTTCACATCTCAATTCTTTGTTTTTTTCCAGGATAAAGATTGAAGAAGAATATGCCAAGAACCTCTCCAAGCTTTCTCTGAGTCAGCTGGCAGCTCAAGAGGAAGGGTGAGTGCAGTAAACAGATAGATAGCGTGCGTGTGTGTGTGTGTGTGTGTGTGTGTGTGTGTGTGTGTGTGTGTGTGTGTGTGTGTGTGTGTGTGTGTGTGTGTGTGTGTGTGTGTGTGTGTGTGTGTGTGTGTGTGTGTGTGTGTGTGTGTGTGTGTGTGTGTGTGTGTGTGTGTGTGTGTGTGTGTGTGTGTGTGTGTGTGTGTGTGTGTGTGTAAAGACAGAGAAAAAGAAAATCTCCCTCTGCCAATACGGTACAAAGGTTAGGCAATTAAAAAGGACTGTGTCAGGAGATAGGATTTAAAATAGACTTATATTCCCCACACTACTTTTTGAATGTGCATAGATCAAAGAGAGGATGTTTTCTGTCGGCAAACTGACACAGAAATATTTTGAGCAGATCTTATGAAATCAGCAGACGGATGGGACCGGGCTTGGCTAGAGTTTGGTTTCTCTTTCCAGCTCCGGGAATTCAACGATTTAAAGAACAGTTTTGTTTCATAAACCCAGTGCTGGAAGAAGTACTAAAGTAAAAGGAGCAATAACAGGATGGCAAAAAAATCCTGCTTTCAAAATCTGATTTAAAGGTACAGTGTGTAGAATTTGTAGGCGTTTTTCCAGAACAGACTTGATAGAAATAGAATATAATATTAATCAGTGTTTCAATAAGTGTATAATTGCTTGAACAAAAAAAAATATGTCTTTATTAGCGTAGACACTGTACATTTAAGTATAATATACTGTGTTTTTCCTGTGTTAATGTAAGCTGCAAACGTTAGCATGTCCGGCTAACTATAGCTTGCTGCTCACAATGCTAGTAAATGAGCATTGAGTTAAAGGCCAAGAGCTTAATTAATGACCTTAATTAGTAGGATTATAGTAAGAGGCCCTGTCACCACTAGCAACACAACTTTAATGTGTCATCCATTTCTTGTCAGAACTCTGGGAGAAGCCTGGACTCAGCTGAAGAAGAGTCTTCACGATGAGGCAGAAGTTCACCTAAAGTTTTCCAACAAGGTAAAAACATCTGGAAAAGGAGCGCATTCATTGTGACCATCTCGAGTCATATAGCGCTATAAACCATGGATTCATTAATTGACTTGAATATTCATCCTCCTTCAATTATTTAGGTCATTTTTCAAGGAAGAAAAGCAAAACATTTCTGCTATGCTATATGCTCTTTATGGTGTATTAGGGCCATTGTAAAAGGGGGGAAAGTAAACCAGACTGCCAGGGGATGGGGGTAAAGGTCCAGTAAAACTTGTACATTTCTGAGATGAAAGTCTGAAATGTACTAGGAAAAACTATTGAATATTCTCTGACATTTTGAAGAAAAACATTTGCGAGAAAAAAAAAGACCTGAAAAATCGGTTTTCAGACTGATGGTCAAATACAGCAGAATTACGAAGCTCTTTTCACTAGTTTTTGACATTTTCTCAAGAAAACTATCAATCGATCAACAGCAAAAAAAGTAAACAAAAGCCAGAGTCTTCCTTTCATCTCTCTCTCGATCACATATCTCTTGTAGTCTTTTCTCATTCTTGTCCGGTCCCATATTTGTTTTCAGCCAGTCGTCTGCCCCTTCAGGTCAAGTGTTTTATGTTTTCAATCAAGCCGAAGTGATGGATGTTTGATCTAAGCTCATCCTGAGGTGACTGAGTCTTGTTTACCTCCAAAGCCTGTCAGCGCAGACAGTGGATGAATAATGACCTGTCTGTCTGCAACGCTATCACCAGTGGAGCAGAAACCAAACACTGGCATTAAAGACACACACACACACAGCCCTTTAAATAACATCAATGGCTGCCTCAGAGCTTCTTCTTCTTCTTATCTCTTTGTTGTCTAATTAATTAGTTACGTGTTTCTGACGAGAGGCGACCCAGGGCCATGCGGGGTGAGCGTGCTGACTCACTGGGGAGGAGGTAATGTTAGGTCAGATGGAGGGAAATGTAACGAAGAGAATTAAGGACACAGGCATTAATTATGCATTTATAGACAAAATACAGAATAAAGCCCAAATATAATGTCGAGATTAAACCGTGACAGTTCCAGAATGCAGTAAAATTAAAAAGATATCGACAAATTCCAACTTTCGGGATCAATGAATAAGCAAAACCTTATTATAACACAAACAATGCATCTTTGCTACATCCTCTAAGCTCGACTAATAACTACACTCCACTGTATAAGAGTGAAGGTATTGTCTATTTTTTTACGTTGGTGTTGCGCTTATTAGACTGTGCTCTCGTCTCACAGCCCTCCAAGAGCAATGTTATTACTGGAGCTTACAGGACGTCTGGTTTAGGCAACAGCAAAAAAAAATGTTTAGCCCATTGTCTGTCTTATGACGATAGCAAAGATGCATCGTTTGTGTTTTAATAACGTTTAACTTCAAACCTCTCTTCTCTTATCTTTCCAACTTTACCTGTCAAGTTTATTCACGACATGTATGTTGCCTTTATTCTCGTTATTGTATGTCGTCTTTTTTCTGTGCATAATGAAAAAAACCTCCTCCTCTCATTGTGTTTCCATCCCGTGGTCCTTATACTCTCCTGTAGAAATGAGAAGTCTTATCAAACCTCCAGAAAGTCTCGGTTCTCTTCTCCGAGTTTCAAATGAGCTATATTTCACATACACTGTACCTTCAAGCTTTTGCATTTGCTCCAGATAAGAAGTCTGTATGGAGATCAAACAGTGCTGACATGCCCATACACACGGCCATTAATATATTATGGGACGACTGTTTGGTGAAGCAAAGTGTAAAAGTGGCACTAAAAATGTAATTGTCTGCTGTCACGGCGATGGGTTATAAAGCAGTAAGCCCTGAGAAGCTGCTGGACTTTACCTCGGTTATTATAAAGTAAAATGCACTGTGTCAAGAAGATTATTGATTTAAAAACACACGGTAAAACTGCTGTTACAAGTGGTAATGGAAAACTAATGAACGATGAATTGAAAATCACTGTTTTGCCCATCGGAGCTTAGTCAAAGCCTCTGGAAACCTTGTATAAAATAGTAAAACATCAATACTGTATATGATATCAAAGTTGGGTAAGCTTTAACAAAAAAAGAAAATGAATATTATCAAACAAGCTTTTTTACTCTGTGACCGTTTGACAGGACTGTGTGGGGGCGTGGCCATATCAAATTTCTCTTAAAGTTTATCAAACTTAAATGACAATATCATTAATCTGGATTGATAAATATGCCTTTAACTCTTTTCAGATGCTTTTCTATCATGCAACTTATGGCCCAAACTACATAGTTTACAGGATTTTTTTGCATTTGAGTTTACAGGGCTTGAAGGGGATGTATACAACCTAATAGAGTATTTAGTTCGGTGGCCCAGAAGGGTCAACACAACTGCAAAAGCCACAGCACAACTTGCTCATTTGTGACAGTCTGAGCCCGTCTTGGCCAACGTAATTTTGCAACACTCAAAGTAATGGGACAGTAAAAGTTGTGTTTGGTACTTTTGTCTGCAAAACTATTTAAAACATTTATATTTAGGGGATGTTTTGTAGCCGCTGGTGTGTACCTTAGCTTAACTACCCATATATTGATTGATTTTACTTTCCTTTTCATTGATTTTATTTTCAAGTTAGTGCACCTACAGGGCACTCTATCATGTTTCTCCACTGGACCGGCACCTTAAACTGCAGTTCTTCACATTTTCTTGCACACAGAAGCGGTAAAGGAACTTTCGCTGTGTTTGCAGTATTACTCTCAACATCAGCATCATCTTTCAATATAATGGTCACTGTCATATGCAATATTAGGTTCGTATTAGGTTAATGCCATCATTTAATATCCTTATATAACTGTCTCCTGTTTAATATTATGAATTATGAGATATTATAACTCTCATTTGCAATACTATTTACTGCGCAATATGACTTGTCACCATCACAGGCTATCTGTTCTCTCTTTGCATTTACTTTACACTTAACACTTTTGTTAAGTATGAATTTGTATCTGTTTTCATTTGTGTAATTTTGGAGCAACTTGGCAAATAAATTACCTTTGGGATGATACATTACTCTCTTAACTCGTTTGTACAAATGTGTCAACTGTAAACATTGCAGTAGAGCTATGGTGATGGATTCTAAATAAAATGGTTGCATTGTCGTTCTCAGAGACGTTAAAGCACAGCCTCTCATGTAATATGGCTTAAACAAGGCTGCAGTTTGTGTGTATATATCGCTTAAAAACTGCTTTTTATCTGCTTTTTATCTGCCTTTATCACCTGCCACACCTGTTAATCCATTAACGTCTGAGTGACTTGTGTTATCTCCACAGCTCCACACTGAGGTAGAGAAGCCGTTGCTGACCTTCAGGGCGGAACACTTTAAGAAAGACCTGAAGAAGTACGACCACGACATCGCCGACCTCCGGAAGCAGCTGGCCAGTCGCTACGCCGGCGTGGAGAAGGTAACGAGAGTGTTTTATGATCTGCCGGTAGATTGTTAGCTTATAGGTTCAAGATACAGCACACTAATGCATATGTAGAACAGTACAAGATGATCACTCCAATCTGGGCCATTGTTTGCCTCCTAAAATAGTGCAAACATTTACAAAAGTTGGCACAAGAAAATGTACACCAGTGTTTCCATATATTACAATAAAACAGCTTTGGAAGACCCCACTACACAACTTTTTATATTTGGTGGCAGCATTATAAGGATGACGCAAAAATATCCTTATTTCTGTGTCGATGCATAACAAATGTATCAGTTTTTGTTATGCACAAAATTCTAAAACAATTATGAAAAAGCTGATAGTTATCGTGGATTTCTCCCCACACAAGTATTGTACTTACTTACTGTGTTACTGTGCTATGCCCGCAAGCCACAGCCTGTGCACATTCACCATTCCAATTATATATAACAACATAAATGATTTATAAGCCATGTGTCAGTGATTCAGACAGGCCATCCCAAACAGGCTTCTCGTTTCTAGCCAGCTACTGTCGATTTTGTGTCGGCAGAAATGACAACTGTTGCTTTGAGATGGTAATTAAGCTATAGAGTCAGCCCCATGAGTTGGTTTAACATTCTGGTTTTGACATTTCTATCTGACCCGATTAAAACAAGTCAATTTTATTCATACAACCAGATAAAACCAATTAAAACTTGCCTCGGGGGGTCGTTACAATCTGTGGAGCGTATCACACCATCTGTCCCTCGATTTCAGGAAAAACTCCCCAAACATTTTTTCTTAAACAACATTTTTAATGGAGTTTTGCAGATGTAACAAACATTACAAATGCAATGCTGAGTCTTGGCAGCAAACACAGTACACTGTCATATGTAGGCGATAGGCAAGTAAACAAAGGTCTTCAAAGGTAAATAGAGATGTAACATTATTTACAATGTACAGAAATATCAAACATTTCTGTTGGGCTATTCCAATAAAAATTCTTATACCATATTCTCATTTTATTATCAACATTTTGTTTAAAAAAAATATTTTTTTCTATTTGTTTTATTCAGTTTCCTTTAGTATTGTATGTTAGTTTTTCCATAACGGTATGCGTGCTGATAGATCCTTAATCAGTTAAGACCCAATTATGATCCAGACACACACAATATTGTAATGGTGTATTTCTCCCCTAACTGTAAATTTACATCATATGCAAGCAAACATGCATATCCAATAGATAAAGTGCCAATACCTTGTCTTTGAAGATCTGAAAAGTTTTAGTCTAGTTTGGGCATTTTTTAAAGCATTTTCAAGCTGCATTGACATAGTTTCCATTCTTATTTTATTATATCTGTTACATCACAATTTATCCCAAGTATGAAAATCATTTTCCTGCCAAAAACAAAAAACGAACATTTGGCTCAAATTCTCTAAGGGACCTTATCAGTGGGTTTAGGACAACTCCATCCCACACATTTTTGTTTTTTGGCATTTCTTGAGCAAGAGGATTTTCTCGGCTTACCCATCACTGTTACTGTATATTTGCCTTTCAAACACTGTTTACAACGTGACCTTGGAGAGTTGAAGAAAAAGAAAGAAAGACCCAGTAATATGGATTAAGAACAGATTAGAGGATGAGACGGGGATTGGAGCGCAGATGTCAATAGCCTCAACATGAAAAGGCTGTAATGACTCATGTAACTAGACGCAGTGAATCTGAGGATTACTCTGAATGACTCATTGTTTCTGTGCTTAAAGCTATAGTGCGTAACTTTTATAGTAATAAATTCAAGCCAATTCGACACAAAGTTGATCAGAAATATGAGCTCCACAAAACTATCTCTGTACTTCTCAGTATGGCAGCATTTACAAACTGGTGTCAGCTCCCTACACTGGTGTATGAGGTCAGAAAAATCCCAAGAAGAGCCCAAGAAATATTTAAGTTTTTGATTCGACTGATAAGACAAAACGTGGACGTACAGCAGAAGGAAAAAAATCCATACCAATCACTGAAGTCTTTACCTCATGTAGATGCGACGATAGTGTTGTTGTAATTACTCAGAATTCCTCATGGGTTGGGTTGGGCGACAGAAGTTACTCACTATAGCTTTAAATGTGTGTGTTTTGGGACACAGGCCCGTAAAGCTCTGGCCGACAGACAGAAGGACCTGGAAACGAAGACCCATCAGCTGGAGGTCAAACTCAACAACAAGACGGAGGAAGACATCAAAAAGGCCCGGAGGAAATCCACACAAGCAGGTCAGACTTCGCTTCACACAGATCAGATAAGAGAGACCTTTACACTCTAGATTTACATTTACTTCAAATTATGGTGACATCCTTAAGCTCGGGGAGTTACGCTGACTAGATGAAAACCAGAAGCCGAAACTAGCAGAGGAGGAATTCCACACACAGATAAGATACTTACAAGATAACAACAGTCTTTGTAGAGTTTTTACACTTATATTTAACTATCCGCTTTTAAGGTTTTTTTTTCTGTGAGGAACATGAAAGAAACAATAACGTTAACCTTTCGATTTTCACGTTTTTAATAATCTTGATAGTCAAGCGGATCTGTGTGCCTTTTATTTAAACTAATTCATGGTTGTATAACGTTCCTTCTACAGACTGTAGAGGTGTGACACTGTATTGATCTCCTCTTGAAGTGGATGTAAAATGTAATTATCTAGTTTAGTGTAAATTGCAGCTTAGCTCCACTGTTTGACATTTCAATAAGAGAAGAAGAAGATGGGTTCATGTTGTAATTGTTCGCGCCGCGGCCACTGTTCCGCTACAGCACAGGCTTTCAATACAGGAACGTATCTCTCTTGTACTCTTTTCTCTCTCTCTCTCTTTTTCTCCCTCCTATCTCTCTCTCTATCTCCCTCTGTCTTTCTCTTTATCTCTCTCTCTCTGTCTCTCTCTCTCTCTCTCTCTTTCTCTCTCTCTCTCTCTCTCTCTCTCTCTCTCTCTCTCTCTCTCTCTCTCTCTCTCTCAGTAGATTAGTCACACACTGCAGAACCAATCAATAGTTCTCATTTGGAGAGCGATGTGACGCTGGTGTGATGATCAATGCAGCCACCACCTCAGGGCCCGGCCGAGTGGCGTCACAGCCCGATGCTCGCGGATGTGTTTTTATACATTCGGCTGTGAGCCACTGACAGAATCTTAATGAACTTCAGAGAGCGTTCTGTTTCACTGTTGGATAGTTCTTCTTCATGGTTGGAGGTTACAGAGAGATGGAATATGCTGCAGTGGTTCATGAATGGTCATATTTTTTAAATAATAGGTTTTTGTTCAGTGTGGGAAGAAGCGTTTGGATGCTTTGGTTAAGTAGAAGCAATACTACAGTGTAAAAAATATATTTTTTACATGGTGAAAGCATAGTGGATACATTTTT
Source organism: Ammodytes marinus (assembly GCF_949987685.1). NCBI lineage: Eukaryota > Metazoa > Chordata > Actinopteri > Uranoscopiformes > Ammodytidae > Ammodytes > Ammodytes marinus. The sequence goes on from NC_137220.1 coordinate 5,631,586, forward strand.
CATATAAATTAATGTCGGTCACATTCAAGACGTAGACAAACACGTTGACACAAAGGATTAAGCCTATCAGCTCCACAAAACTCTCTCTGTATTTCCCAGTATGGCAGCGTTTACAAACTGCTGTCATCCCCCGACACGACAGCTCAAGAAGCGCCCACAAAATGTTTCAGCTGTTGATTCTACTGCTAAGAAAGAACGTGTAGGCTACGTACAGCAGAAGGAATACGTGCGTACCTCATGTAGATGCACCGACAGTGTTGTTGTAATTACTTAGAATTCTTCATGGGGGCAACAGAAGTTACGCACTATAGCTTTATAGTACCAAAAGAAGAAGTACATTTTGCAGAATGACCCATTTCGGAAAAGCTCAGTTCCTAGACTAGATTAGAAGACTCAGAATCGAATATATCAAATGTATTGGTCTGAATCAGTTTCATGTAATATAGTGGATAAATAAATATTGTTTGTAAGAGCTTGGTTGAGATTTGTGTGTTGCTCTAGAAACCGAGCCACCAAGCTGAAGCTGTCAGAGCAATTTGTCCCTAAAGTTAAAAGTATTTCTACCTGAAACGAGGTCATGGTAGCAGCTGCAAACTGGCCAAATGAAACCGTGATTCAACTTGAAGGTGCAGGAAATTCAAAGCAAATGAGAGCATGTTCAGGTTTTGGGCTTTTAATTTAAATATAGTAAGAGATCTGTTTCATGTTTGTCCCAGAAAACCTGCAGCGCAGTGCGAAAAAAAAATCCTATTTAAGCTTTCAGGGACAGGCGGTCAAAATGATTAGTTTTTATGTAGAAAAAACTGTTTATTAAAATAGAATTATAGAACTTTATAGAGGAAAAAGTATTCTAACTTTTTACTTTAGTATATATAGCTCTGGAAAAAATTAAGAGACCACTCCAAATGTTCAGTGTCTCTCGTTTTACTGTTTATAGGCATATGTTTGAGTAAAATGAACATTTTAGTTTTACAATATAAACTACTGACAACATTTCTAACATATTCCAATACATTTTCTGTCATTAAGAGCATTTCCATTAAGTAATGTAGAGATGAAGATTCAAGAAAAATCCAGACTGGTATCTTTATTTTTCCCGGAGCTGTAAATACAACACTCCGATACATCACTACAAGCAGAAGTCCTGCGTTCAAACAGTAATAAGTTAAGTTATATAATTATCCTCAAAGGTAAAAGTCCTTATGCCAGTAAAGTGTGTTCCTATTCTACTGTATCTAGTGTTTGTGTATGTTGCATTTTCCATATGCTGTTGGCTAATGCATCATATTCTATAAAATCATCATATATTTGCATGGCTGTGAGAGACACATACTAAAGTGTCCAGACATAACGCTGTTTTCAGCTTTTGTGATTATGCATTGTTGAGCTAATCCAAGGAAGGTTTAAAGAGCTTATTCAGAAGAAGAAAATGGATTATCTTCTACCTTCAAACATTTGAAGATAAGTGTGTTTACCTGGAAAGGAAGGGGAGGAAAGATCAATGTATGTCTTAAGAATGATTCCTGAGTGCCCTCTACTGGTTATTCAGTGTACTACACTTCACTACTGCTAATATCAGGTCTGCAGAGCTGAAGAGGATGATTTGAAATGTTGTCTTGTGGACTGACAGCAGAACCATTGTTTTCCTTGTCTTTATTCTCCAGGAGACGACCTGATGCGTAGTTTGGATCTGTACAACCAAACTCAGTGCAAGTGGTTTGAAGAAATGGTCACAACCAGCATGGTAAGGCTTCACCAATTGTTTGTTCAGCTCTAAATCCAATGACCTCAAGAATTGTATATAAAAAAAAATTACATATAGTAGATATATCCCAAAATATGTATATATATTAAATGTTACGAAGAGCTATATATGATACATTTTATAGAAATGCATATACATGTAATTAACTTGATTCATAATTAAGGGAAAATATATCTTCCTATATTATTTATATTAAATTATTTCCTAATTATGGGGGTTTAATCAGGGGGATTTATATATTTTTTTATAATTGATAAATATCGAATTTGCTGTTTGTGCACATACAGCAGTGAGGTCATGAGACACTAAACAGACGTAGTAAATGTAAACACAACTTTCTCTAACCGTGTATCTTCCTCTGTGTTTAGGAGCTGGAGAAACTGGAGGTTGAACGTATCGAGTGGATTCAGCAGCATTTACGTCAGTACACGACTCTGCGCCATGAAACGGACATGTTCAATCAGAGCGTGAGTTCCTGCTCAATTATTTATAAATATGCTTTGATCGTTTTTTGGGCAGAACGATTGATTTTAATCCAACACAGAGATGCCAAGGTTAAACGCCAACCTTTTTCTTCATGCATATAGTAAGCCTAAATCAGGGCTTCTGCCAGTTTCAACAAGATACATATGAGACTTTAATACCTTTTAAGACCAATAATATACGGAATTTAGGACATTTTTCATGTCCACTGGCAAAACAATGTGTAAGGATATGAGAGAAGGGAATAAATTGAATCACTGTCAACATGAATTGAATGTTTTTTTTTTGCAGTTTTGTAACAGTGAGCAATTGTGCATTTTTCACAAAAAAACTGATTTAATAGTTTGAGTGAAATTGAAGCATCTTTTATAAAAGTGAAATTTATTTAATAGTCCAGACAATTTTTAGAAACCTGTTGAAATCGTATTTTAGCATTTAGATAGATAGATAGATAGATAGATAGATAGATAGATAGATAGATAGATAGATAGATAGATAGATAGATAGATAGATAGATAGATAGATAGATAGATAGATAGATAGATAGATAGATAGATAGATAGATCGATTCATTTTCTTCTTGTGTGTGTGTCTAGACGGTGGAGCCGGTGGACCAGCTGCTTCAGGCCGTGGATCCAGCTAAAGACAGAGAGCTGTGGGTGAAAGAGCACAAAACCGGGGAAGTTCGGCCGGTGGATTTGGAATTTTAGACCGTCACATCGTCAGTATAAAGAGTCGCAGAACACTTCTAATAACACTGATAGGAGACAGTGCATGTTCAGACTATGCTAGGTCTGTTCAGCCTTCTCTTTGACTGGAATAACTTGGGGAAAAGGTTCATTCATAACGCTGTCTTGAGTGCAACAGTAATGGATCAAAAGTACCAGCATGTTCCTTCTAAAATGTTAACCTTATCATACTCAATATTAGCTTATTGAATGCCATTTTAACATATTCTGCTGTTTACCTGTTGTAAAGTGGACACAATTAAGAAAAATAATTAATTATATGTATTTTGAATCGTTTAGTTTCGCTTCAATCCACACTTTCACAGTTTGAGTAAACCAAACAAACAAACAAAAACAAAATAGTCTGATTATTGATATTACCTTTATTTTAGATACAGATATTGAAGCATATTGAGATCCTAGAATGAATATGGATATATTTTCATATTTTGCTGGTTCATTTTCGGTGGAAATGCATGTTTTGAATATCTTGCTTTAACTTTAACCGTGTAATGGAGAGCTGCACAAACTTTGTGGAACCGCGATGGTTGTTTTTTTGCTGTATTAGTTTGTTGAATTTAAACAAGGTTTTCTACATCTTGTAAGTGACAGAATCAGTTTAGGAGATTTCTCACACAACAACAACAACGAAAACATAGGCTATATTAGATTTTACGTGTACAGCGCTGATATCCAGTAACCTCAATAGTTCAACATACAACAAAAACACACATCTACAGTGTTTTGGAATGTGTAGTTCAATACGATCGACCATAAGTTCCAACAAGTAGTCTTTCGGATTTTAGGCCAGGGTTCTACTTAGGATCAGTTTAGAGTGAAAAAGGTGGTCCAAGTTCCACTGAAACACCTTTTAGTGCCTAACGGTTATATACCTGGAATGTCCTTGACTTGACATAATCTACTACTGCATCCGACCGTGTACATTTTGTTCATAAACAAGGCTAGATGTATTTTGCTGTCAGATGTTGGCGATGATGAGTTGTTTGTATGTACAATGTTGTCTGTTTTATTTTTGGTAAATGTACAGAGAATATCTTTATGATGGTGGTATATACAGTATGGGGGGAGGGAGGGGGGACATGCAGCAGAAAAGCAAAAATCCAAACCAATTCCATTGTCCAAAAGCAAATATCAGGTAGTGAATTTGTGATGTGAATTGAACCGTCCAGGAAAACGCAAAGAAACACATTTTTTGTCAGAAACTGCATGTGGAGTATTTGTCTGTGGTTTATATGTTATGTGTCTGTCTTTTGTCTTCACATTTTGTAATGGTTTTAATCTATCCGTTCTGGATTTATTTGGATTACTACCATATTCTGTGGCCGTCCTTTGTTTCAACTCTTTGGAGAAAAAAAGAAGAAAAAAAAGCACAAAGCCAATAAATTGACAAAGACTCCAGTCGTAATCCTAATCCAGATGCCGAGCACGTTTTTAAAAGAAATTGCAACGAAAAAAATAAAATAAATGCTTACCTGCCTTATATTACATAATGCGATTAAAGTGTATTGCATTGTATTTGTCTTAAATGCAGAAAAAAAGCACATTCAACCTCAAAAAGGCTTTGTGGCAGGCTTTTAAAATATGGCTTATCTGTCGTTAAAGGTTTTTATCAGTGTGTCAATGTTGTGCACTAAATGTTAAACGAGTTATTATGTTCCAACTAAATGTTCATGGCAAGAATCGACAGTTTCATGATGACGTAACGGTTCAAAGTTTTACTGCCCTTCTGTGATTAACATTTTTCATCGCGTGCATTAAATCCGATGTTCCCGTTGTTTTTGAGAATGTTTGATCATAGCCGACCTCTGTCCAGACGGTGTACTGTGGAATGCAGTGTCCAAAATAAATAAATCTCTTTGAAAATCACATATCACGGTATATTGTTATGTAACTGTGTTGGGAGGTTAAGACTTCAGAAATGTGAAGTTCGATTTTTTTTTTGTGGTCTTCAACAAATGTCATGAAAATACAGTCTGAAATTGTTTGCATACCCATTTACACACGAGTGTTATTTTTTAAAGAGAAAAAAACACTCATCATGCATTACAAAAAAAAGTAGATACATAGAGAGTAAACTCAATTGTTCAAGACTGCGGTAAAGTTGGAAGGATATCAGTCTCAGTATTTTTCTACATTTCATCATTTGGTTTACCTAAGAAAAAGATGTGTAGCCTAACTACAGAAGAATTTGAATTTGGCTCTATTTGGCTGGTTCCCCAGGGCACTCGCCCGATCCTCTATATATTTCCTATATTACTTTTATATAAACTCATTACTCAAGTGTCGGTCACTGGAGTAATGAGGTTGTGTATCTCCACTGACCTTCAGATGCAAATAGGATCAGCTGATCAGGCGGATTGTTAACCTGAGCCTAATTCCTCTCATAAGAAGCTCTCCTCTCAACTCTTCCCCCTATCAAACTAATGAATGAATGAATCCTTAGTGTCAACACACACATTCTTCCAGAGGAGTGAGTACAGTGGCTGGCATGAGGGCATCATGGCTTAAACTCTGTCAAATGTGTACGGGCATCAAGTCGTTATACAGAGGCCTTAACGAAGTAGAGAGAAGTGATTATAAAAACATTGGATAAGAAAAGAGATTGCATTGTGTGTATGCTGTTAGCTGATCTGTTTAACATATATATAAGTGTATATATAACCTTAATTTTATGCTTTTAATACTGATTATTAAACTTTCTTGAAGCTTAAAAACATTCATACTCTATTTTAAGATCATTTGAAGGACAAGCAAAAACAATACATTGAATATTACTCAGTTCTCTTGTTTATGTTTAACAAATTAGCTGGTTTTATTAATTCAACTTTGATTAAATACATTAAAAAAATTATTCCAAGGTTGTTTAACCACATGTCAAGTAAATTCCCCCAAAAAGCTGCAAAAACGGCAGTTACTGCTACTCTGCTAAGCTAAGCTAGTTAGCTTTTATAATGTGAAAAGTTAAATGCTATAACTGTAACTTCTCTCTTTAGCTGTTTTCTAATGTATGTGGTATAAAAACTCTGGTTAATAATAACCAGAGGACTTTTCTTTGGCTTCTGCTACTTACCAGCTAGCCATAATTAGCTAGACTTTAGTCCCTTTTCTACCTCTGTTTTACTTCGATTTATAAATTATATTCATTCCCTCACATAATCATGTCATTATTATGGTACAAAAAGATGTATGCATCCTTGTGAATCAGGACAACATAAGTAGCTACTACATTTTGGCTATATAGGGCCGCTTAACAACATTTCTAGACTATCCTACATTTAATTTCCTCCTGCAACACTGTTTAGCTGGTTTGCTAAGACAAAAACAATCATAACCAAGTAAAAAAGAGAAACAGAAATACAGCCATATCAGGTTTAAAATGTAAACAGAAATATTAAACGATCTTAGAAACACATGAGCTACTGCTTCTTCTCTTTCAGCTTGTCTTTGATTTCTTGAGGCTCGTCGTATTGTATCAGCCGCAAGATCTCCTTGTTGTTCATCACGCCCTGAATGAATTCTCCCTCTGAGATTTTATCTGGGAAAAGATTAAGAAAAAAAGCATCAAAAAGCATGTTGTAGGTGCTTGTGAAGGTAAGGAAGAAGCTGTTAAAATGGTGGTTAATGAATTGTGAGTTACCGTTCCCTTTTTTCCCGAAGAAATTCCAGATTTTTTCAGCCCTCTTCTCCGGTGTGTTTTCGCTCTCTGGGAGGTTTTTCTGGTGGTCCTCAGGAATCATGTTGAATATCGCCTGAACAAGAGGAACAATTGCACATTTTCTTAACATTGCATGCTTAATTGTATCTTAGTATTACAAATATAAATATAAATAAATCTCAATAGATTATAAGAGATCCATGAAGGCCTATCAGAGTGACTTATGTTAGTGTTAAAACAATCAGAGTCAGAAAAATTCATTATTGAACAATCACAATTGCCAAACATTTGCTGGAGCTTCTTAAATTAGATGACTTGCTGCTTTTCTTTGCTTTGTATAAAACCAGTAAACTGAATATTTTGGGCTTTTTAGGTATTCGATCTGACCAAAACAGGCACAATGAAATTTGAGAAAATTTGGTGACAATATAGGCATTTATTACAGTTGAGTCTCGTCATTATACTGCATACAAGAATCAAAGTCAAATTTGTGTTTTGTCTGTCAACATTTATCCATATTAAAGTTGTGAGATTTGTTTTGGGAAAGAAGCTGAATTGAAGACAAAATGAATGAATTACTGCAAGGATAAATAGCATTCCTGTCAAATATATATACACTATCCAATACTTGAGACTGTAAATAGACAACAATATACTGTTTTCTGCAGCATTGCAATGGGAGAAAAAGACGTAAGTGAGTAAGTACCCTAACAATCTCCAGCATTTCATTACTGCTGATGGTCCCGTTCCCATCCACGTCGTACAAGGCAAAGGCCCACTCCAGCTTCTGATGAGTCTTCCCCCCGGACGTGAGGTGAAGAGCGACGATATATTCCTTAAAGTCCAGAGTGCCATCCGCGTTGGTGTCGAAGCTCCTAAAGACGTGCTGTGCGTACTTGGAGGGGTCTGCATTTGGGAAGAAGCTTGCGTAGATGCCTTCAAACTGCTCCTTGCTGATCTTACCGCTCGGACACTCCTTCAGGAAAGTCTGGTACCAGGTGCACAGCTCGCCATCGGAATATTTCGTGTTGGATTTCAGATCTTCCAGGAGCTCCTTCGACAAAGCGCTGCTCTTGGTATTTCCCATTATACAAGCTAAAAAATATTTTTTTATTTTCTCCGTCTTCTTCTTGCTGTCTTTCTATCTGTTTACTCTCCTGTGTTGAGGGTTAAATCCCTTTTGTAGCGCTTGGTCAAGTTACTCTGCTATGTGTTCAGCCCAGTGGCCCTACAAGGTGCCAAACAGGATTATGGTTATCACTCCCCTAAATCCAGGCAGCTGTCTTGAAGATTACGGGGGATAACCTCGTCACCCTGCTATGACACCTTTTAGAAGACACAGTTAATGAGAGTAGGATTACACACAACAGGTAGTGAACCCTTTAAAGTGTGTGTCAACATCTGGGAAACCTGTTATGTATGTTTTATGCAGCATTACTGCTCAAATTGCAGTTTAATCAAACAATGGCTCAAAAACTCATTGTACTATTTAGTTACGTCACATAAATTGTTTGGTAATAGAAGTAACAATGATATCAAGGATTTGTATTTAACCTTACGTTGTCCATTCTGTGCTACAGTAGAAAAGATATTAAAGACTCATTCTAAGGTAATAGAAAAGTCTTATTTTCAAAGATATATACATTAATTAAAACCACCTTGTGAATATTATATTTGATTTCTATAAAGTTAGTTCTGAAGACACCTACTCCCTTTACACACTAAGCCTTTAAGTAAAATGTATCTAGGGATTATTTAGACAGGCACCATGCGGGGTACCTGGGGTCTTTGTGAAGGACCCCCATGGTTTGGGCTGCTCTTTCTTTATAGGTCCATGCTCTTACCACAACGGGATGAGATTATTTATTGTGTAATAATCTCAGGCCTATCCGAGACCACCTGCTGGGGAGGAGCCAAAACCATAGTGAGTGAAGGCAATTAAAGACCAAGGATAAGTGTATGGCACTTTCAGACAGTTAGCCATTGGTAGCTTTCTGTGCCCAGATTAAAACTATAATACAGAGGTGTTGCCTGTGTCTTAGAATCCTTAAACCCTCCACTGTTGATGCTTTTTGATATAGTTGAATATCTGATTAATTGTATTGTATTGTGAATTATTTAGTGATTCCCAAAATAATGCCTAAACAGTCTTGTCTCTATATGTGTCACACAAATCCCTCGGAGTGTTGTCCTCTCTACAGTGAAGTGCCAAAACATATGATTATTTTATGACTTTATTTTCCCTCTACAACCACTGAACATAACCTGGGTGCATGTCTCTGAAACGCTGCCATTGCAAAATCAGATTAGGAAAGTACAATTCAATCTCTCCATCAAATTGCATGAGAAAACATTTATGTATTCTCATCCAATGCACAGAATGTCGAGTGTCTGTTTCTGGGAAAATGCCAACGTTCAGATCTCACATCTGTCGGTCGTAAACTCTGATGTAACGGCAAAAATGACTTTCCCCCTCCTGGCAGGTAATCGTTATGAAATGTCACAAAATGTACAACAAGCTTACTACCTCATCAAGCGTAACCTTGGACTGTGTTTGCAGTGCTATTACATGGAAACTAATGTTCTGAGCAATGTCCTTTGTGTTCAAGAGAATTACTCAGCAAAAGACCCTGGCAGGGACTCTTTCTCTTCAGTTTTAAGATGAATTTCATATGAGAACGAATCTACATGTATGCATGGAAATGTATATAAAGAAAGCAAATACTAAATACTGTCCCTGCATGTTCACACACACATCAGAGCTTCATACCAATTTCTGTATTGTGTCTCATATTGGTATTGTAGTTTTGTTGACGCAATTATTTTAACAGGATGAGGTGGTGGTCTTGGTGTGATGAATTTTATGTTGAGACTGATGAGTATCCTCATTAGTTTAGTTGTAGTTGTTTGGTAATGAAATTATTGGACATATTCAAAAGTTGACCTGATGATAAAGTCAAAGGAACACCAAAGACATAAGACTGTATGGGGACTTGTGAATCATTCTATAAACTTTGAGGAACATGTATGTGGGTCTGTCCTTCTCTCCAGCTGTTCATCTGATTCTACTTCACACTTTGACTGTGTGTTGCTGAGGACCCAAGGGAGTGCAGTGCTGAGTGTGAAGTTGTTTGGATCAGGAATTCTGTAGAAAACTGAGAAAACCAGATCAAGCTAGTCGTAAGTCGGTGCATGTCTATCCCTGCTGTGGTGTTACCGGTGCTTGGAGTAACCAAAAGATAGATGGGTGCTACTGTAACAGCGCAAATAGACTAGCATCAAAATGCTTTGTTATGTACCAAACGGGCACTGCAATAGTGCTTACTAAATTTCATGACAAAACATCCAATAGTTGTGGAGACATTTCACTCAATAACTGTCGGATCAATCAACCTAGGGACAGACCCACAGACCCGATACTGATTCAAGGGACGACGCATTTCACTTCAACATTTTCATATTTAAGACTAAAAGTTTATTTAACCCTGTAACAGTCTGATGGCCTGTTCATTGGGCCCTAACCTTACCCTGTTACAGTATGTACAACAATGCTATGTACACAGCTTGTGTTTAAATATGCAACCACTCAACATATCTGTAGAAAGCTGAGATTCTTGGGATACGATTGATTCAAACTATCTCAAGAAATTATTAAAGCAGCGATTGTTATCAACTCCTCTGTCTAACCCTTACCATAGGCCAATTTTAGGAAAACTATCCAATGTAAATATTTTCTGTAGCATCTCGTAGCTGTCATCTCTCTACGCAATTTGTCTTCATCTTGTATTCAGCATCCCATTTTGGCAGGCTGTCAGACATGAGGAGATTTGCTCTGCATGCTCACGCACATTATGGATGGATTTTCATATTAATATGTACACATTATGTCACAGCTCAGCGACTGTGAAATAGGCACTTGATCGTGTGCCTGTTGCTGCAGTCACTTCAGAGAGACGCTTTGACATGAAATGCCAAAGAAATCAGGGAATTGTAAGCAGAAAGAACTTTGTCCGGGATTATAACCTAAGCTCATAGTAATCTTTTCTATTATTAATACGCTCAAAGGAAGTCTGGCATATAATTTGCCATTTGTAATGGATAATATTGCAAGCAAAGATTTATCGAAAGGGGAGGAGCGTTGGGGTTGGAAGAGCAGCGGCAGAGAGTCCAAATGAAGCGGAGGAAAGCAAAACATTCCCCAGTCTAAGATGGATTTCTATTGTTCCTGTCGAGGTGAAGAAGAGACCTTTAGTCGATGTAGTGGCACATCTTTAGAACCGGGCGGAGAGATGCAAACTATTCTCAGCCAACGAGCCTCGAACGCCACAAGATTATGAAGATTTGACACATCTGCTGGGGAGGCTAAAAAACACAGCGGCAACATATCAAAAGCCAGGATTAGTTGCCTTTTCATTTCATCTCCCGTATAGGTCTGGCCTCAAAACCATGAGGTTAGAGCGGGGTCGGCGGGCTTGTCTGGCGATCACCCTCAACATCTTGGCGTTTGCGTTTGCCGTGGCGGCGGTGATGACCAGCTATTGGTGCGAGGGGACCCGCAAGGTGGCCAAACCCTTCTGCACGGGGCCGGTGCAGGGCAAACAGTGGTTCTGCATTCGCTTCAACAGCACCGATATAAACGACACGCGGCTCGTCCAGTACATCTTTGAGACCGGAGAGGAGAAGTTTTTAATGAGGAAGTTCCACACGGGCATATTTTACTCCTGTGAGCAGGCCGCGGATATGAACGGTAAGCCTTGGGACTACGAGCCCTCTTATAATAGGTCCATGGACGAGCCCCTCAGATTTTACAAACAGGAAGTGAAGATTGAGGAAGCCGTAGCAACTTGAAACCAATGAGCCAATTGCTAAACTGCGTTTACTTTTGTGAATTATTTAGCGATAATAAAATATTGAATTGCTCAAAAAAGAAAGTTAGGAAGAAAAAATATGTTTCATGTTTTCCTTTTGGGCTCGTAATATATCTTCAAACAAATAACTTAACACTGCAAGAGCTTAACACCTAAACACGTAAAAAAAAAGATAAAGTGAATGTCAGAAATGTTACTTATCATCAAAATTCTGAATAAGCAACTACCTTACCTCAAGTTACCTCACCGTCATGCATGTGTATATCGTGTTAGTTGAGATACCGTGAGTCAAAATTGGATTAAAACCATTTCTCTTGGAGTTTGCATGCAAGAAGTCCTGTTTGGTTTCATAAGCTCTGTTAATAATAAGACTGAGTCGAATAAGTTAGCATGCAATTTAGAGACTATTTGTTTAATCCAGTGGCTTCCACCAACATGACTAGAATATGAAAAGTCAAGTTTCTCAGGAACGCAAACTCCAAAAGGATCAACTCTTGAATATGTAATTTGACGGTACAAATAATTAATATTTCTACATCTTCAGGGTCCAAAATTATTGCAATAGTATAAATTCAGTCTTAACATGGATTCACATTGGAAAGAAAGATGTAGTTAATGCCACATTTAGTATATGACCAGTTATCAATCAAAAGAAAGAAAAATGTTAAAACAGTTTGAGAGAAAAGTCCAAATTTCTGATAATCATAATATAGAAAATAATTTCTGCATCCTGTAAAATTCTCTAGGTTTACAGTGTGATCTTTTGAATACCTATTGGCTTATTCCTAGGGTTGCAAAATTCCGGGAATTTTCAAAGTTGGAAACTTTTCATGGGAATTAACGGGAATTTATGGGAATTAACGGGAATTTTGGGAATTAACGGGAATAAACGGGAATTTACTAAATTTAAAGCAACCCAAATGCACTAAATTCTCCTAATTATGTTATTTCAGTCCAGGCAAACGTTCTAGACTGTAAAAAGCTGTTTTTCCAACTAAGTTTTAATATATTTATGAACATTTAATTTCAAATCAGATTTTTTCTGAAGTTTATTGAGATACCCAACTTGATATCATATATTGATTTTTACTAGACCAGGTTTACAGAGGCTTCAACTGGGATTTTAAATATAGTTGGGGACAATATATTTTAGCATAATCTTGACTAAAACAACCAGATTTTATGCAAGTACACTTGGCAAATTGCACATAGCACACATCCTACTGCAGGAGTACTGAGGCCACGCCCCCTACGCTCTGTGCATTCCTCCATCACATGGGGGGCCTACCTACTTCCACTCAATTTTCATTTCACTTCAGTAGTCAGTCTAGGGGTGGTGTGTGTTCATGGAATCTGCGCGGCCAAATTTTTGGTTATCCAATCAGCGAACAGAGCGAGTGGCTGAGAACGATGACGTCGAAGTCGCGCTCCAGTTTCAGTTGAATGCTGCGTTCGTTTATATTCGGAACTCCAAATTTCCGACTTGGTAGTTCCGAGTTCCGACCTGTCTGTGTTCCAGTACATCTGCTCGGGAAAGTATGGACGCCTACAACCTTTCTCATCCAAATAACTTAACGTTAGGCTCTAGCAAGTTACTGTTGCCAGGTACCGGTAGATCCATAGACTACAATATGTAGTGAAGTCGGAAATTTCCGAGCTCCCTGTACAACTGAAACTCACCGTCAGAAGGCGGCTCATGACATACGTCTGACCAAACGTGATGCGATTGGTTGGCTAATCCAGAGTGGCACTAGGCAGATCCGATAGTTTTAAACTTCAACAGACACCCGCCCCCAAGTGAGTGAACGTTTGCCAATTACAGCACTTCCAGACCTTCTGTACAAATGAAATTAAGTACGATGGTCTGGTTGGACCAGGCTAAGGCATTTGACTTTATTTATTGAATGGGTGGGGTGAGACTGATGAGTAATATTTTACTCGACATTCATCTTTTTGTTGTTCAGTGAAATTATTGATTGTTCATAAAATAATCAAAACTTGATAAAGTTCTTCTTACAAATAAATCTGTTCAAATGTAATGTGTTTTGATTGTATTATTTTGCATGGATGTCTGCCTATGACAAAATGTAGTGTTTATATGTTTAGATTTATGTTTGGTTATGAAACACTTCATTTAAATTACCGCCATTTAGTTAATTCCTATAATTTCCAATTTTGAATATTCCCAAAATTCCCGAGCGAAAGTTCCCGTGGAAAGTTTCCGGAAACTTTCCGGTAATTTACCGGAAACTTTCCACCCCTTTGCAACCCTACTTATTCCAAATGTGTTTCTTAGATTGGACTGTAAGTATCAACTTCTATTAATTGTAGAGTAACCCAAAGTAATTAACCCCAGCAGTTTGTTTTGCATTATAGTTGTGAACCAAACGCACAGCAAAATGTGAATATTCAGATATACAGAATTAAATTAGCCAATGAGTTAATAATGAGGGAATATTAAAACGATCCAAGCTTTACAAGTACTTTAGATGGTTTATTTAAGATTGTTACAAATGTTACAGCAAGTGTCAATTCATTTTTCAACAATAACAATTTTTTTAATTTGAAATATTTTTTTCTGATCACAGGGTTCGACTGCCGAGACTTCTCTGAGATCGCACCTGAACATGAAAAAGGTGAAACCACACAAGTTTGACATTTCAGATGAGAAAACTGTTTTGTATGAAAGTGTGTGAGATTTGAGATGTAACAAATGAAATACTTTTTTATATTTACAAAAATCTATACTGTATATTCTGCCATATAAAAAACAATAACATTCACTGTCTTTATACAAGTCAAACTGTTTTTTTTTTTGTCAATTGTCAACAAGACAATAGTGCTAGAATTATTATTAAATAGTTATTGTAATAGATAACTTTATACACTACGGGGGGAAAAAGTTTAAATACCCATAAAAGAAGTGAAAATTAAGAGAAAAGAGTTAAATTTTCTCGAAAGACTCAAAATGTTTAGGGAAGGGTCAACATTTCTAGAATGCAGACAAAATGTCAAGGAATAAGTTGAAATGTCTAGAAAAAAAGTTCTTAATGTCTAGGATTTCTACTGTGAGATCTCACCTCACTCTATATTATGAACAATAGAATCAGTAGCATCGGCCCAGCCCTTGCTATCCTGATTTTATATATTTTTAGACCTTCAGAACATAATAGGAGTCGACCTATTGCACCCTCATGCATGTTTCGCCATCAGACAAATAGGATTATTCATCAGGGTATTATGAGAACAACACAACTCAATTCTGTTTCTAGCCCTAACCCTCCCCCCTCCCTGTGTTCCAGGCGTGCTGTGGTTGTGTATCTTTGCAGAGACTCTGTACCTCAGTCTGCTGTTCACAGGCGGAGTGATGATGACCCTGGAGCAGTGCCCCTGCTTCAGCATCATGAACAAACTCAAGCTCAGTGCCTTCGCTGCCATGTGCACTGTCCTGTCAGGTAACACCACTAATACACAAGCTCTGGGTTTTCTTTTTACTTTTTTTTTCAATTTATTTTAATGATTTTATTGAAAGTGCAGAGAGACAGAGACGAAATAGGGCAGAGAGTGGAATGAGCACGGGCCGGTTTCTAACCCGGATCTGCTGTGAAGAGAACTGAGCCTCTATTGGGCGACTCTCTAACCACTACACCACGAGCGCCCCCCATCTGCTTTGTGTTCTATGTATCTTATTACTTTGGCTCCAAACAGACTAGTTTACAGCGGGAGTGATGTTGGCGAGTGTGAATGGCCAAATCTCAATTTGTCCCTTTACCTTAACCCTTAGCACTACCACTAATAATTGCGCGTTCACATGTAGGGTGTCTCTATTCCCACTGACATCCAAAGTTAGGGCTATGGGCTAGATTGCCCTCCAAACTCATATTTACCATGAAAATCTCCCATAAGGATTTGCGAATCTTCAGGAAAAAATATGGCAACCGTAAGAAAGAGAGCCACAAATAGCTTTTCAAGGTTTAGAAATTACGATTGTTTGGTCATTATGTCGTTTCAGATCACCAAGCACAAAAATTGCTAGTATGTAGTTGAGCAGAGATCTTCTGGCCAAGACCAGTCCGCTGTTGACAACAATATGTTTCTGAACTCCCAAACGGCCCCGTCGACAAGTCAAATGTACCAAGTAATGCACCCTGTGTAAAACGGAATTAAAATACCACCTACGAGCAAAGCATGCAAGTGCAGCTACTGTAAACATGGAAGTGTATTTGTAATTGAGTTAAACTTTGTTGTTAAAGAGTGATCGTAGGAGCAGGGCAGCAGGTCAGCTAACTGCACTGCGTCCTCTCACTTCCTCCAGAGGATTTACTGGTTTGTGGAGTAATCCGATTTGAGACGTGGCAGAGCTTTTTAGACTGTGCCAAGACCTGCCTGCCCATAGGAGCTCCTTTCTCCGCCCCCCTGACACACACACACACACAAACACACACACACACACACACACACACAGACCCTCCTCTCATGTTGTTACGAGTTAATCTCAAGAAAAGCAGCTGTGTGTAGGGAGGCAGAATATCAAAGGATTGTATATAAAACCATTCATCATTGTGTCCCAAAGTGAAATGCAATTTTAATGTCAGTAAACATTTGTTCACGAGGGATGACAGCAGTGTTTGGTATTTTGTGAGCTGCTATATGAACTATACATAGCGCTTTTCACAGATTTTCTCAGAATCCAAGCATTTTACATTGTTTTGCCCAATTCATCCATCCACACACACACTCATACACCGACTCGTGCACTGCATATTATAGCCAGGCCTTCTATTTGTGGCCTTTGGAACCTATTTCTGCACAAAAGAAATGTGGGAAATATTATCAAATTGAACATGAAAATCTTTTAATGCATAAAACAATATGTTTTAAGTAACTTACTTGTGTATTATTAAAGGTGGAGTCAGCGATTCTGTAGAATTGTTTGCTCAGAATCAGTGGATATCTTCCTAACGATCCGCTACCTGCCCGTACTGTGTGTGTGTGTACAAATAATTAATATTTCTACATCTTCAGGGTCCAAAATGATTGTAATAGCGCAGTATAAATTCCGTCTTGACATGGAATCACATTGGAAAGAAAGATTTAGTTAATGCCACATTTAGTATGTGACCACTTATCAATCAAAAGAAAGATATTACTCATATGTGTGTGTGTGTGTGTGTGTGTGTGTGTGTGTGTGTGTGTGTGTGTGTGTGTGTGTGTGTGTGTGTGTGTGTGTGTGTGTGTGTGTGTGTGTGTGTGTGTGTGTGTGTGTGTGTGTTCTCCAGAATCGCTTACAACACCTTTGAATGAGGTTTTGAGATGTATATTTTACACACTGATTCCCTCTTGTTCTCAGGCCTTTGTGGGATGTTGGCCCCCATGATGTTTACCACCATATTCCAGCTGTCAGTCGCCATCGGCCCAGAAGACTGGAGGCCCAAGACCTGGGACTACAGCTGGTCTTATGCGTAAGCACTTATGTTTCATTTGGTGTTTGTAGTTGATATATGAGTATGAGTATGATAGCTTGAGGGAAACTGTGCACAGCCTCATTTAAATTTTCATCTCCTTACGCAAAATATTTCATTTCACCTTTAAAGGAGCTGTAAGTGGAATGGTTCTTTTAGCTAACTTCCTGTCAGTGACTGCAGTTAGCAGTCCCCTCGCTCGTCCCTACGTCACCACATTAATGCACTGCGGTCTTCGAGCAGCAAGTTATCTAGCATCATCTCAGATCCATAAGTGTGATAAAACATGATAAAAACCATCAAAACAGACATTGGGAAGGATTTTTACCAGCTCGGCCATTGTAGGCGCATAAACATTCACCCATGTGTCGCTCTGGCGTGCACCGGCAGTGAGACCATGAGTGAGACGGGTGCGGACGGGTGTCTGTTTGTAGCGTTCTCTCTTATGATTGGATACCGCTTACTTCACCTTTAAGAGCTAGATAAATGTACATATGTATTCAGCTATTGTCTAAAATATTGTTGTTGTTAATCTAGACTGACACTATTGTTCAACACTCCTCTCATGCAGCTTAGCCTGGAGCTCTTTCGGGAGCTGCATGGGTTCTGCAGTGACGGTTTTAAACCGATACACGAAGACCATCATAGAGTTTAAATACAAACGGAGGAACGTTGAGAAGAACATGACAGTCAAGCAGAAGATGGTTGAACTGGACCTGCCTGATCAGATGTGGGACATGTACCTCACGGCTGTGCCCGCTGACCCAGAGGCACAGCTAGAGCAGAACGGACACAAGCCATCCACTGGGACAATGTACGCTGTGAAAAGTATCGATGTGCCAGAACCGCAAGGAGAGGCTTACTGTTAAAGACCCTGTAAACCCAAATGCAAAAAAATCCTTCTAACTGCCTGTATGTAACTTGGGGAGTTTGTAGCATGATAGTAAAGCATCTGAAAAGAGTTAGGCATACTTATCAATCCAAGTGAAAGATATTGTCATTTAAGTTTGATACATTTTACAGAAATTCAGTTTAAATGCTCTGGTTCTTATGACACAACAAGTATTTTGAACCAATCACGGCAGTTCTCTGCCCGAACGGTCTGTAAAAAACAATGACTGCTGCCAAGGAGACCGTTAGACTATAATTTTACTATACAGACAAGATTTACAAATGAGTCCCTACCCCCGTGCCCCACTGGAACACTTTTTTTTGGGAAACAGATTTACTGGACTCCAGATTAACTCTTGTTCCTGGATTTATATTTTTCTAATACAGCAGAATATGTGTTTGTTCGTTCCTCGCCACAAATCAAAATGTTGGGTCTGGAGCCAGATTCTTGGCCAAAAGAAATAATTGTAACACGGTCGTCGGCTTTGACAAAAACATGCATTTCATCAAATCTTTCCATGCGACATTATGTTTCTGTGAGGAAGGGAAGAGAGAGAGTGCGCTGCAATCCCAACGTCTGCACACTAATCTGTGGCAGCCCGCTGTGGTGGCACAGATCCTCTGTGTCTGATTCAACTGTAATGAATTGGACATGAACGTTTGCTGAATCAGCTGTCTTTTTTTTCCATTATTTTTGGGACGAGGTTCGGGAAAACAAAATGATCTCAGTGAGAATATTACTGTAATAAACAGTCAGACGGATGGATTACTGAATAGGTTTCTGGGAAAAGAGTCAATCAAATGGCTATAATCAGACACAAACCAACAACAGAGATGCCAAATAACCAGAAATAGATGCGAAATGATGCAATACAATCAAAAATGGTAAATGGACTCCACTTCTAGGGCCTATATAGCGCTTTTTACTGATTTTTCTCAGACTCAAAGCGCTTTACATTGTTTTGCCTCCTTCACCTATTGACATACACACTCATACACCGATAGCATCTATCATCACACAGGGTGTAAGCTAAGCTAACCAGCAGGAGCCATTTTGGGGTTCAGTGTCTCTTTGCCCAAGGACAATTCAACATGTGGTAGTAAGCTGGGGGATCGAACCACCAACCCTGTGATTTAATTAGCCACAGCCACCCTTAAAAATAGACACATGGTATGATCTCAAAAACGGAACCAAAGACGAAAACATGACCTCAAATACAATTGACCATTTAGAGACTCAAGACCATCACAAAATGGCACAAAGTGATTTAAAAGACGAACAAAGAAAAAGTAACTGCTACGGACAAAACAGTTTTGCTTCCAAACCTCTGTCAGTGTTTACTTTGCTGTAGGCCTATCTGAAAAGGGATTACATTTGTCAACAGGAACTACATTATCTTTGTGTGCAGACAGAGTGAGCATTATAATCATGAACAGATGGGATGGGCCGGTCGAACAAAGGGCAGACGGTCTCATATTGTGTACGGAGGAAAATTTGTGATACTGGGTGATATTAATAAAACAGATTTGATTTGATTGGTTCCTCGTAGCGCGTGTCATCATCGTAGAGCCATCTCCACTCAGCAGGAAAACTTGCAAGGGCAACTGACATTATGCTTAAGAAATGTGATATGAAGTTAGTTTTTTTATATATGTGTTGATGTGGCACACTTTCAAATTATGTTAACCAAACGTTTGCATGTATTTGCTTGGAAATCCCTATGTAGCATTGCTCACTTATGATAGGGCCGATCAAATGGATTAATGTTTGGATTCATTTAACTCATTATATACATGTTATATTTCTAAATCTAACTGATCTTTAAAACAAATCAAAACAAAATGTGTTCCAAACTTAAATTAGGAAATTCTTTTGAAGTCTTTTTACTTCCCTCAAAACAGCAGCCAACGTCGATTTATCCGTGACAGATTCTGTCTGATGGAAACTAATTTGAGATATAAATCAAACGGTGACAGATCTGGACCAAACACAAGAGTGAAGGGGAAATGTCTATAGCCGAGTTAGACTGACATTTATTGGAACCAGAGTATAGGCCTATGATACACAGGACTGTTAACATCTTTGTGTTTCTAGCACAACATAGTAATGCATTTCTGTATCATTTAATCATTGGGGATGTCTGTTGTTGAGAATTAAAAAATATGCTTAATAAAATATGATTGTTCTAAAGGGAAATTGTATATAACGGGTGTTATTTTGACCTTAGTTGTGATATTACAATAGAACACAGGGAAACTACACAAGCCGCCATTCACTATTTAATCATAAGTGAATGTCACCAAAAATGCATATCAATAAACTTCAGTGAAATATCTTTGTTTTAATTGTCAAATCTCAGCAATACAAAGTTTTACCCGGCTGAATATAACAATCTCTCTTTTTCTTTTTAAGTGCACAAACATTATGCTTTGATACTCAAATTCTTGTTCATAGTATAACAATTAAAATATCGACAATTAGATAAATTACAGACATGATTAAAAAAAAGTGCTATCTGATATAAATCAATAAGGCTCAATCCACTAGAACCAACATCACTTAATTTTAAAACTTTTGAGATTATTTTCCAGCATTAAATTAAAAATAAATAAATTCTTGGCATTTCTAGAATGTGACATTTCAGGACATATCCGGAGTAGAACACTGTTGATTCATACGCATGTTTCAGCCGATTGTGCAGAGTAGGCAGATTAGGCAGTTTCACATTGTCCATTAGGCCTCCACAGTAAGATACAGTGAAGGTACTGTATATGAGAATTAAGTTAATTTGAGGTAGCAAGCAATAGCATCCCAGTCTGTACCGCAGGCTGCAGTCAAGTGATGACTAGTTCTTTATAATGCTGCAGCGGATGTTCGTCGATGTATTTCTTGATATACCAACAGGAGATGTGGGCCTTGAGGTTCTCCTCTATCAGAAAGTCGATGGCCGCCTGTAAAAATTGTATGAAATATTTAAAATAATAAAATAAATACAAATAAAATATATGGCTTGACTCCACAGCTTTTCAAAGTTGATAGATAGATAGATAGATAGATAGATAGATAGATAGATAGATAGATAGATAGATAGATAGATAGATAGATAGATAGATAGATAGATAGATAGATAGATAGATAGATAGATAGATAGATAGATAGATAGATAGATAGATAGATAGATAGATAACATAATTGTGTTACCTGTGACAGCAGTGCAGCTACACCTTGACCCCTGAACGTCTCTGGTACAAACGTTGACATTAGATCCACCTCCTTCTCCGAGGTGAACTTATAAAGCAGCACGGCACTGTCATCGGCACCTGTGGACAGAAAAAAACAAGGAAAAACTTCATAATCAAAATTAATCTTGGTTGACACTGTTGTGCAGCCAACAATGGACCCCAAAATTAGCAAATTAAACCGGTAATATCAACAGATTACTTTTAATTTATTGAAAGCGTTTTCTAATGAAGAAGCAATTACCTCTTGTTTTATCTAACTGTAACAAGGTGAAAGGAAATTAGATTACCCCAAAAAGTATTTTCCCAGCCCTAGACAGACCTTTTAACAGACGATTTTGATTAGACCAAACTCCAACCAAAAATTCCTATATTAAGTTAGTTCACGCTGCTTCTACTGTGCTAATGTTGCCAACCAACTAGTGCAAAATGTACAAAATTGTGCTACTTTGGCAGATGATCTGAGTGCCGAACTAGAAGGGGGATAGCAGCAAATAGTATACCGTTTAAATCACTCATATCGTCTATGGAATGTTAGCTAAAAAGTTAAATAATATAAATGAATAGATATTTAAATTGAGTCTTGTCCACCATTTTCCAGACAAACTTTGTCTATATTCGAGCAGAATAAACAAAATGCTGTTTATTTTAATTACACTACATATTAGTTCTATTAAATACTCAAAGCAATCCATCAGGCAAATGTTTTCCAGTAGGCCGTGCTTGGACCGGTCTTTCCTATATAATCTCCCCGGGCTATGGAGCGTGTTTCCCGGATCGCTCTGCTTACCAGCCTCGCTGCCTGGAGCGACTGTGAAGCGGAGGTTCTCTCGGTCATGTTCCACCGTCAAACTGCGACTTAAGGCGGCAGGTGAAGGCTTCAGTCGGAGGGTTAACGCGGTGAGTCTTGTCAATGTTTTAAAAGCCATTTTTAAAACAAGAAAAGACACGTAACACTCATAGATAAGATAACACTGTACAACATGTAGTAGCAGTTATACAGATTGTCCACGAGAGGGCGCCACATAGACTTAACATAATAACTTTTCTTTAACCTTTTCCTGACCTCTCTGATACTGTGTATAGGACCATATATGTGCAGGTCCAAACAGGTTTAAATTAATGAAGGTGTGTTATGTTTTTTTTTTTTTTTTTTACTGTTAGAACAACAACAAACAATATTAAGATGAACAAACTATAATTACATGTAATTACAATAACACTATGCAGTTTCTGATTATTTCACTAGGAAATGTTCAACAAGATCGACATTATTTGGTATTGTTTATAGACAAAATAGCTAAATGCATTCCAATTAATTCCAAGATTAGCCTTTTGAATCTTATACTCAAGTCAAGTGGCCAAGTGAAAATGAAAAAATAAAAAATAAATTGTCTACAAACAAGCTCACAAAATGTTCTTATAATAAATTCATAATTAAAATATATTTACCTGTTAAGTTGTGCTTTTCTTTCTTTTTAAATCCAGTTTCCTATAAAAAGCTTAATTACATCTGTAAAAAAAAAATGTTTTCCTTGTGCCAAAAATAAACTGTTGTGAAAATGCTATTTCAGCTGAACATAATAAATTAAATGGATACAAAATAGATAAAGAACATGACGAGGGCTTACACATTAATATGTTTATTTGTGGTCCACTAAAGTCCACTAAAACAAGAACAGAATACAAATACAACAAGTTATTTATAATTGTCTATTTTTAAATGTAAATCCAGATCTTTTTAATGAAAATTAACCTTAAAAAATATACAGAAAGCTTTTCTTCATGATGAACAAACTATGGAAACTGAAAGTATATCTAAAATACATCCGAGGTGTCCATTGGATGCCATTACATTTACAGGTCAAAAACTCTGTGCACTTTTTTAAAACTCATAATTGTACTCATAATATGTCTATATGTTTAGAACCTAAACAGAAGAATTCTCGTCTTAAATGCAGCTTTAAAGTTATAGTGCGTTACTTTTTCATATCAATGAATGTCGGTAACTTTCAAGCCATCAACAAATTAGTTGACACAAAGTTGATTAAGCCTATCAGCTCCACAAAACTCTCTCTGTATATCTCAGTATGGCAGCGTCCAAAAAAATCCCAAGAAGCACCCAAGAAATGTTGTTGATTCTACTGCTAAGAGAAAAACCTGGCCGTACAGCAGAAGGTAAAAATTCCATGTGGGATCACCTTATGTAAATGCTCTGACAGTGTTGTTGTAATTACTCAGAATTCCTCATGGGGGCGACATAAGATACACACTATAGCGTTAAACTCAAACCCTCACACAGTCATAAATATCTCTACATCTGCTCGGAGACTGCGGCACTGTTGACTCCTGCTGACATGACAGCAAAGAAGACGTTTGGGAAGAATGAGCGAGCGTAGAGGGCCGCCTTGGGCAGCGATGGAGCGATCACCACCTCCTTCCGCTTGTTGTTCAAGGTCTTAACGATCTCAGCCGTCGCCTCGTCTGGGGAAACACCCAGAGGTTTACGGGTGTACAACACTGCAAAGAGGAGGGAGACAGAGAGGAAGAGAAGTGAGGATAGATTGATTGATGTATCATGTATTTATCATGAATATAGTAAAACAATATATATCAGACAAATAATATAGTTTATTCATAAAGTTATCTAAAAAAATATAATAACTGGGCTACTTTTAAACTTTAATTATGTTATTTCCTCAGTCGCAGAGTGATATGGACCTGAGCAAACTGATTGGACGTCACACATGTTGTATAGGCCCATTATATCACAGCTATGAACCAATCAGATTGCTTGATTTGAGCTACAGTATATGTGTCGTTGTCAAATTACCAGGCCATTATTATCACACATTAATGACATAATGACAGAAAAATGTTTGCTGGTATAGTCACCAATGAGAAGAAAACAAAGAGTCAGGTTTAGACTTTCTACGTACAGGACAGGAGTGATTTAGAAGAGGCTGCCTCTGCTGCAGAGCCGCTGATGAAGGTGTGACTGATGGTGCTGACTGAGATCCCGTACTCCTCCACTTCAGCCCTCAGGCAGTCAAAGAACGCCTGCACCGCATGTTTAGAGGCCGAATCTGGGAAAACAGAACATTAGACACATTTTAATAAGTTATTTTCATATACTTTGGCACCTCAAATAAAGAGTTGAAAATGTCCTGATTATTTGTGAACTCACATGCGGAGCGGAAAGGCACGGCTAGTTTCCCTTGGATGCTGCTGACAAGCAGCAGGTGACCAGTTCTCCTGGAGATCATGGAGGGCAGCACACCTGAGAAATACATGTTTTTAAAGAAATAGTTCTACATTTTTACTTTTTATCAATACAAACTGGAAAGAAACCAGTAAGTGCCCATGATGGTCATGTATATACTTTGTTCTAAAATAACATAACGTGAAAAAATATTGAGCACAATGTATTGTATGTAATGTATTGTGTAGTGTGTACTGTATGTCTGTATGTATATCTGTGTTATATGTTTTGTAAGTTGGAACCTGTACCAAGCTGTACTGACAACAAATTCCACCAGCCTGGCTGTGTGGTCATTAAAAGAATCAATCAATCAATCAATCAATCAATCAATCAATCAATCAATCAATCACAAGATAACATGGTAAATAAACAAGTCCCAACAAGAACACAGGCATATTGATGTTTTAAAGTTTATCTTTTGACTTGCTCACCTTGACTGCCAGTGTTTGAGCTACGCTAACCTGGAAGAGCGACCTTTGCCCATTTCTAAATAAAAAATGCAGGCACAGTTATAGGAACGGTTTCTGTTGCCTTTTCATTGAGACAAAAAGCTAGAAAAATATATTTGTTTTAACTATTCTTTTAATGATAGTCATTTTGCCATCACACTTCTTTAAACTATAATTATGACTCGAGTATGTTTCCATCTCCTACCTTTAGCCAGAGTGGCCGGTCCAAAGTAGTTGTTGTCCATGAGTAACTGGTCCATCTCCAGAGACAGACTCTGAGCCGGGGCTTTCACCTTCATGCTTCCGTTTACAATCATGATGTCCAGGCAACCGTAACATTCCAGAATCTCCTCAATGACATCGGGAAGACTTTCCATGTCTCCGAAATCCAACAAGACAATCTTCGGGGGGAAAGTCTGCGCAGGAGAAACGGTGACAAGAAGGTAGAGTCCAATTTGTATACATGATTTATATGTGGGATTTTCAACATTGAAAACAGTATGATAAAGAAGCCCTGAGATGTGTCATTTAATAAAATCAGAAACAGAAGACATTCATTGGGAATTACGATAAAGCGAGAGGGTATATAAAAACGAAACAAAAAGGAAAAAAATATATAAATTACATTGTTTGAATTTGTGAATCAGAATTTAGTTTATTCTTCTTTCCTCTTACATTACTGATCTCACGACCCCTGATTGACATAACGTCCCTTAAGGGGCCTGACCCCATAGGTTGGAAATCCCAGGACTAAAGTAGCCGACTGTATACTATGTAGTACTGTAGTTGAAACCAACTCCACTTGAAGGATCTCCAATTAAAAATCCATTAGTCGTTATTTACTATCTTTCTTGTTTCATTACTCGTGAACTTACCACAGTTGGGTCTGATGCGTTTGCCAAATCATCTGCTAGCTCTTCAAGTTTCTCCCAGCTCTTTCCACAGAGGATCAGCCTGGCCCCTCCTTTGTGAAACACGCCTGCACATTCTACATACATAAAAAAATGTATATATTGTTAAAAAAAACTGTTGAAAAAATTAAATAACATTTAAATCATGTATTTTTTTCTTTTCATTTTTAAGGACAAATAAATGGTTTTGTTACCTTTCCCGAGCCCAGATAAAGCATCAGTGATAACCACCACCTTATTGCGTACGGTTGTCTTGGACAAAAGGCCCATAACCACTCCGTACAGGTAGAAGAATCCGGCCGTCAGCACCACTACACATGGCACCAGCAGAACAGTGGTGGTCCACACAGAGTCCATCTCCTGGAATTTATCCTAAAAAATTTATTTTAATATTATTAAATATGCAGACTTTACAAAAAAAAGGGAATATATCTTTGCACAAAGTTTTAAAGGAATAATTAAATATTCTGGCAAATACATAATTCGCTTATTTTTGGCAGAAAATTAGATGAAAAGATTCATACCACTGTAACAATTGTATCATTCTTCTTATCTAAGTCTCGGGGAAAAAACTAAATAAAGGCGGAGTCAACGATTCTAGAGAACGCTTGTTGTCAAAATTATTTTTTGTCAAAATCAGTGAATATCTCCTCACACCCCACAACCTGTCAGTACTGTGTGTGTGTTGGGGGGGAATCTAGTGTTAATACACAGTCTAGGCTCTGTAAACGGGTATGTAAACAAATAGGGCCCACTGTAGCGATAGAAATATGTTTCACTGATTTTGACAACAAGCATTCTCCAAAATCGCTAACTCCACCTCTAACATAGTTTCCAAAATACTAAACTATTCCTTTGATATGAATAAATGAATAATGTAATAAAACCCAACATCAACACTGGTTAAAATAAACCCCCAGTGTTGATGTATCATGGAGGTCATGGATAGCACACGATTGCCTTGTTTTAAAGCATGTTTAAGAGATTTAAACATACTTTGTAGATGGGACATTATTTTGTCTGTTGATGCAGATGAGATGGGATGGGATGTCAAAGACCATCTAAAATCTAGTGAGAGAACGGAGCGTTTCATACCCAGAAGCTCTGCGGCTCCGTTACATTGGACTCCATCTCATCCTCTATAACCATTTTTAATTTAACTATAAATACAGCTCTGAAATAAAATAAAAACATTAGAAGAAGAGAAGACAATTTTCAACCATGTTCTTACATTACAAATCAAAATATGTAAAATAATATAGGAGATTTTTGACTGTTGGATAAATCTTCTACAATTTGAATATGGATGCATATACAGTAAATATTTCTCATAGACTGTATGTAGACCGAAGAGGTCAGGGGGTGGCCCTGGCCAGATAGAGAGCCTGTTTGAAGTTAACATTTAGAAAACAAACAATCAAACAACCACATACAATTATAACAAAACAATATCATGGACAAAATACAACAAATATTACTTGGACAATGGAAGGACATTTTTCAAGAAGGCACCTATTTCACCTATAACTTTTGGCCTATCTGAACTCAAGTGCATAACTAATATAAACATAGATGGGCAGTTCACATAAAAAACGACTTAACAAAGACACACAAACAGCGATGCAGAATACTACATGAAGACACAAAACAACAAATACAAACGACTAAAGTAGAAGCAATACAGCTAACATAGAAGCAGAAAACGACTGAAACAAATCACACAACTTGTGAAAAGAGATGCCAAAACTATCACAAAGTGACGCAAAACAACTACTTAGTTTGTGGTCCTTTCTCCATGTTAAATGGGTCGGGGGCTTCTTGTACATGTCTCTACCAAGGGACTCTTTCTCTCATAATCTATCCATGTTGGTCTCATAGTGTTTGAGTTACAAATCTTTAATCCTCAGCCTGGCAAGACAATCCTTCCTTTACATAAATCATATACTTTTAATAAAACCATTTTGTTTGTCATCAGATCATAAATGCCAGCTCCAACAGTTGTGTGTCACTGTGAGTGTGTAGATACAGTAACCTTTGGGTCTAGAATGACGATGGCAAGCAAGCAACTGGCTGTCTGTCCATGAAGAGGGACTCTAAATATAAACCGCACTAGAAATAGATACTGTATCTCTAACACATTATAGTAGTTCAGTTATTCCACAATGAACACTATCCAAAAACTCAATAGCAGAAAAGACCAGCGGACTTTTTACCTTGTGCAGCATGTTGTTTCGAACAAAAACAATTCATTGACAAGGTTATTTTAAGGCACTTATTTTGTTAACAAGTGACTGACATATTGTAGAAAGCTTGCAATTTCTAGATACAGTATGAAAATGAATTATAAGCCATTACTTACTTCTTTCTCTGGGGCCCTCTGAAAGTTTAGTTCTGGGCTGATTAGGTCCCTGTCCGAAGTAGCAGCTACCGGCCAGCCGTCCTGCTACAGCAATACTTTAGGATTCAAGCTCTTTTAATAGCAACACAGCTGAGTCGGTTATTTTCCACGCATGTTGTCGACATGTTATGTTTAGAATGACAGAGGGGAGAGGGGACAGAGGGGGGATTGTGGGTAACAGAGGCTGTGGGTTGGCCTCTATAGACTGCAGACAATAATATATACGATAATAACATTCATTAATAACTATTCCTTATTTATTATGAGCATTTTATTACGTGTGTGTGTGTGTATATAGGGCCTACTTTTAAAACAGCTCTTAATTTGTCTTCTGTTTATCAAACATTTGTTGTGAGCAGGCTGTGGAAAAAGTACATTGATACTATGGTAAAATGTATTTTGTATGCAAGTAAAAGTACTGGAATACCATTATAAAAATGTACTTATAATATGAAAAGTAAGAGTACTCATTGTGTAGAGTGCACAGTATTACATGTGTTATATGGCAGGATTATAGTAAGTGTTCATTTCACATGTAAGGCTCTATTTGGTTTATCATAGCTGATTTCAACTTAACTTACTCAGAGCTGGTCCAATATACAGCAAAGCTACTTTTGATAACACAAAAAACATGTTAATTTTAATCTGCAAAGTACCTCGTTACTTTCGCTGTCACGTATATGTAGTACAATAAAAAGTGATAAATAATAAAAAGTACCTCAAAATTATAGACCTACTCAGTTTAATATCAATGTCATGTACTTTGGGCTGTTTGGAATGTCAAACTTCAGACAAAAAGGCTACAATCACGAAATACCTGAAATTAATCATATCATATGTTATGTCTCTAGACCATTTGGCTCAATGACAACATATGTTGTGTATCATGTCCCATTCATTATAAACTGTATGAATACTATTAAAAAAACGTGTATATCAAGTAATTAACAACATGACAACGTGACCGGATATTGACATCAACACAATAAAAGCATACAATTAAGTAACAGTTTTTTTTACAAAAAATAGAGTAATAGTATTATACACCGGCTCTTACTATAAGCATGACAGATAAATATATAGTCATATATGTCATATATTAATAATGTACCTCCTTTATATTCCCTCAGTTGTGTCCATTTTATTTGTAGTTCATTTGGGTTCGTTTTATTTTGAAGGCTGTAACCGGATTCTGTGTGTACATTGTTTCTGCTTGACACCGTGGGTTTTTGCTGCACTGACAGTCTGCTTTGGTTTATCCTGTCTCCCCAGTGACAGCCAAACCTACTTATCTTCACACAGAAATATACCAACAACAAAAAATGTCGGATTTCGAGGAATTTGAGAAACAGTTGAGCGAGAATCGACAAGGTAATTTGTGTGTCTGTGTTTGTTTGTTTGTGTGTGAGTCCCCATTTGGTCTTTTAGCTAGCAGAGCCTAGTGCGTAATGTTTGCTTCCTACGTTATTTTTATGAATGAATAATGTGACAACAACTTTGGCACGTAGTTTCCGACAGTATGAGTCACCTTAATGTTGGAATAATTAGCATGTAGCTTTGTGATACCGGTAATCTCGTTTAATAAGCCTCCACACACCCACTGCTAAATATTACAGAGAACTGAACGCAGTCTGGCTCACGCTCTGAAAACACAAGGAATTTACCTGCGTGTGACAGCGACATGCAAAACTCCATTCCAATTATACACAATTAAAAATGTTGTACTGTCTTTCAAAGGCATATGCATGTGGCAATGAATTAATGTGACTGTTTTTGAAATCCTTATTATGCACTTTTATATTCTGCAATCTTTATTATTTGAGTTATAATAAATGATACCAAATGTCACACCACTCATTTCAGAAATACTATATTGATCCCATAGGAATACAAATGGGAAGTGGGGTTAAAGTATACTGCAATATATAGGGGGGAGCCTTTAGCTCAGTTGATAAGGCGTCCCCTCCATGGGCCTCGGCCAGCAGCGGTCCCGGGTTCGATTCCAGCCCGCGGTCATTCTCTGCATGTCACTCCCCTCTCTGCCCCATTTCAACTCTGTCTCTACACTATCAATAAAACATAAAAATGCCAAAATCATAATAATAAAAAAAGAAAG
Source organism: Ammodytes marinus (assembly GCF_949987685.1). Classification (NCBI taxonomy): domain Eukaryota; kingdom Metazoa; phylum Chordata; class Actinopteri; order Uranoscopiformes; family Ammodytidae; genus Ammodytes; species Ammodytes marinus. Next base: position 5,661,835 of record NC_137220.1, read on the forward strand.
CTGTAGTAAAACGAAAAAAGAATTATACATTTGCACATTCAAATATGTACGCAATAGGCTATATGTGTATATGTAAAAAATAACCAATAATAATAACAATTATTATTATTATTATTATTATTATTATTATTATATTTGCATCATTACCATACTATTTTAATAATATGGTAACAGCAATATAACACTGTTACAATGATAAAGTAGTTGTTTGCTCAGGAAAATAATTCCACAGAAAATATTGATTATGAATCAATAATGGCTTATGCCTTGAAGTAAAATGCAAGACAAAGAAGGTAACCACACACAACAACACAATAAACAAACAAACAAAATACAAAAAACAGCCTTCCAACCCAAACAAAACACATGATAACTTGACATTTAATCTTGGTGGAGCTACCAGGCGGATAGAGTAATGTGGAGTATTTTCTATCGATTTATTAAAAGGTCTTAAGTCTTGTTCTCTCTGTAGCAGAAATGAAAAGGCCACATTAAACTGTCAGATGTGTCAGAGAAATCTGGTTCAACAGTATCAGACTGAAAGCACAGCACGCAGGAGGCTGGGAATGGTTTAGAGCATAGAATTAATAATATAGAAAAAAGATGTTTGATACATTTTCGGTCCCCATTGTTTTGGGGAAAAGAGACAATAAGAAAAATGTTTCTAAAAAACACTGTTGTTAAAGTAGCTGTTAAATATACTGTAGGGAAGAGGCTTAAGTGGCAGCAATTGAAAATACAACAAAAAAAGAGTATGGTTCGAATTGTATTTAATTACAGTACTTGGGATAATGTATTTGCTTAGAACGAGTGCCATTCATGTTGTGCCCCCCCCCCCCCATACCAAAGAGCACTGTCTTAGTTCAACAAAGACTAGTTCCAAGACATTCTCTAGTTCTTTGATTTGATTTGTCATTATTACTTGAAAATAGAAAGAAGACACACACAAATAGAAACACTAAGGATTCTTATGCATTCTTTTGTTTGTAAGGACCCTCTTGAAAACGAGATGGTTTCATCTCAAGGGGTTATCCTAATAAAATTAAAATTAAATGAAAAAATAGAGAGAGAGAGAGTGTGTGTGTGTGTGTGTGTGTGTGTGTGTGTGTGTGTGTGTGTGTGTGTGTGTGTGTGTGTGTGTGTGTGTGTGTGTTTGTGTGCATAAGAATCCTTAGTCGTTCTCCCTAAACACATTGATTACAGTATGTACATATAATTGGGCTAATCACCAACTTAGGCACAATCAACATTACTTCAGAAAATGTGTTAGTTTTTTTTGGCCTTTGTCTTCCCAGAGCGAGAGAGGGAGAAACACAAGAAGAAGAGTGGTAGTGTGTCTCCGCCGGCCCGGGTCGTCAAACATCGCAGCTGGAGCAAAGAGCGAGGCAGCCGCAGCCGAGAGAAGAGAAGCCGCTCCAGAGAACGCAAGAGCAGGGACCGCCGGAGCTCCTCACGAGACCACAAGAAGCACAGGTACGTGGGGGGGGGGGGGGGGGGGGGGGGGGGGGGGAGCTGAGGCACTGGGTAGCTTACAGAGGAAGGCTTTTAATGTGGAAATATGCCAGCCAGACTCACTGAGGAGCGATTCTGGAGAATTTTTACTTTCAAAATCACCTTTGTCAAAATTAGTTAATATCTCCTCACATTCCGTTACATGTCCATACTGTGTGTGTGCGCGCTGAAAAAAAAAATCTGGTGTTTATACATAGCCTAGGCTCTGTAAACGGGCCTGTTGCTAGCTATGGTTGGCCCCCCTTTTGTTTACATTACAGTTTACAGAGCCTAGGCTGTGTATTAACACTGGATTTGTTTCAGAGCACCCACAGTACGGACAGGTAACAGATACTGAGGTGATATTAAATGATTTTAACAAACAGTGATTTTGACAACAAGCATTTGCCACAATCACTGAGTGTGAAAATACACCAGTATCAGCTGAGACTCCATGTCTTGTAGCTCACATATTGACTTTTCTAAGTAGATCAAGTATTGCTACCAACATTATTTTTTTTTTCCACTTACAATCGCTAGAAAAACATCTGGTCTTCATACATAGGTAGCCTAGGCTCTGTAAACGGGTCTGCTGCTAGCTAGTCACATTCCTTTGAAACATTAAACCTGCTTCAGCTGCAATCTTGGCCACTTGAGGCAGCATAAACAAGCTGTATCCTTCATGCCCTTCATGGCAACTAGTCCAATATCCTCTCTCTTTTGGCTCTGCTTTCTTAGATAATTCTTGCTATTTGTGTCTGTTATTCCTCTCCTGCTCAAGCTTTTATTTTGTCATGTTCTCTCTGTACAGCCACTCTCCGAGGCGAACTAAGAAGAAAAAGCCCTGCAAATACTGGGATGTGCCTCCTACTGGCTTTGAACACGTCACACCGCTGCAATATAAAGCTATGCAAGGTATAGTAAGAGCCACACATACACCTGGTAGTTTTTTACAGAGCAGATGTTGCAGAATAATAATTGTAATAGTGTAAATATTAATGAACTTGCTCCTGCTTTAATAATAATAATAGCTTTGTTTTATATAGCGCCTTTCAAGAATCCCAAGGACGCTTTACAAAAGTACCGGGGAATGAAAAGAACATAGTAACACGAGCAAGGGCTAAAAAATAAATAAACACTTATGACACAATAAAAAATCTCTACCTCTATCTATCCCTAGCTGCTGGTCAGATCCCAACCCTGGCTCTATTGGCATCGGCCACCACCACCGGACTGACAGCAGCCCAGACACAGGTGCCCATGGTGGGCAGTCAGATGACCAGACAAGCCAGGCGCCTCTACGTGGGAAATATTCCCTTTGGAGTCACAGAGGTAAGGTCTTTATGCTGTTTCTTTCATTCCCTGTTAAAGCTATAGTGTGTAACTTCTGTCGCCCCATGAGGAAGTATGAGTAATTACGTCAACACTGTCGGTGCATCTACATGAGATAAGACTTCGTGATGGCGCATGGATTTTATCTGTTCTGCTGTATGTCCAGGTTTTTTCTTAGCAGTAGAATCAACATCTGATTTTTTTTAGCTCCTGTAGGGGCGACACCAGTTCGTAAACGCTGCCATACTGAGAGAGTTTTGTGGAGCTGATAGGCTCAACTTTGTGTCAACTCGTTTGGAGATGGCTTGAATTTATCTGACATTAATTCATATGAGAAATGTACGCACTATAGCTTTAACACTCATGCTGCTATGCTGCTGTCTGTCTTTCTCCTAAGGAATCGATGGCGGAGTTCTTCAACGCTCAGATGCGTCTGGCTGGCCTCTCACAGGCGCCTAGCAACCCCGTCCTCGCCGTGCAGATCAACCAGGATAAAAACTTTGCTTTTCTAGAGGTTTGTGCTGGAATGAATTTAAAGGAACAGTTACACTTTTTGGAATGGATGGATAGATGGATGGATGGATGGATGGATGGATGGATGGATGGATGGATGGATGGATGGATGGATGGATGGATGGATGGATGGATGGATGGATGGATGGATGGATGGATGGATGGATGGATGGATAGATAGATAGATAGATAGATAGATAGATAGATAGATAGATAGATAGTTAGATAGATAGATAGATAGATAGATAGATAGATAGATAGATAGATAGATAGATAGATAGATAGATAGATAGATAGATAGATAGATAGATAGATAGATAGATAGATAGATAGATGGATGGATGGATGGATGGATGGATGGATGGAAGGACGGACGGAATGTTTTAAGAAGTTAATTTTCCCCTTTCCAGTTTCGTTCAGTAGATGAGACGACCCAGGCCATGGCGTTTGATGGAATCATCTTCCAGGGTCAGTCTCTGAAGATCAGGAGACCTCACGACTACCGGCCGCTACCCGGGCTCTCAGAGCAGCCCGTCTTCCACGTCCCAGGTGTGTTAACCATCGGGCCGAGTAATGACACTGTGGTATTGTACTGTTCAGTCCAGAGAACTTTATTCATCCAAGTAATTTTTTTATTTTAATTCGTTATTTTTTTTACCTTTATTTATACAGGTAAATTCCATTGAGACCAAGCAGAGACTCTCTTTTAAGGGAGACCTGTTCCCATTTACACGTTACTATTCACACACACATTCATACACCGATAGCAGGCTGACTATCTACCTTTACACGAGGCAAGGTGGGTGAAGTGTCTTGCCCAAGGACACAACAACCATGACACAAGTGGCAGGGCGGGGATCGAACCGCCAACCATTCGATCATTGGCCAACCCGCTCTACCACCTGAGCCACAGTTGCCCCTTTTAGACAACTTTATTCATCCCAAAGTTATCTTTTGTTTTTTTACCTGGTTAAATAAAGGATATCGATTGAAGGAGTACATCACGTTTAGCAGTCCAGTCAGGCCATACTTACAGTACATTTACAAACAACAGACAGATCTATGCCAGAGACAATAAAAACAAGACAATCAGTACATTGACGAATGCTAACTGGCACTACACAGTTGAAATAGATAATAAAAATATGTCTATCAAGTCTAACCAATGTAGAACATGTTTTTTCTATACTTGTTGCTTCTGGTCCTTGTGTAGGAGTCGTCTCTACAGTCGTCCCCGATTCTCCCCACAAACTCTTCATCGGAGGCCTGCCCAACTACCTTAACGACGACCAGGTACTTACCTGAAATCAGACTGGACAGGTGCAGCCATGTCTCCTCATTTTCTATCACACGCTGAGGTTTATAGTCACACTTTAAACATATCGTTTACATGGCTTTATGAGATGAAAAAAATACTTTTGCTGTAGGAAGGAAAAGCAAAATAAACCCAACAGAACAACCTCGCAGAAAAATACACCGTAGGGAAAAATGCATTGGCTCATAATTTATCACTGTATTCATACCTCCTGCAGATAAAAATAAGTTCCTATTTAAATGATAGTAAACAAACATTAATCATACCGTGTCACTAATGATATATGAGTATTACTAGGGGGCTTTTTGTTGGTTTTCTAAGTAAACTGCTGCTTATACCTTTCTTGTGTAACGCATACTGGTTAAAGAAAGGTAAGCAATCCAGTACATTTACATAAAAAGTTGAAGAAGCGGCATTTATATATTATGTGTTCATTGGAGTCAGTATTGTCTAAGAAAAAGTTCACCTTTTAAGATTTCTGTATTTTCTGTTGTAAGCTTACGAAGCATGATGATTTGTAGCTTTGTTTATCATATCAGGATTAGGATTTAGGAATGACTGGAAAGATGCAGCGCCATTGACGCAAATCAAAATAAATCTACTTTAATTAGTTACAAAGCTTTTTCAAGTCACTCTATGTGAAAATATTTTGTTTTTGTTGTATGATTTATTCAAGATGAATTAATACAGAAATTAATAATCGCTTGCAGCAATAATTAAGCCGATATTTGCTTATTGCAGATATATCTGTCGGTGTACATGTCGGCATATAAGTAACAAGACAATGAAGAACAGAAGAACTTTGACAAAGTTTATCCAACAAAACATTGAACTTTTTTTAAATAAATCATTACTTGAAAGTACAAGTGGATTTTTTTGAGAATATCGAAAATCAAAGCACAACAGAGCACATGTAGCCTGATGTATATTATTCACTGAATCTATTTCTATTATATTATTATTTTCTTATTCCTTCCGCTGCGTTGATACTCACCGCTCTTTCATTTTTGTTCCCCCACTTTGTCCCCAGCTAGGGGCCTGTAAGATCGTTAAGTCTGCGCTCATAGTTTGTTCAGTAGTTCTCATCTACTGCTGCCATGCCAACATGTAACACAACAAGGCAAGTAAAGACATTCTGGTCCTCACACGGATACTCTCCCAGCCAGCAGGCTCCTTTCCCTGGCTGCTCTCTCTCTCACATCAGGCTTTTGGAGCGCGTTTATGACCCCGGGTTTTTTGGGTTAAGGCTTATAATACATCCATGGTTTAAGGGCTTATCTTTAGGATGTTAATGTGTATTATTATTTTTATTAGTATTAACCTTTATTTAGACAGGGAAATCCATTGAGAACGAGGTCTCATTTTCAATGGCGCCCTGGTTACATACAATAAATTGAAATTATAAAACAATACACAATGTTAAAATGTATGTTTTTGAGAGGAATATGTATTCAGATTTTAATGTGAAGCTAAGAAAACTATACTTTTGTAAAAAAAAATGTGCCTGTCGTTGGCAAAATACAATCAAATTCTTTGTTAGATAAGTATTAAATAATTTTCATGTATTTTTATCAATCAACTTGTTGTAAAAACAAGTCCGACTTCGAACATTATTGCTATAACACTATTTCATTATCCTTTTTATAAATAATATACAATATGTGTGAAGGAAGTTTTTGTGTGGTTCCCCAGAGGTAGCTAGCTCATGTCCACATCAGCAGCATTTACTCTTCACCTCTTCACTAGACTTGAAACGACGTAAACGTTTCTATGCACTGCTGTCTCTCTCCTCTTTTTTATTTTATTTCAAATCTTCTTAAAATGCAAAATCTTTAAGTGTGCAAATGTACAAACGACCAAGGCACATTCTGTTCAACTGATTGTTTTATGTTATTAAAAGTGGAGTCAGCAATCCTGGAGAACGCTTGTTTTCAAAATCACCTTTTGTCAAAATCAGTGAATATCTCCTCATGATCCGATACTTGTTAGTACTTTGTGTGCGCTGGATAAGAAAAATCCAGTGGTAATACACAGCCTAATCTCTGTAAACTGGTATGTTGCTAGTTACAATTGCCCCCCTTTGTTTACATATCAGTTAACAGAGCCTAGGCTGTGTATTTACACAGGATTTATTTTAAGCGCACACACACACACACACACACATACACACACACACACACACACACACACACACAGTACAAACAGGTATCGAAGCTTGAGGAGATATTCAATGATTTTGCCAAAAAGCGTTCTCTAAAATCACTGACTTCACCTCTAACTAGCCTGTGACGTGATTCATTTCTGTTGTCATAATACATTAATAACTCTCTTTGTAGGTAACTGCATATCTCAGTAAATTATCGGTCTCATATTTTGTCACTGACTGTCTCTTGCAGGTGAAGGAGCTCTTGACATCGTTCGGGCCTCTCAAAGCGTTCAATCTAGTGAAGGACAGTGCCACGTCACTGTCCAAAGGTTACGCCTTCTGTGAATACGTAGACATCAGTGCTACTGATCAGGTGATGATTGGAGTGCATAGATTTTCGTTATGTATAGATAATTTGATGTGGTGTTCTCACTTTGATTGTGTGCGTGTATGTGTGTGTGTGTGTGTTTGCGTGTGCGTGTGCGCGCGCGTGTGTGTGTGTGTGTGTGTGTGTGTGTGTTTGCAGGCGGTCGCTGGCCTCAATGGGATGCAACTGGGCGACAAAAAGCTGATAGTCCAAAGGGCAAGTGTGGGAGCAAAGAACGCCAATCCTGTGAGTAGGAGGATTCAATATGCCCTTTAGCTTTAGCATCCTACAATATTCACTTTTATGTCTTGCTGTAAATAACTGCAGGAACCCAGTTTTTTTTTTGCATGTGTTCGAGAAAAGTACTGAAACAGGGCCGCTTTCTTCAATGGAAAGAGTATTACATACAGCAGTACACCTTGCCGTTATACTGGTATTTTGTTAAAATGTAGGTCCACAAAGCAGATCTATAAAAATCTGCAAATGAGAGATAAAAATTAGCCAGTATGATTGTTACTGTATCTTTAAATGGTTTTTGCATCAGTTGAATTGAAGGAATCCCAGCTTTCTAAATATACGTATGTAACATAAGATTTAATTACAAATCGTCTTTCATGCACTTGCCACCCAGTAGACCCCCTCTACCCTTATATCCCATCATAGAATTAGCTGTCCTTAAACACACTTCTTCTCAGAGATCTGCATTGCTGCAGCTTTGCATAATTTTAAAACTACTCTTAAAACTTACCTGTTCACTAAGGCAATTTGTCTCTAGTTACATCCGAGGCGATCATTGCTGTTATTACGTTCCATATTTGTAGTATATATTTTCTTTGCATCAATATATTTTTGTGTAAAGCGCCCTTGGGTGTCTTTAATTATTCCACAGTATTTTCCACTGTGTGCTGCTACATTGTAAAGTCTCTGTTCTGGATTCTCTCAAAATGGCAGATGGTGGGAGTGAAAGGTCAATGGAAAGATTTACTTCCAACATGTTTATCCACTGAAGGAACAGCAAAGAGACAGAGAGAGACAGAGACAGGCAGAGGGAGAGAGGGGGCAGGAGGCAGCAAGATTTATGGGAAATACATTTGTTATGAGACTGAGGCTGAGGTTCCCGAAAACTAGGGTCATGTTCACACCCAATAGTTTGCTTCCTTGGTGCGTAGACAATGTGACAAGGATACACTGTTTCATTGTTCAGGTGTTTCGGTTCACGTACACAAAGGCAAAACTCAAACTCAAACGGACTATAAATAGTAGACACAAGTCACGTACATGAAAATGGTCAATTACTGGTCAGACTGAGTAAAAAGGCAAATCTATCACAATTAATACGATAGCCTACATCATAGACAAGAGGCGGGTTATTTTCTTGCTAGTCTATATGTTTAGCGCATATTGTAACAGCCAGAGTCTATTAAATGTAGCCTAATGCCACAGAGTGTATACTTATGGACATAGTGCAGTGGAGACCTGAGCTAAGGGTCTAAAGGCAGGGTGTCATACTGTATGGAATGTGAAGCCCACTGAGGCAAATGTCTATTTGTGATATTGGGCTATACAAATAAAACTGATTTGATTTGACATCGACTGTTATGTATTTACTTAAAATAACAATGAAGTCGCAACCATACTAAACAAGGCTAAGCTAATTCTAAGCTGAATGTATGCTGCTGTATATGTGGCTCTTCTTCCATGCCACCCCCAGACCTCCATCGTAGAGACCCCAGTGACGCTGCAGGTGCCTGGGCTACAGAGGCTCCAGAGCACCGCCCTGCCCACGGAGGTTCTGTGTCTGCTCAACATGGTGATGCCCGAAGAGCTGCTGGACGACGAGGACTACGAGGAGATCCTGGAGGACATCAAAGAGGAATGCTGCAAGTACGGCAGCGTGCGCTCCATCGAGATCCCCAGACCTGTGGACGGGGTGGAGGTACCAGGCTGTGGAAAGGTGGGTTACTTTGGCCTTCATCAACTCCATAAATTATTACACAATTCTCAAGTGTATTAGTTTGTTTTTTCGCTCGGGAGAGACAGTTTCCCCCTTCAGCAGAAGTCAATGTGACCCACAAATTCATTGGGCTGTTATTGTTGTCTTTTTTTACCATTTAAGTTGGTAAATTATTGTAGCTGTTGTGAAAAGTACAGCTACATTTTGTTGCGCTTTTGTAAGGCTAAAATTGATGCTCAATTAATCCCATATGTCATGTGAACGCAATGCTATAAAGTTAGGTTTGGTTAGGTTTTGGTACATGTTCACCTTCATATTTAATCCTTTTTACAACTGGTATCTTACATGATACCTTTTGAAGCCGTAGCTCCTATTAGGTCTGTCTTAACCACTAAAAATCAGGCAGCTGCTTAAATGAACAGGCATGGGAAAGTTAATAACACAAACATTTGTCAAACTCCTCCTGTAAAACCAAAACATGGTGCTTCAAAAAACACTTCCAATCAAGCAGAAATCTTACCTTTTTGTCTCTTGTCAATGTATTTTCTGTTCCTCTGTCAATCATATATCCTCTTCTCATCTTTATACAGTTCGGGACCTGACTGAATTTGCTTTCTTTGTTCCAGATCTTTGTGGAGTACGTTTCGGCTGCAGACTGTCAGAAAGCCATGCAAGCTCTCACCGGCCGCAAGTTTGCCAACAGAGTGGTGGTCACCAAATACTACGACCCGGACATGTATCACAGACATGAGTTTTGAAAGCACAAGACAAGTCTCCTCTCTTTGTTTAGTAAGCCTGGGTTCAGACAGTTCATTTACTCCTCTGGAAGTTGTGAATGGGTGCTTAAAAAGACTGAAAAATACTTGTTTTATTATGTCTTCTACTGTGTGTGTGTGTGTGTGTGTGTGTGTGTGTGTGTGTGTGTGTGTGTGTGTGTGTGTGTGCGTCGCGCGCGTGCGTGCGTGCGTGCGTGTGTGTGTTTTTCTTCAATACAGAATATCTAACTCCCAGCGGTAGCTTAATACTCACACCACGGTGAATTTAATAGAAAATACCATAGTATTCTTTACATTTGTAGTAGAATGAATGCGACATGTATTTTACCTAATCTAATACTGCCTGACAATGCCAGAGTAGCTCCTGTCTATAAAGTATGCACTATATGAGAAAAAAAATGTCTCTCCCGAGCACAAACATAAAATTCTGAATAGGTTTTTATTTTTTTATTTTTCCACAAAGTAATATTCATCGCCATTATCATTTCAGAAGCTATTACCTGTAGGCATACTGCTTATATAGACAGATTGTGGAATTCATTTGAAAGTTAAAACGTAAAATATCAAATTGGCCATGCACACTGGTAGCTACTTGAAAAAATCTGAATAAAGAAATTAAATATCTTATAAATTGTTTTATCAAACACTGAAACTGTTGACACTTTATTAAGCCCCTCCCCCTGAATAGTGACTATCCAATCATAGCTTAGCTACCATAACTAAGGCTGAAGTAAGGTTGATATTTTTATGGAATCAAAACCAAGAGAGAAAAGGTGTAAAGGGCTGATTATCGTTTATTAGCTCTAATGTGAGCTCCCAATGTTAGCATGTCCGGCTAACTATCAGGGCTAAATACAATTTGGAGAAATATGTTATGGTGGTTTTTTTTTTGACAGGGGGCTTAAATAATGTGGCAATATCAAAATAACAAAATTAAATCTGTCACCAGGATTTGATTTAAAAAAATTAATGCAGACATGCACATGTTAGGAAATGCACCTTGTAAGTTTTGTAGATTGCATACTGAGCTTTCTTTTTGTTATGTTTTGCTTCTGTAAAAAATATATTATTAAAATAATTTTTTCATTGTTAAATAAAAGTATATCTGCTTAAAAAAATAGTACAGGCACATAAAGGAAACGGTGTCCAAACAAGTGTGTCCAACATTGCGATGTGAGAGAATATGCATTTATTTTGCTCCATATCTGGATTGCAGTAATCAAATTGTATTTTAGTGTAATTAGTAGGATATATATATATATAATGGTAATAAACAGCCTCTGTATTTTATAAATTTTTGGATGACAAAAAATATTTAACAAAAAAAAATAGTTTGTACAATCCCTGCCACTGCCATTGGCTTGAATAAATGATTGCATCCATGGTCAGTAAATGTGTGTGCAATTCCTTTTTCTGCATTATCTATAAGCGATAATATTATTTAGTTTTTTTATATCTCTATTGTCGTTTTAATAATAACATAATGTGTACCTGTAATAATAATATACACTGTATTTGAACCTTATCCCCATGTATGCATTCTAGCCATGCAATAAATACTAATTTTGGTAATGTTTTGTCCATTCAAAAACTGAAAGCTTTTACCAGCAGTGATACTCGATCTGATGGATAAAATATAAAATCCCAGGAATTTATTTTATTTTGTGATTTATTATTTATTAACCTGATTTGTCACTGCCCTCCTGTGGCCACAGTGAGGAACTGTGACACTATACAACTTATAATCAATATGATCATTAATAATATCAATGTAAAAATTACATTATCATGAATGTGATAGGACAAATGAGAACAGTAATATCAACATTGGTATTAAACATTGACAATTAACAGTAAAAAGCAATGTTTTGGTATGATCAAGCTGAGCATCAAAAATATATTTTCCTTTCAAAATATATTGTGAAAACAAACGAATCCATGTCCGTTAGCTGTCAAACAGAAACATTGTTTTATTTATTTTTACAAAAAAGAAGAAATTTCATTGATACTAGTTGTCATTTCAGATTTTATTTTTGTAGGTTGTGACCGGATGTTGTCACTTCAGTCGACATGTCCATGACGACAGCAGTCAACAGACGGAGCTCGAGCTTGTGTTTGACAGATGTTGTTGCTTCATTCAAAGCCGAGCTCCGGAGCAGGACAGCGGTGTGTGTTCGGACTCTTACCCGGGAAACAGGAGCGCAAAGTCGGCTGAATCATGTCGGGGGAGAAGGCGACCAGTCCGTGTAACAAATTTCAAGCGAATATTTTCAATAAAAGTAAATGTCAAAACTGCTTCAAGTCCCGCGAGCTGCATCTGTTGAACGACCACGACCTAGAGCAGGTAACGTTAAAAATAGGCTACCGTTGTATTCAGTTAAAATGTCAATTTATTTGAGTAGTTTTTTTACGTTAATGTTACCGTTAGCAATGTTTTGAAAAATAAAGTCATGACATCTTAAAAACACATTTTTGTAAGTTTATTTTTTTAATCCTATTGGCCTAGTTATTGTCACTTTAAACTGCCAACCGTAAACTAGCCTATTTGATTTTTTTTCAGTTATTTTAAGTATTTACATTTTAATGTTATTTACGACTTCAGCTTGAGTTTTAGTGTTTGATTTAAGCTATTGCTACTGTATCTTTCCCTAATCTTTGACCGATTTTGATGACGTTAGGGACTGTACAAAATTCATAGTGTGTGTGTGTGGGGGGGGGGGGGGGGGGGGTGGGATGTTAGGTATAACCATTAACACCACAATGCGATTTTTTAATTTCCTTTACAAAAATGTAGGCTACTAATAATATTGTATGCTGCTTTTGTTACATTTAAGTAGCTACAAGGAACTTTCAGTTTATGTTTATTCTAGCGCCCCCTTTGGACAAAAGCTATAGTGTTTTTACAACACCATTGCCTGCTGTCCTAAAGATCTTTGCTAGCTCGTGCTGGTGCATTTGTTTAGGAAGCTATTAAAAGTGAGACTGCATGATGCATCATGATGAGGTAATGTATTTATGTGACTATGACAGATTAGTAATGTTACCGGAAAACCCTGTGTTTATGAGCGGTACTAAATCAAAGTTTCATTTGATTCATCTTGGTCATATTACAATTATTAATCTGACATAGTCACATAGAAATACATTACCTCATCGGCATGCATTCTGTAAAAACACTACCGCTTTTGTCCAATCAACAAAAACTGATAGCCCCTAGCTACTGTAAACTATTCAAACTGTGAAAAGTAATTACAGCTGCTTTCTAGTGTAGAAAAATCTGAAGTATTTCCCTTCTGAAATGTAGCGAAAGAAAGATAAATGCAAAGTACCATAAAAATTGAAATATTTCTGAAGTAACGGATGAATTCTGCGAGTATTTGAAACAGTGGATTGTTATCTCTGAATCCAGGAGAATAGACGGTTAGAGGTATTTAGTTATTTCGTGCCCTCAGTGCCTCTGAAAACATTGTCTGTCATGTGAAGGTGATGTAAAGAGCCCATGATGACGGCTGCCTACATACCTCACATTGTTAAGATATGTTATTACTGTGTGTGTCCGGCCTGCTTTCAAAGTGCCCTGTAATTTCAGCACTGTTGCTCAACATACAGACAGACACTCACACTACACATGGTATTTCTCTCCCAACACTAGTCAGCTGTGCTCACAGGGAAAAACTGTTTTTTATGTTGTAAAATACTATGTACTGTTTTGATATTAATGTTATAGAAAAGCATTCTGAGTTATAGTATTAGTCTTGTTGGTGCAGTTGCTTAGCTATTGTAATGTCAAACCATACAGCAAGAATTTATCAACAATTTTTTATTTAGTGTCAATCACATCTTGCTCTATTTGGGGACATTTGGCAGCCATATCCACACTTATTTTCTTTATTTGACCCAGTAAAAACAGTTGTATGTCCACCAAAAGCATAGATTAATACAAGATAAAAATATTTTATAGAGATGAAAAGATGAGTTGACCCATCGATGTATCATTGAATGCATTATCAGAACCCAAATAGCCGAGCGAGAAAATATTACATTTATTTTTACATTTAACAAACCCAAAGAGATCTGCCCACTAGTTGAAAATAAATGTTCAGTAATATTGTTTTCATGTTCCTCTCAGATTTAAGGGTCTAGAGTTTCAGTGCTGGATTTATTGAAAGGTTTACCAGAGTCTAAATAGCATAATCCACTTAGTAGTGTACGGTGTGTTACGATTTATATCAGAGAGGATGCAGTACGTTAGTGGGGCAGCAATTAAAGGTTATTTTTATTTATTAATTAATCTAAGGGTCTATGTACATTTCAGAAAATGCCTCAAGCAGTTTCATCAAGCCAAAGGTGACGTCTTGTAATGTACTGTTAGTTTTTGAGGCTGTGCGGGGGGGGGGGGGGGGGATCGTGACTTAGTTTAATGCTAGTCAAAAAGTACAGTCAAAAAGTCAGTGCTATGAATACCAATATATTTGCAATAAATGATCACTATGTTCTAAATATCTTAAACCCAACCATATTTGATTTTACTTACACATACGACATACAAAATCATCAAATTCTTCCTTTTGAGAAGCAGAAACAAGGATTTTTTTAGCAAGAAAAACAATAAATTAGTATTTGATTATATAGTTGACAAACCATCTATTTGTTCCAGCTTTATACAGTACATTAGGCTGCGTATAAACAACTGTAATACTATAAGAATGTTGCTTAACTTTCCCCTCCTGGATTACAGGCAAAACCCATCTATGCAGGCTGGCTGTGTTTGGCTCCAGAGGGGACGGATTTTGACAACCCCATGCAGAGGTCGCGGGTAGGACACGGTGAAAATCAGCTGAAATAAACATTTTACAGTTTAAAATGCTGTTTTAGTGATTTTTATTTGCTTGTCGTGTCACATTTTCAGAAATGGCAGCGGAGATTTTTCATCCTGTATGAACACGGGAGCCTGACTTTTGCCTTGGATGAACTGGTAAGAGGCTGTTCAGATAAAAAATTTAATTTCATCAATAAAAATACACAGTAGATAGCACTTAGGGCTGTGCAATTAATTGAATTTTAATCGCAATTACAATTTCGACAACTTCCAACAAATAGGTCTATGAAAATAAGAGAATTGACTTTTACAAGATTTTTTTTTTTTAATTCAGGTCAAGCCTTTGAGCCTGGTTTTGCTTATTTTGAAGTTGGACTATATTCAAATTCAAAGAAATCCACTGTTAAAAAATTCAGCTTTTCCAATAAATTTCAAAATCAGATACTGAATTCCTGATGTATCCAAAGTTAATGTAATAATAGTGTTAAATAATTGCGATCTCTATTTCAAATCAAAATAATCATGTTCGTTTGCCATATTGGAGCTGCCCTACTAGCAGTGTACAGTAAATCCTGCTGTGTATTTGCATCTGCATGTACAGTATGTTGGGATCAGCCATCTTTAGGCCAGATGTCTTGTGCCGAACCACAGCAGATGATTTGGGCTTAGCCTGTCCTCTAATGCACACATCCCCCTCTCTCTCTGTGATCCCCTCAAATCCCATTCCCTCATCTCTCTCTCTCTCTCTCCACTCTCTCTCTCTCTCTCTCTCTCTCTCCACTCTCAACACCACAAACTACTCTCTCTTTAACTGTCATTTTGGTCGCGTTTTACTCATCAGTACAACCAAGAAACACAATTTTACTGAGTTCAAATTCTTATGCAGTTCTCCAAAATGATTCAGAATAGGGTTGCACAAGACCATGCAGTTACATTGTTGACTATCGCGATCACTTGCGATAAAATTAACAGATATTTAAGTTATAATGTCCTTTTGATTTGAGTTCTCTGCCAACATAGACACTGGAAGAAAACATTAAATGCATTATTTCTATTCCAACAATATGGTTTTATTGTTAATTATTTATTTAACACTTAGGCAAAATATGTACATGCCCCGTTTTACAAAATGTTCTGGTAGGCACCATCTGATTGGCCAAATACATTGACATGCAGAGCGCGAAAGCAGGGTTCAGTGTCTTGCCCAGGGACAGACCGATATGTGGCTGGTAGACGGGGGATCGAACCTCCGAGCTCCGACCCTGCAATCCATTGGATAACCGCCCTACACACTTCGCCACTGCCGCCTAATGTTGATATTGCAATAAGGATAATTCTTCTCTATATTGTGGATTGAAGCCCTTTTTGAAATGCTGTGTTTCTCCTCTAGCGGAGCACTCTGCCCCAGGGAACAGTGAACCTGAATCAGTGTTCAGAGATCAGTGATGCCGAGCCCCGGACCGGCCAGAGGAACGCTCTGTGCATCGCCACAACGGAGCAGGAAATATTCATCAGAGGAGACAATAAGGAGATCATTAACGGGTCAGTATCAAGCTGTTGAGTAAATGCACAATTAGCAACTAAGTAACCCCTACTAATTAAGGCCATGTCAACATGCACATTGATATTTTCGTAACCGTAGCTTTTTCTGTGTGATTCGGTCTTTGGTCCACATACAAACATTGTAACCGGACAGTTGTAGAACCAGAGCTTTTTAAACCTTCACCCAAAGTGGAGATTTTGGAAAACTTCTGTAGTTGTAAGAACAGCAAAACCATGTTTCGCATGTGACATAACTGTATGCACAGATATTTTGTCTTGCAACATTAGATATGCTCCGTGTTTGCATGTTACTGTGATTACATTGAGCTACAGCAATCGCCCTCTTTCCAATGGAGAAAGTCCAACGTTGTCTTAACAAGGTCGGCCCTACTGCTCTTGAAAAATAGCTAGAAATGCGGCACATTTGGACTGACAATGTTTTCCTGAATTTTGCTAACTTTATACAGCTCAACTTCATTGTCAGTCAATACATATAACCCCTGCTGTCCTCTTTTTCCAAATCTTTTTCGTGATTGTGGGGACAGGAATATTCTTGAAAACGAAACAGGAAAAAAAAAGTGTCGACATGGTATGTGGCCTTATGTCTCTGTTGTTGCTCTTCTTGTTTCCCAGATGGAGCGAACAGCTCGTCGTTTACCCACGGACGAACAAGCAGAACCAGAAGAAGAAACGCAAAGTGGAACCTTTCGCCACACAGGTAGCAACGCAAATGTCCATTAAGTCATATTTTTCAGCCGATTTGTCACTACGCATGCCACATATTCGCAATGTAGCCAGTTCGATTCCAGCCAGCGACCGTTGTTGCAGGTCATTAACCCCTCTCTTTCTCCACATGTCCTGTCCATTATATGCAAACAATGTCCCCAAAAATATTTTATAAGTAAAGAAATCAGATTTTTCAGATTACAGTAAATCCCACGTTGTGTTTTTTCCTGCTGAGCTGCCGGCACAAAATATTCTAGAACACTTTATTACTCCACTACCGGTCATTACCATGACTTTCAATGTATAGATATTGGGTTGAATAAATAAAGAAAATAAATAATAATAGCACATCATTAAAAACTAATTATCTTTTTGTTTTCCTACTAAACATTAGGAGCCCTGTCCAGCAAAGATGGCTGCAACTGATCCGTGTTTCCCGAGCGTTGCAGTGGACATCTGCGGCCGGTGGCAGGAAGAGCAGCGGGGCAGGGGACCGGCTGTAACCCCCATGTGGCCCCCGGGCTCCCAGCAGACCCCCACAGGTGCAGCATAGGCAAAACATATACACACACACACACACACACACACACAGACAGACACACATACACATACATACACACACACATACATTCATACAAACACACACACACACAAACAGAGGCTTTCATGTCCGTCAGCCAATCATAGCCACTTCCTGTCCTCTTGCGCTGTCCTAACGTCCTGCAGATGTTCACACGCTTACAGCTACTTATATTTTGACATGTCATTTAACCCTTGTTGTTTGGCCAGACTTTTACATGTCATTTAACCCTTGTTGTTTGGCCAGACATGTTATATTTTGACATGTCATTTAACCCTTGTTGTTTGGCCAGACATGTTTATTTGTGATCGTGGGCACAGAGCTGGAGGAGTTGGAGCAGGAAGCAAAGTTATATAGGCCAGGTTTCCATCTAAATGTGAATCGGAACTTTTGCTAGTTTAAAAGAAAATGCAAATTTGGTGCGTTTCGTCAAGTGGATACACTACACTAGTTTGATCTGAAGAAATTTGTATGAATGTACCGTAACGTGGCAGAAATAAAAAGTAGAATAAGTAGATGTTACAAACAAGAAAATAAAAAACCATGTGTGTTAATACACAGTCTACGATACGTAAACGGGAATATTGCTAACCACTATGGGCCCCCTTTGTTTACATACCAGTTTACGGAGCCTAGGTTGTGTGTAAACACTGGATTTCTTTTCAGTGCACACAGTATG
The DNA here is from genome assembly GCF_949987685.1 of Ammodytes marinus. Taxonomy (NCBI): domain Eukaryota; kingdom Metazoa; phylum Chordata; class Actinopteri; order Uranoscopiformes; family Ammodytidae; genus Ammodytes; species Ammodytes marinus. Next base: position 5,680,075 of record NC_137220.1, read on the forward strand.
GACACAGGTTGCCGATTGTGAGGATTTTGACAAAAAGTGATTTTTTTTTGTTGCTGTTCCCATCCCCCTTTTCGGATGCAATCCTTCAAAATGTGCATAAAAACTGGGCTATAAACCCAGCTGTAAACACACACTGACACACAGAGACACACTGCAGGAAACTGTAGTAGACTTGTGTCTCTAACCTTCAGGCATCATAAAAGCCAAACATGATCCATAAAAAGCCTCTTAAACAAGTCCTAATGGGCCGGATGGTGAGCACAGAGCAGGCTCTCCTCCTCACTGGGACTTTGTAGCTATGACAGAGTGGACAGCAGCACCCAGCCGGCGTCAGACTGAAAGCAGGGTCTGGGAAGGTCCAGTAATAAAAGCCTGCTGACTGTACCTAGAGGCTGCTTTATTAGAGTGATGCAGGTTATACACAACAGAGACTATTGGGCAGACACTGCAGGTGAATAGTGTTCATTTTTTAACTGATAGATATCCTAATTTTTTGTTTTTGCATTATGATTTTTTTCAGAAATGTTCAAAAATCTAAATGTTGAACACAGTTATAAATCTTTATTTCCTTTTTGCAACACATCATTTTCCAAAGTGTTTACAGAACAGATTTTGGATAGTGGATACAGTCTTTTTTCATTCTATTGATCAAAAAAATCCTACGTACAGGTCTTCAAAATGAATTTTAGTCACATTTCTTTTGAACAAAATCTATCATAAATCAGACAACTTAACAACATATGAACCAATCCTTCTGTAATAACCTTCAGAATAGTGCTTAGAATGATCATGGAAAGTTTTAGTTCATGTAGATGCTTTAGAAATTTAGATTTTTGGTTCATATTAAAACCCTTCTGTGTTTTTTCCAGGCAACACATCTCCCTACCTGAGCCCAGTCTCCAGTTGTGACTCTCTGGCATCGGACAGTTTCCTTTCCCCAGTAGAAAGCTTGGACTTGGTTGCCAATGGAAACAGTGACCCCATCACTAACAACCGGCTGGCTCAGTCAGACAACACACAAACAGCAGCAAAAAACAAGAACCAGACCCGCAAGGAAAGGTTAGAAATGAAAATGAATTTATAGCAATTTTGACGACAATCTGTGTAAATAACTCTTCTATACATTGACACTGTGTTTATTTTCATGAGTTTGAATGTATTCTGTTGGTAACATAGCCATTCAAAGTGCATTAGCAGAGTTAAAACCTTTATTTCCTTATTACAAAATATTACTTTCAGTTTCAGTTACAGAACAGTATTTGGATACAGCCTTTTTTCATTTATAAATCCAAAAATACTATGTACGGGTCTTAAAAAGGCATTTTCGGCATGTGTATAAGAACAAAATGCATCATAAATAAGACACATGAACAAATCCTTCTGTAATAACCTTCAGAATAGTGCCAAAATTATTATGGAAAACTAGATAACCCTTCCATACATTTTGTTTGGCATCAGTTTGGTGTTTATTTTCATGACTTTGCATGTTTTCAGTGGGTAACAGCCATTCATAATGCCTTGGCAGAGGAAAAAAGGGGGTAAAATGTGCAAGCAATTAGCACAAAAGGGGACATGCAATGCCTCTGTGCTTACAGCCCAACAGCCATCACACACCGCTAAACACCAGATCAAAGGGCTCACCCTCTCTACCCCTCCATTAGACATCAGACTCAAGCGATCTTAAATTTAGCTTAAAGTAAAAACCCTCCCAGTGTGTGCCCCTACTAGCAGCACGTTAACTGGTCACGTGAGCAAGAATACATCTCCTGTCTTCACTCATTCATTGCCTTTTCTGGAAACGAAAAATACCAAATACTTTGAAATGCCCCCTCCTTCCCAAATAAGGCCAGAAATTCCCAAACGCTGGTGTAATTAGAGATCTGCTGCATTGTTTCTCAGGACCTTCCTAAGGCTGACGGTCGGACGGCATGTCAGGGGAGGTAGAGCTCAGTTTCAGGGCAGAAAGGGCACGGAAACGTCACCATGGAAGTTATTTATAACGTGCTGAAAGTTATACAGCAACTTAGTCAAACTGTAACGGTTTTGGCTAAGTCACAAAGTCTAAGAGTTCAACATAGATGACAGAGATCCTGTTTCTATAGACATTGTTAATAGTCTGAAAATAGCATTTTAAATGGTCTGTCTTTATGATGTATTTTTATCTAACTTCTAAATCAGCATAGTGTAAATGCATGTTGTTATTGTCTCCCCTGGTGTCAACTTCCTCTGCAAACCCAACAATTATTGACTGATCCTTAACTTTTAATAAATGAGTCAGTGATTCTGGAGAACGCTTGCTGTCAAAATCACTTTTTTTTGTCAAAATCAGTGAACATCTCCTCAGGATCCACCATCTGTCTGTGTGTGGGATGAACAAAAGAAATATGGTGTTAATACACAGCCTAGGCTCTGTAAACATGTTGCTATAGCTTGGGTGGGCCCCCTTTGAATACATGCCCGTTTACAGAGCCTAGGCTGTGTATTAACTCCAGATTTCTTTTTCAGCGCACACACATTATCGACAGGTAATGGATCATTCGCTGATTTTGACAAAAAGTGATAATGACAGCAAGCATTCTCCAGAATCACTCACTCCACCTTTAACAGACACCACTGCTTTTCCTCATCTGACAGTTGTTTACACATTATATCAGGTGACTTTGTTCTGTGTGTCTCGTGCTCGGCCTCAACACTAAACACTAGTGGGCCGGATGTCAGACAGGTGCTGTGTGGAGTCTATTATCAAGCTGTCACCATCAGTGTTATGTTGCCGGAAATTACACCTTTGTGTGTGTGTGTGTGTGTGTGTGTGTGTGTGTGTGTGTGTGTGTGTGTGTGTGTTTTAACTAATTATCCGTTCATGTTTTCTTGTCCAGCCTGTTGGGATTGGAGGCCACTGAGGAAGAGCAGACAGCTGTTTCCAGGAAGGGCAGAAGTGAAGCTCGCACCAGCAAGCATGAGGTAAACGCACCAAGTACACATCTGATGCTACACTCAAATGATCCATCCCTCGTATTGAATGCCATACTACGTTTTTACTGGACGATCCTGAGTTATTCCCAGTCCATGTTCAGTAGGATAATGTCTTTTTCATGTGTTTAATTCATCATAGGTTATCTCATGACACTTTTCATAGAGAAGGTTTAGACCATGCTCATTCATTTACAGAAACAAAACATATCCCCGTAAATGGCAAGAAAAAAAAACTCTTAAAAGGGAATAAACCTTAGACAGAACCTGACTCTAGGTGGGCAGCCTTGCCTTGACCACTTGGGTGGAGAGATTTATATTTTCATGTCATTTTGAATGGTGTGCTTAAGCTAAAAGAGTTACTACACCCTCTAATTCTGCTAGAACCAGGTCAGGTGGACAAGGAGGACCATAGTTCCGTTCATGCATGTATTAAGGAGAACTTGACACCGCGTTTAAAGTTGCTCACTGTGTGCAAACGGTAAAAGGAACCGCTGGCTTCCTTACGCTTCCAAGATTTAAGAAATATATAAATAAATCTTCTAGACTTTACAAACATAATGGAACTGAATATATTCTGATTATTCAAATATTCATTTCCTGGGGGAAGTTGTTGACGTCTAAAAAATGTATTCACCAATTCTGAGTTGCTCCTTTTCCAAAGTAATTCACCAAAATGGCTCAGTTGTTCTGTGAAGCATGGAGAGTGACTAACAGCCATGAGACGCTTCTGTCAGCTACTGGTGAAGCTTTTTGACAGTCACTCAAAGGACCTTTATTGCCCTTTAAGAGAGTCACTGCATGGATACCTGAATTGTTAAGGGGCTAAAAAGTATTAGAACTCCTTCTTCTGCTTCTCTTTTTACTGGGAAATGTCAGAATGTTCAAGCATGGTCTTGCATGTTTTATCATTGGAGTGTAATCATATATAATCCCTCAGTGGGGTCTCCTCCCTGTTTGACTTGCCCAAAAATGCCTCCAAATTAATCATCCAGAAGGTGTGTTTTATATACAGTAATACTTTCAAATAACCAAAGCAACACGTTTAGTATTTCTGCAAGTTTCTGCAAGTTCCATTTCGATCTGCTACCCTTTATGATGAAATGGGATACCGATATTGACATTCCCTTGAATAGGTCTGATTGTATGTCAGTATCATCTGATATACAGTAGGAGATGTGACTCAGTTGTTTCCTTGTTGCACAATGTGAACATGTACTAGTTTAGTTAAATTTTTATCTAAAAGCTGTTTGGTAATCATGATTCAAACAGTCTTTCCATAGCTTTTCCATCTCGAACTTTGGTCTCATTCTTGGGAAACATTTTTTTTTGTTGACAGTTTCACAAGAAAATTCCCATCACATCTCATTCTCCATCTCTTTTCTGTGGCATTCCTCATTCGACTGAGTTCTTCAGAAAAAGCTACGAATATTCTGTTTTTCCAAAGTCAAGAGTGAACCTTCAAACTTAATTGTTCCTGTATTTCTGTTATAAAAAAACGAGATTTAAAGATGTTTCGTATCAGCTACAAGCAACCTTAATCCTTTAATCTCCATCGCTTTCAGGGGGAGTTTAGCTCTGGCCTTTAGTAATGTTTTCAACAATGTATTTCATCATTTGGTAAAAGAGTCAGAGTAAGTGTGGATAAAATAGTTTGTTTGGATATTTGTGGGCCTCAGAGGAACGTGTACTTAACGTCATATCGTTGTATCTAAAAACACCTGACGTCACTTTATTTAAAAATAAATCTTAACGGTTGAGAAAAGCCCAGAATAAACATGTAAAATCATAAATATCCTAGTTGAGATAACTATTATTCTTGTAACTTGGACATTTTATTTTGAAACCTGGTCATACCATGAATCACAGAATAAGTTGTAAGAGTCTAAACCTGAACATGAGACAATTAAAAAACCCATATCCTGACGGTGGTCTTTTCCTAGCATATGACAGTTATAAACCACAAATAGGTAATGCTATTTCATCTCAACGTGTGTTCGCTATGATTCGGAGCAGTCACTGTATCCAGCTGTATTTAGCCTGGGCTGGTTTCAACATGACTCACACACACACAACCAGGTGTTATGCAGAGAAAAACGTCACTTAAAAAATACAAATGTTTTTTTTTGTGTGTGTGTGTGTGTGTGTGTGTGTGTGTGTGTGTGTGTGTGTGTGTGCATGCATTCGTGCGTGTTAGAGTGGATGCATGTGTCAGCAGGTGGGACATTCATAGCTGCATTTTGTTTGCGAACAAAACTGGTTTCGATGCCCTGAAGGCGTTCGCGTTCTGTTGTGTGTTGTAATCTCTGAGATGACATTCCTCTTACAGACTTTTTTCCAGGGATTCCTCAGCGCTGCAAGGTGATACAGTGTATCGCGCTCAAGGACGCTTTACCACAATCTCAATAATCATGTGAAGGCCCGCATGTAATGAACTTGATAACCTTTATAGAGGCTCAGAAAGTAGAGTGGAGCAGAGTAGATTAGAGTTAAACTTTTAATAATGTCAGTGGGGCAATTTGTTTTGCAGACAGAACTCAACACAAAAACAATACAGTACAATGCAACATGCACAATATCGATTTTACATACTCTCACCATCAATCATAGTAATTAAAGTTAGTTTAATAAGCAAATAGCCCAGGGAATAAAATATACTTAACTTAATTTAACTTAACTTAACCTCCGCCTTGATGGAAGCAACTAAAACTTAGTATGTAAAGGATGTTTAGGGTCCAAAACCATAAACTTACCTTTGAGATTTTTACCAGTTTATTTTACTTTAGGACTAAGACTGCCTGACCAGAATATGCTGCCCATTTTCCTTTTCGAGTGCACATCTGTAAAAGAGGCTAGACTCCAGTGATTAAGGACATGAGTAACTAGTGTCAAAGACGAAGCATTAAAAAGTCCACAGGGGTGTTACATAAAAAAAGATTACCTGTTAAACCACGTGACACATTGAGCAATGTTCTAATCAAATAGAGAACAAATGGGGCATGTCAGGACCAAACACTGATATTAAACTTGCTGTAAAATTTGATTGGCGCTTCTGTGTTAAGCAATTTGAGTCTGCCTTGTTCATGAAATATGCTCATAAAATAAAACTGCCTTGCCTTGTTATCAAGACATTGTCATTCGAATCCTCTTCTATCTTCATATAATTTAAGATGTAGATGTGTAAACAACAATTTAACATATCAAAAAAGGTCATTTAGAGCTATAGAACAATTTAAGAGACAACTCCAAATGATCATTGTCTCTCATTTAACTATTTATAGGTATAGGTTTGAATAGAATATTTTTGGTAAATTCAGTTTCACAATAAGACACAGCTTTTGTATTATTGAAATACCCCTCAGTGCCCAAAGATGATGTAAAAGTGTGACTAAAGTACATTTGTTTTTGACACAGATGGTCCTCACTGTGGCAGCTGTTAATCTTTGATTAAACCGACATGCTCATTCCAGAGGATTTGTCTTTTAAATACACCAGCAGCACATTTTATCCCATGGGACGATTTATGTGTCTTTGGGTGGGTATGTTGTGGTAGCCAAGAGAAGGTCAACAAACTGAGATTCTCCGAAGTTCCTTCTAGGGTTCGTTCAGAGTCTGGAAAGTTTGGTAAAGGCTTAATGTGAAATCTTGTGTTTTCAAGGTTTGAAATCTGAACACATAAGTGGAAAATGCAGGATTTTCTCCATAATGACCAGACTGACTTAGGGACTGTCTATAAAATACTTCCTAGTTTACACAAAACCAATTTTATTTTCAATGCATTCATGCCGACTTGGTCATAGTATTGAAAAGTATGATCAATTTAATTATCATTTTGAATTATTTATTTTCAACACATATTTTAATAAAAAAAAAATCTACAATGTGACCGAGTGACTCAAACTCAGCCACAGAAATACACAGGACACACTTTTTTATATCGGATTAAGTGGATATTCAAAAAAATTTAGGCGTATAGGGGAGAACGGGGTAAGTAGGCACACTTTTTACTCTAGTGCTCATCACCAAAACATCTGTCAATAGCCATTCCTACATTAAATTGAAGCTTAAGGTGTTGGCTAGAAATGTGTCTCTCTTTTTTTCCAACTTATTGTAATGAAGAAGTAATTTACCATCAAAGACACTCTGACACATTGTGACAACCAACCCCATCAAGGGGTCGGTTGTCACACACTATGGGGTTGTTTGTCACAATGTTATCTTAATGGGAAAAATCTTAAAAAGAAGGCAAGGAGGCAGAACCAAATTTGAATGTTTAATTGCATTGTCAAGTTCACAAATAGGCCTACATAACGTTCTGTAGCCTTGGCAGCTGGTCTAGTTTGGGATGCACTGGGTTGTTTTGATTTTGTTGCCCTTTTTTCTTTTGCTTGCTAGCTGCCTTTTCCTGCTCTATTCTTTCTTTCTGGCTGCAGCCTTGAGATAACATGTGACAACCAACCCCCCAAAAAATTTGACGACCAACCCCAACTTGAATTTCTTGCTAGCATCAAGGCCAACAACCATCTGACAACTAATTAGCTTGCTAACCACAATCTAAACTATAGTTTACCCTTCACACTTTCTGAGGGTAACAAGTGTTTTGTTATAAACCCATTGTGTAAAAGCCTAGAAGAAAAATACTGAGAAGCAAAATATTTTGAATTTGACATGAAAAACACAAAACATCCTCTCACCTGAAATGCAGCTGTCTTCCTCCAAGGAAGTCTATGTATGTGACCTCTGATCCCAATTCTGGACCTTTTTTATATCAACTTTTCAGAGCTAGCGCGCTCTGGTGGCGAGATATAACGAATGTGACATCCAACCCATGTGACAAATTACCCCGTTCTCCCCTATTTGTATGGAAAATCCATTAGTTTTTATTCAATAGTTATATTAGATGATTGTAGAAATACATTATATTTAAAGCCTTGGGATCCTTGAAAAAGTAATTTTTTACTTGGAAAGTGCTGGAAAATCATCGCATTTCACCCTCAAAAAGCTGTATGAACCCTCTCAGACACACACACACACACACACACACACACACACACACACAGCTCTGAGAAGATTCTTCATCAAAACAGAGGACAGTCTCTGTCTGCAGCGGTCAGCGATTGTTTGAAAAAGTTTCGGTTCACTCTGAAGCCAGATCGCTGTGTTCCTCCATGTGTTGTGTCCTTGGATAGATTTCAATGAAGAAGAAAAAAATACACAAAGAATGTTCTGTAGCGATTAAAGTGCTCATTTTCCCCCTGTTCAAGTGGTTATATAAGAAGGGAAGAATGAATCTTTTGAATAGCGAAGGCTCAAGTAAACAAAAAAAAAAACCTTAGCCTTGTTTCATTTAATTCTGCGTAATCCAGACCTCAAAGAGCCTCTTATAAGTGCTGGTATATTAGCCAGCATGAAACTGGATCAGTAGAAGTGCGCTGTAGTCTCACTCACTCACTTCTTTTTTATTTTTGGAACGTAAGACAAAAAGACACAGAGAATGAGTACTTAAAAAAACCTTTTCATGCATTCCATGGCCAAATGCAGTCATCCTTGTGCAGTTCAGTTCATTCGTGGATGTGAGTTAGAGTGTAAAAGGCGGAGTAGAGAAAGACTGTCAGGCTCCCCGCAGTGCGCTACAGGCCTAATCCTTATACAGCTGACTCTCTCTGCCAGGGACCCAGACTATCGGTTACTCTGGTTGAAGGAATGCAATGCAAACTGCCGCTGAACCTGATTGAGAAAACACGTCATGCATTCACATCAGTGTTAAAGGTGCAGTCAGCGATTTTGGAGAACGCTTGTTAACAAAATCAATTTTTGTGAAAATCAGTGAATTCCTCCTCACGATTCGCTACTTGAATGCCCGCTGGAAAAAAAACAGGGTTAATACATGTAGCTAGCAACGTTCCCATTTACAGAGCCTAGGCTGTGTAGTTTTTTACAGTGCACACACGTACAGGTAGCGGATCGTAAGGAGGTGTTCACTGATTTTAGTGAAAAGTTATTTGACAACAAACACTCACCAACACACCAGAATCGCTGAATCCACTTTTAACTTTAAAAAAAGGAGTTTGTTGTGATTTCAGTATTTTTATCATACATATTTTTTTTACAGAAACTGCAGTCGTGTGGAGACATAGCTACGCTCACTGCCCCCGCTCCCCAGAGAAGAGCCAAGTCTCTGGACCGCAGGACGTCCGACACTGTCATGACGGTGAGGCTATGACAGTAATGATTTGTGTCTGTAAATGAACATCTGCATCAGGCAACATCACAGACTTCTGCTACAGATGTATAGAAGCCTCAATACTGCTCCCTAGAGGCCACAGAGCTCCTTACACTCCACATAATCAGACAATAGTTCACAGTAATGACCTGCCCAATAAATATCATTAATGGAGGAAGTATTCATATCCTTTACCTAAGTAAAATTACTAATATTGCACAGTAAAAGGACTCAAGAAGGCTTTATTGTCTAGCTTTATTTTGCAAAACACTTGACATTTGCAAAATACATAAAGGCATAAGGTACGAACCTGAGGGTCCATGCAGAACAAGATGGGCATATTTGCAGAACCTTCCTACGTCAACTTTACTTATGTCTCTGTAGGGCAATTAGTTGTGCAGTAAGTAAAACAAATAAAGATATTCTGTAAATAGATCATCCTGCCTCCTATTAAAGTAACAGCAGGATTTTACTTTTGGAATTGGTGTAGGTGGAGCTTATTTAGAACAATTCAGTATCGGACTGCAACTAATGTCTTCTTATTTTGCATTCATCTTCTGATTCTAATCTGATAGTAATATATTATTCGGTTATTTAAACCATGTCGGTCATCCCAGGCAACATGAATCACTTACAAACCAACACACATCAACACAATCACATAACTCACTTTGTGTTTTCCTTACAGCCAGATTTATTAAACTTCAAAAAGGGCTGGATGGTCAAATTGAATGAAAACGAGCAGGTAAGCCCTTTTCACATATTTAAGTAAAATATTCTCGATTTAATTTATTTCTCCATATTAGAGTTTGCCTGTTTTAAATTTTCTTCGTCTTCTTTTTCCCTCCAGTGGAAGAAATTTTGGTTTGTGCTGTCGACTGACAGTCTGAGATACTACAAGGACTCGATAGCTGAGGAGGTATTGAGATATTAGTGTGTGTGTGTGTGTGTGTGTGTGTGTGTGTGTGTGTGCGTGTGCGTGCGTGCGTGCGTGCGTGCGTGCGTGCGTGCGTGCGTGCGTGCGTGCGTGCGTGTTTAAATACAAATAAAAGTGCTTCCTTTAAGACGAAATAAATAAATGTATAAATATATTTTTCTTTCTCCCCTCAGGCTTCTGATCTTGAAGGAGAAATAGACCTCACAAAGTGTTATAATGTGTCAGAGTTCCAGGTCCAGAGGAACTATGGCTTTCAAATCCATGTAAGATAAAACGATTCTACACTAAACAAGCAAAACCTGCATTTTCTGCATTTACAAGAAGTTAAGTTTAATGTTGTTTCATGTCGTAGACCCCAAAGGCTGTCTACACTCTGTCGGCCATGACGGCAGGGATACGCAGGAATTGGATCCAGGCTCTGATGAAGAACGTGCATCCAGCTAACGCACCTGATGTCGCCAGGTAAAGTCAAACTAAAACACACCTGTTAGTAGTGTGAAATCTTGAACCAGTTATAATGTGAAAATGTATTCTTTAAACCGATATCCAGTGTAGTGAGCCGACATTTAACATTGTTTTCATCGTAAAAGGAGACGAACAACACAAATATTCACATTTTAATGACATCAAATGATAGTACCTTTACAACAATGTAAAAATACGTAAGTCTTGCATTCAGAAACAGTACAGCAGTATTGTCAGCATCAAAATAAATCAAAACTAAACGTTATACATTAGAAGAAAGTTCTAAAACACAAATCTTTTTTGTAACTAAAACTTTTTCCAGGTGAAATGAATAGTTTTCTACTTTAAAAGAATTGCCTTTAACAGTCAATTGGTCATTAGAATTGTTAACGATTATTTTCCTATCAAATAATCCACTCATTGTTTCATCCCTCCTCTTCCTTGTGATATTTCCCCCTCTCTTATAAACAGTTTACCTGGGCACCTCGTCCCCTGCATCAGCCCACCTGAATCTCTCCCCAAACCGGACGTGACTCGGGACTCTCCTTCCGCTGACGTCTCCATAGCGACAGACCCTCACCCCAAACACAGGAGTGTGATGGAGAGACGGAGGGAGGGGCGCTACAAGACCTTCGACTGGACCGAATTTAGACCACAGAAGAAGAAAACGACAACCATTGACTCAGAACTTCAAAATAAAAGTCTGTCCTCTTCGGCGGAACTACAAAATAAAAGCCTGTGTACACTGGAGCTTGGAGATGTTGAGAGGAGACAGAGGAGGGAGGAGAGAAGGAAGAGGTATGAGGGGATGCTAGGCTTCTCTCTGGGTTGGGACGCGGTCACAGATAAAAGTGAAATCGGCAGCATCAGAGCACTGAGTCCAAAGTCACAGCAGAGAGTGGAGGAGGAGATAGAAGAATGCTGGAAGCTGGTGGAGAAGACGGTCTTCAGACTGGAGACAAACGTCCCACCGATGTTCACTGAGGAAAAGGAGACGGAGGAGACAGAGACAGAGCTGGTTAACTACAGGAACAGGGTGAGCGCTCAACTCATACATGTAAATGTCAACTTTATTTCCATTCTATTATTAATCATTTTTATTTTTTCTGGCATTTTTCAAGTTTTTTTTGAAGGTATACACTTAATAAATAAAATTGCACTTTGACATTAAATACGCTGTAAAAAAATCATAGAATTCTGGGCAGCTATTGTTTGTTTGTGGTGTGACATATAGCGACGTGGCAAAAATGTTATCCAATCAGAGACTGCAGACTGGACCTTTCTAAATACAGTATACATGTTGTGGTTGTTTCTGAGAGATGCAAGATATTTTTGAGCTACAAGCTTAGTTCCTGTATGAACTGTTTCTTTCTGTTGAAGGTGGAGGATCTGAAGGCAGAGCTGGCAGAGTCCGAGCTCCGCAGGCTGGCACTGGAGGCTCAGCTCAGTACAGCAGGATACTATCAACAACAGGTCTGAATTGAATTGAATTGAATTGAATTGAATTGAATACAGTTATTTCAGACATATAAAATACACATTGAAGTCTTTCGCTACTTGCTTTTTATCTGGTTTTGATTTCTTCTTATGTCACAATCATGCTGTGATGCATTGTAATTATTTCAGTCAGTCTGTGTGCTTTAACATATGGTAACTAATCCTTATTTTTCCTTTTTTTCTCTCTGTTCCTCTCTCTTCCCTAAAGCTGGACCCTCCACTAAGTTCTGAAGCAGATTTTTGCCCTTTGTACACAAATGGAAAACCATTATCAAACGGCCACACACAGACACTGACAGACAAAGACACCAGAGAACTCTTACAACAGCAGAACAGTATCGGCTCTGAAACGCCTTCGTTAACAACTCCCACAATCTGGCTACATGATACAGAAGGCAATTTCAAAGAACTGGGGGAGACAGTCACCACACCTTTATCGTCACCTGCATTGGACATACAGAACTTATTTTCTCAAGCCGAGGGACAAAATGTAGAACTGCCATTGGACGTTGCAACAACAAATCACCAGAATCAACATGTTCCCAGCTCAGAAACACTGATAAATAACTGTGAATACACTCCATTGATTTTGGAGAAGCCCGCAAACGGAGATGACATCACACTGAGCTGCTGTGAAGAGAACCATACACTGGACCAGGCGGTAAGGGCTGTGCAATTCATTTAATTTAAATCGCAAATACAGTTTTGACTTCTTACAATTATGAAAAGAAGACAATGGACTTTTACATGATAATTTACATGATAATGTTTTTTTCACCAACCAGAAGTGAGTGGGTCCAGTTGCGCATGATCCACTGTTAAATAAACAACTTTTCCAATACATTCCAAGAAAAGTTACTAAATGTACAATAATCTCATTATCAATCAAAATAATCACTATCATATTTGTTTTTTCACCATTCTCTATCAGGCCTACCAGACAGTGGTGAGGAGGCTTTCCCAAGAGGTGGAGCTCTTATCCAATCAGAACGAAGCTCTCAACCAACGCAACCAGGAGATGCTGAACCAGCTAACGGAGGCCGACCGTGAGATCGAGAGGCTGAAATCGGAGCTCAGCAGCAGGTACTCTGAGCCCTGTCACCTCCCTGAAGTGGAGCAGATGGAACAAACCAGAGTGGATGATGTGGAGAGAGAGCTGAGTTTGAGCAACGAGCGTCTCCTGGAGGCCCGGGGTTTGATCACATCATTGGAGGAGAATCTGAGGGAGACAGAGGCTCTGCTGCTGCTCAACGTACAGACAGACACACAGGTAATGGGGCATTTATTAAACTAAACTTTTCAATACTTATCTTTATACTTTTATCTATCGGTTTATGATTTTTTCTCATGAATTGCTTCGCGCTGTCAAAATTAATACGTTAGCGCAGCGTGATTAATTTCTGGAATTAATGCATTCATTTTTTTAACGCAATTAACGCATGTGCAGAATGATCCGACCAGTCTACATCCCACCGGCTCTGCACTTTTGTAAACCTTATTTAGTTACAACGCGCCAGGATTTGGCTATGGTGTGTTTTGCTTGTAATAAGCATTTTCTTAACATCCTTGCTTAGTTTGCCGTTTACAGGAAATGTCTATTATTTTATTATGTAAAGCCCTTTGTGCTGCATTTTCTATTTATGAAAAGTGTTACATGAACACATTTTAATTTGATTTTGATTTGACAGGAGAAAAACGAGGTTGCTGAGCAAGAGGAAGGATATCTGCTTCAGTGTTTGGAGGCTGCAGAGACAAAGCTGACGATCGACCAATCAGAACAGACCTGCAATGGGGAGATCCAATCACAGAGCCCCGAACTGACTGAAACTGACACACTTCACCTTCAAACAGCTGCTGATGCGGACACTAACATTATGAGGCTAAATCAAGAGTTAGAGAAGGACATGTTGCAAGATGGAGAGAGCAACGGAAGTGAAGAAAAGATCCAGGAAGTGATTAAAGGGATGGGAATGAGGTTCAGGGCGTTGGGGAAGTTATTGGAAGTCATTGACAAATTCGATATTGGTTTGAGGAAAGAAGAAGAAAGCGAAGAAAAATGGCTGACAATGCCAAGTCAGTTCAAATGGGAGCAAGAGTTTTGGAAATGCCTGCTTGACAAACTGGAGTCCAATACTTTAGAGTTTGACGAAGAAAAAGCAATAGGAGGGCTTCTGACTGAGGTGACAGAACGTATGATAGTGGAGAAACAAATGCTGCTTGTAGGCTGCGGTCTACTTCCCGACACTGATACGTCCACGGACGAAGTGGGGGACGGTTTGGAAGATCTGGATATTATTTGGAATATTGGGAAGTGTGACACAGAAATCAAAATGATAGATATGGACGAAAGCACCGTATTTGATTTTAATGACCAACCTTGTGAGCTAAAACACTTTAGAGCCATCACAGAGACGAAAATATCTCTGCTAAATCTCCTAGCCTCGTCCGTCAGCACATCTGCACATGACAAACTCCAGCTGATTTCAGACAAGATCTCGAATTTCAACTTTTCGGAGCATCCCAATTCTGGTTACATTCAGTCCGCGGCTACTGAGGCGTTATACTGCGTCCACATAAGCCGGCTGAGGTCAAAATATGAAAAGGAACTTGAATCAACCAAACAGACACTTCTCAATTCAACTCTCATTTGCAGCAACTGTGTCAACTTGATGGAAGAAAACAGGGAGCTAAGAGAAAAACTGTCAAAACTAGAAGAATTACAGTCATTGCTATTGATAGAAAAAATTAACGTGTGTTGTCAGACGGAAGAATCGGACACACAGGACACAGATACTGAGTTACAGGGAGAATATGAAAGTATTGCCGGTGAAATTGTGTTAGAAAATGCTCAACAGGCATTTGAAACTGCAGAAGAGATGGTTGAGTCCATTGAGTTTGACTGTAAAGTGGAAGTCGAAAGTCAGTTAGGTAACCAGGAAGTAGTAGAGGAAAAAACTGTTCCGAACTCGGAGACGGTGCAAGTTTTAGTGCTTAGAAGAAGAGTGACGGAGCTGGAGGACCAACTGATCGTCATGATGACGGAGATGGAAGAAGAGCATGATGGGAGAATGAGTTCGGTTCAGACACAACATGAGGAGGAGATTGAAAAGCTGCAGGTGAGTAGCCGGCCGATTTCGATTATTAGTTTTCTAAATACAGTATCCTCATAGTTAAAAAAAATATTAAAGGCATCTTTATGATAGACAACATTCATAATTTAAAGGGGAACTCCAACAATTTTACACTGACTAGAAAAAGGTTTATACAGGCTTTTAAGGGTCTAGCTGGAGCTGTTATGAAGAAGATAAATTGGCAATTTCTCAAAGAATTACATTTTTTCTCCATAAAATATAATACCATTTGACGATAAATAAATTGAGAAACGTCTTTTCCTTTTCCTCCAGTTATCATGTGCACACGGCTTGGCCTTAATGGAAGAGGCTCATCTGAAGATCTTGGCGGAAATGCAGGAGCAGCTGATTGTGATGAAAGAAGAGCATGATGGGAAAATGAGTTCTGTTCAGATGCAACATGAGAAAGATATGGAAAAAGTGAAGGTAGGTAGTAACTGGCGGGTTCCATAGTCAGTTATTATTATTCAAATAGGCGCATAGAAATGTATGATTTTGACAGTAAATGTATATTTGTTCATGCTTAACTCAGTAATTACAGTTGGTATGTTTCCGTTGTTATGCAAATGAAGTAATATGGAATGATTGAAACAGTAAAATACCATTGAATTCAAACAAATATCTACATAAAGTGTGTACGTTCGATCTCATCTGATTTGCACATAAATTGGTAAAAAGGATCATGTGATAACCGCCACCAAATAGCTCTTAAAGGTGGAGTCAGCAATTCTTGGGATTTCAAAAAGGGGATTTTGACAATAATCATTCTCCAAAAATTGCTGACTCCACCTTTAGATGATAAAGAGAGGTGACAGAGCAGTAGTTATATGTTACATTATAAGCCTGTGACCCTTGATATCGTCTCTCATTCCCCCAGGTAACCTGTGAGCGCGGCCTGGCCTTAATGGAAGAGTCTCATGTGAAGGTGGTTGAGGAGCTTCAGCGTCGACACACCCAGGACATACAGCGCCTCCTGATGGACAGAGACACACTGCTGGAGGAGGAGAGCGCTGCTACTGCCACCGGTAAAGAAAGACAATCCCTGCGTTCCAAATCACATACTCTTTCTTTTTACTATACGCTACATACTAAAGTACAGAACAGTTTTAGGGCCACAGGAGAGAAATAAAAAACAGATAAGGAAGATTTTTTTTTCATTATGTTGAGAAATGTCAAGAATAAAGAGGAATACTCCAAAATGCTATTGGAGTTAGTGGGGCATTTATGTATTTTCAGCAGACTACAATTGACGTGCATGTATTGGGACATCCTAAATCTTTTTCTGGCATACTAAATAATAGGGAATATTCACTATCACGCAATCTTTTTTTGTGTTGAAAATCTTTCTACAGGAACACTTTGAGTTTCGTGAAGCATTAGCTGTTGAGTCTCTTAATTAAACAGCTCAGAAAAACATACTGAACGTAACATTCAACATGAAACATGACTTTGAAAAGGAATGCAAATCCCACACCTATACAATGTTAGATCTTGTTTTTATCATCTCAGAAATTTCACTAAGATAAGATCTATTTTAAATTTCAGAGATGCAGAAACTGTTTAACATTCATGCCTTGACTACTCCAACAGCCTTTTCCCCTTCCTCTTAAGCCTTTTGTTCAAATGCTGAGAACGTTTGTAAAGCATTAAAAGACAATTCAGTCTTTACTGAATGTATTAATTATGAATTTAAAAAACAACTGCTCCTATAATCCTTCTTCCTCTTCTTTCAGCAATTCAAGCCATAAAGAACGCTCACCAGCTGGAGCTGGAGAGGGAGGTGGAGAGGAGACACAGCACAGGAAACACACACCTGGACGACGTTTACAGACAACACAGGTACAGTCACTAAGCTGTTGACTGAGCCACTGTCCATTGCATACATATTGGCTTTTTTATATTTATATAAATATGTGTGTGTGTGTGTGTGTGTGTGTGTGTGTGTGTGTGTGTGTGTGTGTGTGTGTGCGTGCGTGCGTGTGTGTGTGTAGTGAGGAGCTGGCCTCCTTCCAGCGGGAGCTCCAGGCTTTGTCCCAGCAGTTCTCTCTGAAGTGTCTGGAGAACAGTCACCTGGTCCAGGCCGTGGAGGCTGAGAGGAAGGCCCTGTGTCAGTGCCAACAGGAGAACCAAGACCTCAGGACCAGGAACCAGGTCAGAGCAACAATACACCATTTTAAATACATCATTTACTTATTCTTCGACACATGTAATACCCACAAAGATCCACGGTACAAAAACTACTCCGTGTCTTCTGAGAAAACCTTAACATCTTTTATTTTTAGCTTGTTACCTCACTCTCGGGTTCATGACAAGGCAACACTGTGCGTGCATTTTTGAAGAAGAAATGGGCTTTCAATGCTAATTAGCTTAGCTCAAATACTGGTAGTCAGTGGGTAGCATTATACATAAACATGGCTTCTTACTGTTGTTTTTTGTCTGGTCCAGGAGCTGAGCGGTCACCTAGCAGCAGAAATCACCAGACTGTTCTCACTAGCGAAGCAGGATGCTCTGCCACTCAGCCAGGGGATGGATGTGTATGAAATGGAGGTAAAGCTTTCTCTTCATTCGCTCCTGTGTGCAGGGGCAGACTGAAGAAACTGATACAAAACATAAACATACATCCCTATCTGAATGGGCTGTGGGACTCTCTCTTCTATCAACCCATTAGAAATGTGTAAAGAAATTAGTTAGATTTTTTTATTCCATCTTCCTCCAAACACATGCTGATTGTTGGTTGTCTGTGTTTCAGATCACACTGCGAGTGAAGGAGTCCGAGGTTCAGTGTCTGAAGCAGGAGATCACGTCTCTGAAGGACGAACTGCAGTCGGCACAAAAGGTGAGAGTCATGATACATGATAAATGGGAATGGTGTGACGCTGTGGAAAAACCACAATGTGATGATTCCTCTTCTCTCTTTTATATCGCTGACTCCATGCACATGCACAGAGTGACTAGCAGAGGGCTCTCTCCTATCCAATAAGGAAATAATGTTTTGGTTTTTTAAAATACAAAAGTTCAAAAATTGCACCAAAAATAAAGACTTCCCTTTCAAAGAATAAAAGCAAAATTTCTTGGTAAGGGACAGTCCACCTAAACTGTACATTTCTCTGTCTTTTAGTGCACGATTTTCAAGTTAGATTTAGCAAGTTCAATTTGTGAAATTGCTTATATCGCTTAATGATTATCCCTCCATATTTGACGTTACAGGACAAGAGAAACGCGACAAAGAAGTACAAAGATGTTTACACGGAGCTGAGCATCACCAGGGCAAAATCAGAGCAAGAGGTGGACGAACTGAGAGAAAACCTAAGGCTGGTTCATCGCGCTCTGGACCAAACTTCACTATGAAATGTGTCAGTTTTTTTCCTGTTTAACCCTCAAGAAATGTATTTAAAACAATGCAAAAAAATCCTTCAACAACATTTCAAATCTCATTGTATTTAATAAATCAATCTTTTATAAAAACACTTTCCCTTCACATTCCTTTTTATTCTCAATGTTTTAAAAAATATAAAGTTGTTTATATTGTCTGTGCACTTTCTATGTTTTTCTCAACCAATTATTATTTAACTGTTTGACCTGACTGTGTTATTGACACTCATTCATACATTTATAACAAGTTTTCTTTTAAAAATATTTATTATTCAAAAATATCATTAAAAAAGTGTTTCATTTTGTGTATTATAGGCTTATACATTTTCTTTTGTCTGTACAGCCATTTTGTTGTAGTAATACATTAATTTGACTTGTAGAATTACATGTTTTAATCAGATATATGTTATTTGTGTGAGTGTGAATTTAACAAAAATGTAACTAACTTTCTTTGAGGCAACTTCTTGTCATACCAACACTGTATTTTATATTTGTAAACTGCAGTATTATTCATATAGCCTATGTTTTTTTTTTTTTTTATGAAATCAAGTTGTCAGATTAAACCTTTAATATCTCTGGCTATATTTGGTGGTGTTGTTATTTCGGGTTGCCAGTTTGGAATTTGGTAAGTAAGAACACCAATGAAAGAAAAATCTGATAAAATCTCTCTTGCAGTCATGTTGTTTTGAAACGTCGATAAAATGCATCAAAGAAATGTTGAGGTTATTTTGACATTGTTCAGCAGAAGGTTTGGTCAAGTTTTCAGGAAACTAGAAGTCAGATTCCGAGTGAGTATTTCATAATAATAGCTCTCGTTTTTTTTCACTTTTGCATGTTGAAATAGTGATTGGTTTAGCAGTTATTATTTAAATAACTTTAAATAATACGAAATAAAGATAAGGCATAGAGCAAAGGGCTAAAGTTGGCTACCTTAATGTACTGTATAATCCTATTCAACTTTTGAATTTTAACTTATTTTGTTAATAGATCATAGGCCTAATCATTTAAGTCAGGTGCCATCATTAATGGGGGAATGTGGCAAAGCAACATATATAAATAATATAGTATTAATTTGTTATTATAATGAAGTTTTTAACCCTTTGGTCACTGCAGTCTTCCGCTATTAATTTTAAAGCTATTTTCTTTCTCAGGCTAGGCAAGCTAGGCTTGTAACAACAAATATATTTGTTAAAAAAGATCAAAGAAAAAAAGTCCATGTTGCTTCTTTGAGCTTTTACTTTGAAGGCCTGTAGTTCCCAGCCGTTATGTCAGTTGTTTTGTTGCGTCTTGACGTTGGAGAAGGAAGAAGGTATCCATGATGACAACTTTAAAATGCCAACAGTAGCAACAACAACAAAAAACAGCTGATATCACCCGCCAGAGATTATTCATCGGAATTGTTAAGGAGATCTGTCGCGTCGAGTTTCGCCTTTCGTTTGGGAGCTAGCTCAGCATAGCTTGATCTAGCTTTATTTACCTCCAGTCCCGGTGGCGATGGGCCCGGAGAGGCGTGTGAGCTAACCCGGCTACCAGACCTGTTTTCCGGGGAAGTGTGTCCTCTAACGCCCGCCCGATCAGCTGTGAGGAACCAGGGGGTCGCCCATCAAAAAAGAAGCAGTGCCTCGTCAGGGGGGTAAGCGCAGCCAGCAGGTTTCTCTCCAAAAATACCAGAGGCAGATTGTAACACTTCATTTGTAAGTTTGAGCATCATGGTATTATTTACAGGCAGGTTATTCAATTAAATAAGGGCCTACCTGTTAACTTGTTTACATAAAGGCGCAGGTAAAGAGGAGTTTTCCCCACGATTAAGAAAATATTTAGAAGAATAAACATAGGCTAAATAGTATAGCCTAATATTGAACATGTGCCAATCAAAATGAATTAATTATATGTTTTTATTGATATTTCCACTCACGTTGCAGCTGCAAAGCAGACTGACAGTTCTGATATATTCACTCATCTGGATTATTGCATTTGTGCACTAGAATAAACTGATGGTTTAAAAGTGTTAACAATGTTTTACATTAATCTTGTAGCCTAAGTTTTTATTTATTTATTTATTTATTTATTTATTTATTTATTTATTTATTTATTTATTTATTTATTTATTGTCATTTTGGTTTCAGTAATTTTTTTAATACAAATAAAATAGCATAACAATGTCAATTATTCTCTGGTATTAGCTCCTTACATAAGAGGGTTTGAATATTTTCATCGCCATAATGCATATGGCACATGCACATGCACATATTGCACATGCATACCTGTTAACACACTAATGTTTCATGTGTGATTTTAGGACTCTTTAAAAGCCTTTCTTCGGACAGACTTTGGAAACTACAAGCAAAAGCTATAAATGCTGTGATAATGTACATTGGCCATTTGTTGTTCAAGTGTCAATCTGTCCCTATCAAATAAAAATGAAATGAAAAATGAAATGAAACATGTAAAAATTCTCTTTACATGTCTTGAATGACTGATATACAATAACACATCTCGGTAATGTGACTGACTATGTTGTGTTGTGTGTGTTGCAGTGATGGAAGTGTCGTCTGCGGACCCTCCTCTCATGGCTATGGACCTGTCAAAGAGTTACTCTGTCACCCCCCTGTCTCCTCTCTCTCGTGCCCACTCTGAAGCTCTGGACCTGGGGAAGAAACCTGAGTGGTATCACCGCCGGCCCCCGCCCAGCTGCAGCACGGAGATGGGCCCATCATATAGATCCAGAGCCTCTTCCTCCTACGATCACACTACACCTGTACACTGCAGGTGAGCTGAGGGCCTAAGGGCAGAGGGTGTCATACTGTACCAGGCTAGGAAATTAACTTGTTTTTACCAGGGGCTTTTTTTTTGCCCCTGTGAAATATGTTTTGGAGCATTTTGAAACATTTCCAGGGCAAATTGATGAAATGTATGGAAATATCCTGTTATCTTCTAGCAGAGTACCACCAAGATTCCAGATCTGTGAGACTTTTTGATGATCTTTTTAATAGTGTGTGTTTTTTCTAACTACGTAGATCCGCATTTGAAGTAAGACCAATCTCAGTTGTTTTTGTAGGAAAGTACCTTGGATGCCTAGCTGTCAACTTTCAACTATAAATACTGTTAAAATCATTAACAGCCACTGTCAAATGAATTGTACTGTATTGGCAATTTCAGTTTTGTGAGGTGCTAAATTCCAACCCTGCTGTGGAATGTGAAGCCCACTGAGGCAAATGGCTATTTGTGATATTGGGCTTTATATATAAAAACTGATTTGATTTGATTTGATTTTCAGGGAGCTGGAGCAGCGCCCCGAGTCTCTAACTATGAACTACATGAACTCAACTCTCGCTCCCGGTCTCGATCTGTACCGCGACGGTGTCCACGGCAACTTGTGGCATTCCGGTTTCTACGGTGACAACCAATCAGGCGGTCCGATTCTCGAGAGCAGCGGCGGAGAGGACAGCGACAGCGGCTCGGATGTTATATTCCTAGTTTCTTCGGCTAAAGAACCGCTCTTATGTACACCGTTCATCCAGGACAGTGTGAGGCACATTGTGGAGCCTCTGTCCCCAGCTGTGTCCTCCCTAGACGGGGAGGAAGGCTGCTATCTCCTACCTCAACCCATGAGCTCGCCTAGCCCAAACGAGAGCTCATACTCGGACGATT
The DNA here is from genome assembly GCF_949987685.1 of Ammodytes marinus. NCBI lineage: Eukaryota > Metazoa > Chordata > Actinopteri > Uranoscopiformes > Ammodytidae > Ammodytes > Ammodytes marinus. The sequence continues at coordinate 5,702,321 of NC_137220.1, forward strand.
CCTCGGACAGTTCGGTGGACATTCCCGTGCAACACACACGACCTGTTGTCTTACTATCGGACTTAACCGCTGTTTACAACGCTTCAGAATCTCCGGAAGATATCTCAAGCGACGACAGTGATGTAATTGAAGTCACATTCACTGATAAGAAGAAGAAAATGAACAACTTCTCCTGTAAGAAAAATATTTCTTGTAAGAAAAGTGCAGTGAGAGAAACGCCGCCTCAAAGTGAAGATGAAAAAGCTCCTCCGACAAAAAGTATTCGTCGTAGCAATAGAATCAGGAAGTCCGTATCCGATATGTCTCCGTTTACGGCATACAGCCCGTCGCGATACAGTTTGAGAAGACAAGCCAAGAACGACGCGGTGGGACTGTACAACGAGAGCGGTGATTCTGATGAGGTCATGGAGTTCGCGGCTAGGCTATGTAGCTCGGAGGCGGATGATTCGCGATCGCAACTCAATGATGTGTCGGATAGAGTGAGTAGCATTTCAGAAGAGTCTGGAGTGGACTTTGAGACAGACAGGAAATCAGAACAGCGCCGAGAGTCGCCTCGCCGCAAAGCATCACCTGCGAAAAGCACAAGTCGTAAACTTAAGAAGAAGCCCGCCGCCATTTGTAAAACTGAGATTTTAAAAAGAACCAAACAGAAACAAAACAGTATCGCACCAGAGAAGCGTGAAAAGAATGCATCTGCTGCGAACAAAAAAACTGTTGTAAAACGGAGGAAAAAACGGCGTCAAAAGAACTCCGGACCCCAGTTTCCTTTCATAGAACCGGAAATCCAGCTGAAATACGCTAAACTAAAAGAGAAAAAGGAGAAAAGACCAGGCAGTTTCAAGCCGTTCATTCACTTGGAGCGAAGGAAATGCGTCGTCGTAAATGACCACGAAGAAGAGGCGACTGTGAGGAGTAGAACAGGGGGACGGCAACACACTAGAACCAACTCTATGTCCGGGTTCCTTCCACACACATCATGTTTTCAACTCGGTCGATATAACTCAGAGGAAAAGTGTCCAGACTATTTGCTGTGCAGCCTGTGTGGACAGACAGCCAACGCAATGGGCCTAGGGGACCTGCACGGACCGTACCATCCAACCGGACCGTACCATACCATAACACCATCTCTGGACTGCAAGACTGAGCACAAAGAGGATTTGCATGGACACGTTAATAGCCATTCAGTGAATTCCTCACATGGCGATTGTAACGGTCACAATGTCAAACCTTGGCTGGACTCTGGTCTTCCTAAGGTGCCGCCATCTTGTCTGGATGAGGTGTGGATCCATGAGGACTGTGGGATCTGGTCCGCCGGTGTTTTCCTGGTCCGAGGGAAACTGTACGGGCTGGAGGAGGCCTCTAGGATCGCACAGGAAACGGTTAGTGACGTACAGTACATAACCAATCAGTATTTTGTTGCTGGGGAGTTTTTGATTAAGTGTCATTACAGTTGTTCCACAGACTAACACCCTTTGTTGTAACACAGTGAAGTTTTGATTTGTTCTTATCTATTTTTTTTATGTTGTTGATTTTTTTAACCAAATGTCCAAAAATAATTCTGATATGAATGAGACACAGAAAAGCAGCACATTTTCATATTTAAGACACTGAAAACAAGAAAAGAAAAGAAAGTTATACTTAGGTAAAAGATTGACTTATGGTAAATAAATAAAAAAGCACAGTACAAAATTACTTTTAAGTGAAGTTTAAAATGCATTTTTGCACTTAACATACAATTACAAGTATTGATAATGCATTTGGAGGAAATGTTTAAACAGCCAGTATGGACAGGGGAAATTACTGATTATTATGTGAGCAATGAATTAACATTGAACTGATTTAATATATAACAGCGGAAATCCGGTTATTATGAAAACATTGAATATTAATTTGACAGTTTGTTTTTTAACACCATTGGTCTCCGTTTAGGTTTGTGCGTCATGCCAACGAACAGGTGCAATAATCGGGTGTTTCCAGAAGGGCTGCTCAAGAAGTTATCACTACAGATGTGCCATCCAGTCAGGTAGAGAATGAGTCACATTTATTATTAACCAGCAGTCTCAACTTCCTGTGAAAAGGATGTTTATTAAAGTGCAAAAGCTCACTGACTCATGATGTGTTATGTGTGGGAAGTCTGTCCATCTCACTCAAGCACCAACACGACAAATCTTTAAGGAGTGTGTCATAATCTCACCTAAAAAGCTTATTGTGTGTGTGTGTGTGTGTGTGTGTGTGTGTGTGTGTGTGTGTGTGTGTGTGTGTGTGTGTGTGTGTGTGTGTGTGTGTGTGTTTTTCAGGCTGTGCACTAACTGAAGAAAACTTCTCGATTCGATGTCCAGAGCACAAGGTGAACAGAAAATATTAAGTGTTAGGAGTAACATGGCCTCAGGGGGGCGCTAGTGTAGCCTATACACTCATACTAACTGTAATAAGGGGTGCATTAATATGAAATGTTATAAAATGTTTAGTAAATGTGTGATGGATGCGGGCCCCACAGGATCATAACCAATTATAAAAGACAAAACAGTAAAAGGAGCAGCAGCACATTTTAATTAATATCGAAATTTGAAGATGAATCTTGAATAGGGTTAGCCTTTGAGGCAGCCTTTAAATCACACTTCTAAATGTATTCAATTGTACATTTATTCATGATGTTTGGTTTGATATAAATAATATTTTTAAACAGAGAGAGACCTACAAAAACATTTAATTCCTTTTAACTCTGGACTGTGAATAATCTAAATAAAATGTATTTGTATAAATAAACCATCGAATTAAAATAATTTTATTTTTTTAAAGAACGCGTCATCTGAAGGGCAGTATTTGAATATTTAAGGCATTGCGTTTGTTAAGTGGCGATTATTTATTAGGGTAAAATAATCAGTCTATACAGATGAAAAGAATGAAAAGATTTCAATTTCTCTGTGACCCAATTTTGCAGCTGTCTTGAACATTTTAAACCATTCTAACTCACTGTAATGTCTTGCTTTGGAATAATGATTTTGATGAGTTTATTAATTTCATCTTCTGTGTTTTTACATCCAACAGAACAAAACGTTCACAACCAGAAAACGCAAGAGATGACGGCAAAGCGTTCAGGGGGAACTCAGAGGTACGTGATATTATTCAAAGCGGAGGGATACATTTAGTAAACAGTCCCAGGGATGCTATACTCTACATCAGCATTGATGGAATGCCTCTCGTCCAATCAAATTACTCGGTCGGAACTAAATGTTGTATAATTAGCTTGAAGTAATTTATAAATAGTTAATCAAGCAAATAGTAAAGGATAATGGTTTAAATATATGGCAGCTCTACTCTACTACCGGTAATGAGAAAATTTATAAATGCTTAAGAATAAAATAAATGTTAAGTCTAGAAATACGTTTCTTTATTTTAATGTCCTTTATTTCCAGAATGATCTATGGATCTCCTCAGGGTGCGACGTGATTTCACCTCAGCAGTTTTTTCACCTCAACACTAATTTGAGCGGGTGTGTGTTTGTCCGAGCACAAGGCGTCAAAGACTAATCAACCAGGGGCCACTGAAGGACTTTTATAACATGTCTTTGTTTTGTTCTGTCACTGTGTGTGTGTGTGTGTGTGTGTGTGTGTGTGTGTGTGTGTGTGTGTGTGTGTGTGTGTGTGTGTGTTGCTATTTATTCCTCTTTTTAAAGATCTACACACAAACATAGTTTATTTAAAACATAATAAGTATATTAGAGTTTAATGATTTGTTGTACATAATATATACATCTTTATATAAGGCCATTTCTTTCTTTCTTTCTTTCTACAGGTTTTGTACTTTTTTCTATTCCTGTTAGCGCTTCAGTTACTGAAATAACATTATGTATTTTCATCCAGACGCATGCACAGCTGATGTCTGCTACACTGCACTTTATAGTTTAATTCAATTGGTTGTTATGTATGTCTATTTGTCGAATTTGTTTTTCCCTTTTGACTAAGATTATTTAAAGATAATATAAAGCTGCAATAAAACAAGAATTATTATATAAAAAAATATGGATTTTACTGCTCAAATTACAAAGTAGGGTTGCATCAGAGAACACCCCGTCCCCTGTAACTGAGACCACAAACTACTTTCACCATATATTTCACAGGATGTTGAAATGTATGTCTCATAAAGAGCTGTTACATTTGTCTCCTATCTAAAGTTTTAAAGGGTAATTTCAACAAAATCACAAAACAAATCACTGTCTCGAAGTGGTATAATGTACTGGTCATTCAGATTGACAAAGTTAATTTGAGCTGAAAAAATGTATCAATAATGATTTCAATTATGGATTTTTAAGTATTAGTTTGATTAATTTTTATTTATTAAAATATAGAATATTAAAAATGCCTTTGCTTTGGTCTGATTCCCCGTTAACTCAGGCTAAAACTATTTACGGCAGGCAGACCGAACATCCTGTGTTTATGAACTGTACGAACGTTACAGTATAAAACCTCTGCTCTTTCATATGGAAAAATATTACTGCAAGGTGCAAGGAAGGTTTTTTCAATTTACAATTTTGTGAAATGTCGAGAACAAACAAACTTTTCTCTACATTTAGACTTTTTTCTAACCAGCAGATCTAGGAATTAATAGTACAGCTAACTAAGCACACACAGGAGAAAGCTGGACAATGATTTTTTGTGATTTGTATGAATTGACCCGATCATCCATTTCAGTTACCTCTAGTTGCCTCATGCAACTTTAACTATGTCTTATTCTTCCGTTCACATGAGTTCGTAGCTGCGCCTGTGTTACTGATGACATAAAGTTTGGTTTTCATGTCTGGACTTTTTTTTATAATGTGAGGAATAAAAGATGATATTATTTAATGAATCATTTTGACCCTTGTCTCTCTCTGTACAAATGTCAACTTTTTCTGTTGTGAGTTTATTCATGCAAATCTCTGATAAATCGTTTGTTTATTCAGAAATCGATCCTGATGGCTCCTACACAGAAATGAAATGTTCTCGCTGCGAGGAAAAGTGTTGGCAAGTGTCCAAATGTCTAAAGGGCGTTTGTTATTTCCAGTGGGGTTATATTGCTGTTTAAGATGCGGCTCTGATTTATACCGCTGTGTTTGTTTTGGTGTGAGAGGTTTGTGAACAAAAGGTCAAACAATAGAAAAACACCAATATATTTTATTAGACAGAAACAAATAAACAATTTCACGTAAGGCCAAAAATCTGTCTCTCAATGTCGATATATGGATAGAAAGATCGATGGATGGATGGATAGATAGATAGATAGATAGATAGATAGATAGATAGATAGATAGATAGATAGATAGATAGATAGATAGATAGATAGATAGATAGATAGATAGATAGATAGATAGATAGATAGATAGATAGATAGATAGATAGATAGATAAATAAATAAATAAAAATATGTTTGTTAAAAATGTAAGAGTTTCATGTGAACACAATATCTCAAGAACATTTGAGAGATTTTCAAATGTAGGACAAACTCACTCTTTGATTGGAGGCTGGAAACTGATTACATTTTGAAGGTCAAAGTGACTGTGACCTTGTGTATTATGAACGTAATATATAAATGTCCACTCTGACTCAAAGATGAAGTGATTCTATATTGGAGGTCCAATTTGTGAGGTCACTGCGACCTTACATATTGTGAGGTTGCTGTGACCTTGTACAATATTGTATCTTCTTGGGAGCTTCACCTTTTTTAAAGCATTGCCTACCACCCTTTGTTCTGCAATTGTTTGGAGGCATATAACTGCAATGATGAAACATGAAATATCACTTAAATGTTGATTTGACTTTGCCTCATCAACATTGGTCTAATGCCACCTCATTTGTGATTTTTCCAAATGAATTATATTTATATTTTTAAATACTTAAAAAGATAAGATACATCTTTAAACGCAACCTTGAGTTCTGAAATCTTTCTGGTCATAACTTCTCCTTCGTTGCCTATTCATAGAGTTTGATGAAGCAGCTGAACATGTGGGCGCTGTGCTGCTGCAGCTGCGTCACTGATGCAAAACACTTATTTCAGTCAACACACATTTTCACATTGAGTTTTGCCCTTTTCTTTTATATATATTTTTTGAGTCAGAACCTCGGTGTTATGGAGGTAATCGTCATTCTAAAATGTCTGGAGCGTTTCTATCTATGGAAACATGTCACAGCTCCTCTCCTCACATCATTATCGGGCTGCCATCTTTGGCCGCTGGCGTCGGCAGGAAGGTGTTTCTCACCTCGTTGAACTCAATAATAGACTAGCTGCTCTCACCTGCTGAAATAAACCAGAGGAAATGGATGTTGTAATAGAGGCAGACAGTGGCTTTTTGAAAGCACAAAAGCAGCCGGTGTGTGTTTCAGTTAGATTGGTGAATCAAAGATTATCACAGGTATTTAAAGGTGGAGTCAGTGATTCTGGAGAACATTCTTTTGTCAAAATAACTTTTTGTCAAAATCAGTCAATAGCTCCACACGATCTGTTACCTGAACGTAGGCTATAATGTGTGTGTGTGCACTGAAATAAATCCAGTGTTAATACGCAGCCTAGGCTCTGTGAACTGGTTGTTAACAAATGGGGCCCAACGTAGCTAGCTGCATGCTGTTTACAGAGCCTAGGCTGTGAATTAACACCAGTTATAGTTTTGTGCATACACAGTAGGTACAGGTGGCAAATCATGATGTGATATTCATAGATTATGACGAAAAGGGATTTTGACAACAAGTATTCACCACCAGAATAGCTGACTGCACCTTTAATTGACTTTATTCAGGTTTGTATTGCTTGGTGTTCCTAAATGTCATTCTAATGTTTGTACTGCACAGACTAGGCTGAATAAAGCTACCTTGTATTGCCTTGTTAGATCTTCTAATCCCCTCTGTAAACATGGTGTATGTGAGTGAGTGCAGCTTGACGCTCAGGCTGTAATTACTATGCAAAATGAGCAGCCTGGCTTGCTCCATGATTTGCTCTCCAAACCTCGGCTACACTCGGCTTATTTAATGCATTTATATCCATGCACACTGATTGTTTAGCTGGCGTGAACGTGCAAATACTCAGTCACCCTCAGTCTATTAAAAATACTGTGTTATATGCACATTTGCATTGCAGCATAAGAATTGATGGTTTTTTAAATTCATTTTTGGGCTGACCTGCTGCTGCTGCTGTTGATGTGTGTGTGTGTGTGTGTGTGTGTGTGTGTGTGTGTGTGTGTGTGTGTGTGTGTGTGTGTGTGTGTGTATGTGTGTGTGTGTGTGTGTTTTTTTTTCTTTTTTTTTAAACCGGTGGGAGTTTTATGTAATTCCGCTTCCAGCGAGATTTTGGAGGCAGACGTTGCTCATTACAGCCGAGCTGGAAGCACGCCTCAGCAGTTTGGGTAATGTGGAATTATTGGGGCATAATTATGTAGCGGACACACAGTAAAGCTGGACCAAAAATGTGCAAATTGATCTGGTTTTTAAAAAAGTCTGTTTCCACTTTTGCATAGTTTGATAAAGTGTTGATCTCTCGGCTTTAAATCTGCTTTGGGATCAAATACAATATGATTTTAATGATGTCAATATCTCAGACGATTCACATTTCAAAGTCTCACTAAGTCATTTCATCTTGTGTGTACGGAGAGGAAGATTTGAAGAGAGTTGTGTCCGGGTGGAATAACCAGACATGACAGCACACAGCAGACCTTAACAGTAAAGCTCTCCAGCCTTCACCAGTAACTCAGACAGTGTGATGTCAACATTATTGTGCTGCCAGAAAGCCTGTAGTCAGAACTGTAACTAGCATATAACAGATAAAGTCATATAAGAATATCAATACCACTAACTTATCTTTAGGTTAATATTAGGTATCTGCTTCTTATCTTTACTTCGACAAACTGTTGATCGAATATGTATATATCACCACAATTAAGGGCTTTGCTTAAAGATCAATACGGCCATATATCGAGATTACATTACATTCCATTTTATTTAGCTGACGCTTTTATCCAAAGCGACTTCCATTAAGAGGCAAGGCAAGGCAAGGCAAGGCAAGGCAAGGCAAGGCAAGGCAAGTTCATTTATATAGCACAATTCAGACACAAGGCCACTCAAAGTGCTTTAGCATTCGACCATAAAGGTACAAACTCAGAACAACAGGAAACACGTAAGATCTGTAGCTTCAAATAAACCAAACAACAAAGTGCAACACGTAAGTGGCTACATGTAGGTGGAACAAGTCCAATTTATTTTTTTATTTTTTCTTGTCAAAGTGCAGTCTGCAGAGATGTGTTTTAAGGCTGTGGCGGAAGATGTGTATATCATATTGGTGACTCATATCGTCAGCTCCAAAAAGTTTTAAACTGGTTGTGTAAACTTGTGAACTACAACCTCTGCTCCTGTAGATGCCTCAGTTGCCTCGAATAGCCGGGTTCATATATATTTTTGTTGACCATTGCTAAACGCCTATTTTCCAAAATGTCAACATTAAAATGGTTTGCTTACAAAAAATAAAATAAATAAGAACAGGGGACACTTTTTCTCTGGGAGTTTATTTCAACAAGTTTTCACCACATTATATCACGTCATGCAATAACTTCTGAAAACACAAAAGAGAGGGGAACACTTTGAAACCTAAAACCCAATAACAGTAGTTTTTTTTCTACATTCGTCACATTTTCAGCGTTTAACTTTCTAAAATAATAATACAGCAGAAAACTGGAGAAAGATGTTGAAAGGGCAGGTAAATACTGAATCTTATTCTTCCAAAAAAAAAGTCCAAATCTATCAATGTAATCGGTACAATACCTGTATTCTTTAATAACAATGCAAGCAGGTAAATAGGGATTGGTCTTGATACTTTAGGTTTTCTTTCTCCAATGTGAATTTAAACCTAAAAGTAAATCCCAGTATACTGTAGTTTAATTGGAGGACTCAATAAAGAAATAATAACTGTGAGGTTCGTTTCTCATATTGTCGACATATTGTTATTGGTACTGTACAATGGGTTTAGGCATTACGGGCAAAACAGGAAAAGGACATTTTGGGTGAAAAAAACTTGTCTAAATACGTCTACTTTTTATGGCTGATTCACAACAACATGACAACGAATATCTAAAGGAAAGTGTAGTTCTGTGAAATTAAAATGTTTATGTTTAAAAAAAATTTAAACAAGGCCTTTTATAAATCTGGTGCCACCTTATAAAACAAATCATAAATATATGATATCTGACATAAATAAATAATTTAACTCCAAGTTAAAAAACAAAACACAAAAACAGACTTCACAGAAACTACCCAACATGAAAATGTTACACTACAATAAAACACACACACACAACAGTACCATCAGTCAAATCTTCTTCTTCTTCTTCTTCTTCTTCTTCTTCTTCTTCTTCTTCTTCTTCTTCTTCTTCTTCTTCTTCTTCTTCTTCTTCTGCACAGATAATTTTTGCAGTGTCATTTGAACATATTGCTGCCTTCCACCCTCCCAAAATCTTTGTATCTTTACAAGTTGTCCACAAAGTCCGAGGACTATATTTCAGTGACTGACGTATTAACCAAAGACAGGAGGCTACGGCGTGTGTGATTGTCTCACTTGTCTTTTACTCAGAGTAATTCTTCATCGGAAATCAGTGTAGCTACGTAGTATGTCAGTCAGCTGGTCGAACGTTCACTGACGCTTAGCACCAAGTCGATACACTTTTCGCCTCTTTCTCAACTCCTCAAACTTGGGAGAAATCTTCCTGTAGTGCTAACACAGGTGTGTGTCTGTGCGGGCAATTCGTAAACATGTCCGCCGCCTCTACACACAGATCTCAATGGGCGTGGCCACTAGAATGCGCCCTCTCTCGTTGTTCTCTCTGTTGACACGATCGTAGCTTCCGGTTGAGGACGGCGAGCTATTTGTGGACATGGACGAATAGTGTGTGTCCATCATAATGCTTCCTTTGGCCCCCACACACGCAGGAGACACCAGGCTTTGCTGCTTCAGTCTATCCACTAAGACATCCTCTTCTGACGAGGACGAGCTAATTTCTAGAGGCGGTGGCGGAGCACTGCTAGCTAGGCTACCGTTAGCATTCCCGTTCTGCGTGTCCAGCATCCAGCAGTGGTTGAAGTAGCTAAACACTTCTTTGACGGAGCAGCGGCGTTCTTGTTCGATGGATAGAAGCCGTCTAAACATCCTCAGAGCTTCGTCGGTGAATCTGCGCCACTGTGACGGCACGCGGTCCGTCCGGCGTCGCTGCCAACGCACAAACTCTTCGTAGAACGCGTCGTTGGGCATGGCTTTCTCCCAGGGGAAGTTACCGGTTAGCATGCAGAATAGCAGCACGCCAAAGGCCCACACGTCTGTGCTGTAGTCCACACAGAAGCCCTCGTGGCGGGCAGTGTCGCAAAGCTCGGGCGCGGTGTAGGGGATGGTGCCGCTGACTCGTTTGACGGGAGAGCCGGCCCGTCGAGTCATGCCGAAGTCGGACAGCTTGACCTTGCGACACTCCTTGTCGAAGATGAGCACGTTCTCGGGCTTGATGTCGCGGTGCACCAGCTTCTTGCAGTGCAGGTAGTCCAGGGCGATGGCCACCTGGTGCACGCAGCGCTTAGCAACCGGCTCAGGGAGGCCCACCTGGATAGAGAGAGAGAGAGAGAGATGGTTAATACAGGAAGAAACAGAGATTACAGAAACAGGCTAGGAGCTAAATATGGTCAAGAATTTACATTCTCCTTGTGTTA
>NC_137220.1:5718026-5943026 GCF_949987685.1 Ammodytes marinus
GATATTACATAAACCATAAAAATAAAAGAAACGCTGGTTAGATTGTCTTAAAACAGAGCTGTTCAGCTGTTTCAAATTCCTCCACTAATGTGATTGTATTGTGTATGTTACTGTGTAGCTGCGGCTTAGCAACACACGTAAAAAAAGAGGCTATTAAGAAACTCTAAACAGATGGTCAACATTTGGGCTTTTAATGTGGAAGGGCGAAGAGATTTTCTATTAGGTTGGTAGTGAATTAACTCAGTCTAGATCCAAATCTGTGTTACAGAATATAACTGCAAACAGGTGGCCTATTTTTTTTTCAAGAGTAAACACTTCAGAAAGCAATGAGAGTGTGTTATACCTATGAAGCCAAAATACATGGAAAGTTTTCAAACTGGACGCACCACCGGCGTTATTTATGATTCACTGGGTGTATCAGGCTACTCATGAGGCAGCAAAGAGAAGCATTTTAAATCTGCACCTTTATGTAAAATGACCCCGGTCTCATCACGCTGAGTCACAAAGTAGAGCCACAACAACAACGTCCTATTTCCTCTGAATACAGCCCTGTAGATTCACTCATTCCCTGCGTTCCAAATCACATACTTTTTTATTTTTACTACACTACATACTAAAGTACAGAAGTGTTTTAGGGCCACAGGAGAGAAAAAATAATCAGATAAGGAAGACATTTTTTTTCATTATGTCAAGAAATGTCAAGAATAGAGACGAATACTGCAAAATGCTATTGGACTTAGTGGGGCATTTGTGTATTTTCAGCATACTACAATTGACGTGTATGTATTGGGACATCCTAAATATTTTTCTGGCATACTAAATAGTAGAGAAGTATGGGGATTGGAACGCAGTGATTCTTTCTCTAGAGGTGACTGGGACATCTTCTCCTCCCACAAGGTGATGGATTTAAACTTTAAAAGGGAAACTGTCTCCTCTTCTTAGACCAAATAAATATGGAGTCAGAGTATGATCTTGAGGTTTCTTTTGGCGAGTTTGTAAACATGAACCGTGTGCTGCTTCGTGATAGTTCAAATGATTATAAAAACCCTGTGACTAATCTATGGTTTTCGCCAAGTTCACTTGGTAAAAAAATGCTAAACTTGTTGGAATATACTTCAAATGAGGGTTACGTTATAATGTCCCTTTGGTTCTATGGATTGTGGGAGTAATGTGTTATATCCAGGCACATCTGATTTGTGATTTTTGTGAATATCCTAGAGTGAAGTTTCAGTTGAAGGTAAATGTCTTCAGTGAGGAAGTGTTTTATGGCATTGGTTACATCACAGTGTTAATGGTAGTTTGTTATGTGTGCAATATGATAATAGTTACATCACTATTTTTCAATTATAAATCCTCTAATCATTCAGCCCTAATTGTAATGCATTTTTTAAATTATATTCAAGCTTCAATCAAGTTGTTCTTTTAAATGCCGAATTTTACTACAACCCCATGTATAGCACTTCAACATGTTGAGAAATCCAACATGGAAAACCTCCAACATCTGCAATCATCTAAAAATACACCCAGTACTTAGTAGTTACCTCTGATTTTGTGTACGACCAGGTCCACTTTCCCATAGGTGCCTTTTCCCAGTTCACAGACGACCTGGTAGTATTTATGGATGTCCAGTTTCTCCAGGTTTTGCGCTGCGATCAGCTGCAGTTCCTCCAGGATGTCCACGGAGGCTCTCGGCCCGTGGGGAGAGGCGCTCATTGTTTCGGTTGGGACGGGCCCGAGACTGGAAAGGGGGTCTATAGACGGATGTTCCTATGGTAAACAGGAAGGAAAGAGAAAGGTTCAGTATGTGACCGACAGTATTATACACCCAGATATCCATTCATACAGAACATGACCCCCAACAGTACAAAGCCTGATATGATGTATGAAATGTAATCACCGGGAGGGTTGAACGGTTTGTGGAAAATAGCAAGGTGTGTATATATATATATAACAGGGAAATGTGTTCCAGGCCAAGTGGACATTAGTGAACCTTTGAATCCTGTTGAGACTTTGTTTAAAAGGTGTAGTGTGTAAAGGGGTTAGGACATTGGCAGAAAAAAAATAAAATTCTAAGAGGAAGGGTGGATAGAGTTCATTTCTAAGACGGGCAACAGCACGAACAAAACAATGATTTAACATTTTCGTCATGAAGGCAAGGCAAGGCAAGTTTATTTCTAAAGCACATTTCGGACACAAGGCCATTCAAGGCGATATGAAGCCATATCGCCAAACACCACTGCGACCTGACTGAACTGAAGTCATTTTCTAGCAGTAAATTCTCGTTCTTATTCAGCAGCCTTCACACTGTGTGTGGAGTTTGAATGTGAAGTCAGTAAAGAAAATTAATTAAAAAGTGCAGTAAAATGTCAAATTGGATCTGGGAGAAGAAGTATTGCTATTTGTTGAGCTGATCGTGTGCGGCTGTGTAACAACCCCTCCGGCATTAATTAAAAGTTTAAATCTGATACGATGTTTTCCACTGTGCTGGCTTCTTAAAAAGGTGCAGTCAGTGATTCTGGAGAACGCTTATTGTCGAAATCACTTTGTCAAAATCAGTGAATAACTCCTCATGATCGAAGACAATCCAGTGTTAATACACAGGCCATGGCTCTGTAAACTCGTATGTAAACAAACAAAAAGGGCCCACCGTAGCTAGCAACATGCCTGTTTAACAGAGCCTAGGATTTGTAGTAATAACACTGGATTTTCTTGAGCATGCACACATTACTGACAGGTAGCAGATCATATCATAGATCAGAGTTACTGACTGATTTTGACAACAAGCGTTCTCCATATTTGCTGACTCCACCTTTAAGCCTGTCTCACCTTCCTCTTTCTGCTGTTTCCAAAAGAAGCCAAGAAGCAACACTCTCTGTCTCACTACATCCTTACATCACTCATCATCACCTACAGAGGCAAGATCTGAGAATGACTGGAAAGACTTCACAGCCCTGATGGCGCAGCAGAACTGTACCATCGCTCAGTAACAGGGATGAGAAAGTGTTGAAGGAGACGGGATGCTGGCATGTGTGTGTGTGTGTGTGTGTTTGAGTGTGTGTGTGTGTGTGTGTGTGTGTGTGTGTGTGTGTGTGTGTGTGTGTGTGTGTGTGTGTGTGTGTGTGTGTGTGTGTGTGTGTGTGTGTGTGTGTGTGTGGGTGTGTGTGTGTGTGTGGGTGTAACAGGGAAACTCTAAGGTACAGCGTGTGAAAACAATAAGACCAAACAAAAACATACAGCATGTTCGAGCAGGAATAATCACAGCCACATAAGAACAGTGAATCATGTTTTTCATTATATCAGACCTGGTTTTTAATATGATTTAACACTGATTTTGATGTTGCCTTAAACAACATATTAATAATTGTGTTGTTTTTTCTTAATTAAGTAAATGTAGTTATTTTCCACCATCGCAAAATCAGATCACCTTTTATGCCAATCTAAAAAAAAAAGAGCAAAATATTAATAACTTAATTTAAACAACTTAAAATTGTTAGGCTGTAAACCAATCCACCACTTGCTCTTGTGATAAAAACAGTTTTTCGGTCGTATCAAACTACCAAAACAACCAGGAGTGAATTTCTCAAAGGTTGAAAAGTTGAGACCAACACATTGTTTAGCCTTTCCTCAGATGGACACAGCGGACTGAAAACAATACTTAGAATCACAGAATCACTGAAGGGAATTGGATTGTCTTGCAGTGGCAGTTGGAGAAAAATGGCGCTGGAAACAAACAGTATGTGCCGAACATTAAAGTACGACAAGCGAATAAAAATGAGGAGTCGCCCGAAAACCCCAAAGGAGCCAACTGGCTGTCTATCACTGCTCTGCTTAGTATCTCACCCACATGGTCAATAAAAATCACCTTGGACCAGACACACACACACACACACACACACACACAAGCACACACACACACGCACTCACGCACTGACACACTCCTTTTCAATTCACAATCTGTTTCTCTGATTCGATTTTTAATTAAAAACCCAAGCTCGTCCAGTTTATCTGTAAAACCGTCACACCACCACAGCTACAGACTCACGGCCACGGACACATCAACACAACAAATAGAAATGGGTTTTGTGTCCCGGTGAATAAAGACTCGCTTCACAAACACCTCTGATTGGATTTGATGAAAAAGCCTTGGAGACCTCTGCTGCAGTCAGCAACTTCAAAATAACACAGACAGGTCCAAGCTAGTTTTATTTGTTCATATTTCACAAGTGAGGCTCATTGTTTAACTATATTCACTGATTTAAAAAACAAACTATATCCTCGAGCTACTAGATCAGCTTATTAAAACTACTATAATAACTATCATTTGCATAGTTTTACTTCATTCTGAGTAGAAAGGCTGTGATTCCAGAACCTAAATTGCTAATTTCAGGAACATATGGCTATATGTGCATGAAAACGGGCTATCACTCGCATTTTCTTTTGCAGATTTTCTGGACATTTTAGTGGTAAAAAAATTAAAAGATACCTGAATTTACCATGTTCAACACTTCATTCTAATTTGTAGTTTCTTGTCACTATGAAACAATAATAAGTGCGTCACATCCAGTGTTCCCAGATGATGCTCTTACTGTGAAATAATTCATCCGAGCCACTTTGTTGCCATGTACAGCTGCCTTGTTTTATTCTTAGCTTCACTTTACCCATCACAACCTATGACATGTTTGCAAGCACACAGTATGCACGGTGTCACGCTCAATTTCTTCCCCTCAACGACATAACCAACCCTGAACATAGGCAAATGCTCATAGGGAGCTCTCACGCTGTCGCACGCATATCAAAGAGCCTCGGAGATGAAAGCAGTCACAAGCAACACTAATTAGGAGTGCGTCTTCCGTTGGCTGTGTCTCCCAGTGCTACTTGGTAACGTTGCCAACACTGGTCCCTTGAGGGCCTCAAGAAGAACCAAGCCCTGACTGCCTTCAAGACTATAGAGTGGGGTAAAGGGGATGAGACGTCCTTCTTTTCAATGAAAGGTTCCTATGTAATCAAAGCACTGCTGGATCTAAAGCCAATGTGTGTCATCTCTACTTCGCTCTATATCTGTCTGTTTCTTCCCTCTCCCCCCAGTAGGATTACCTGCCGATTGCATGTGTGTGGTGTGTGGGAGGGGGATATGCGATAAAGACACCTTTCAATAACCTAGGGCGAGTTAGCTTGGTGTGAATCTGCTTGAGTTAATTGAAAAAACTTAAAGATGGAGACAGTGATTTATGCAGAATTGTCAAAATCACTTTTTTTTTTAAATCAATGAATTTTCTCCTCACGGTCCGCTACCCGTCTGTACTTTGTGTGCGCTGGTCTGGACAGGTAGTGGATTGTGAGGAGATATTCACTCATTTTACAGATATACAGTGATTTTGACAAGCGTCGCTGAATACACCTTTAACTAACTACTGCACTTAACTGGAGACTAGAGGTGTGGGTGAACGGTGCAAATTGACTGTGGTAACACCTGTTGGTAGACCCGGTTACAGAGACAACACAGAGGTGAAAAGCTCAAGGTGTTGATGACCTTTATATTCATTCTCCTTGCACCAGCAGCAGTAATCTGTCATGCCTGTCACGACTATTAGTGGAACTTTGTAAAATACCCCGCTTAGTATTCATCTTGGCCATACGTTTTTATAGAACCGTATAAAGATTGTTAATGTTGTGTGTTTATGTAAAAAATAAAAGATCACAATCAGATTATATATTTTACCTGTAGGGATCATCCACTATGCTGATGACTCACAACTCTACATAGATGTTGATCCTGATCAATTGAGATAGTTTACTGCGCTCATAAAAGTCCACAAAATGCACCTGGTTAAAGTGAAATTCTAGTTATTGGTCCGAAAAAGCTAAAATGTTCATTAATGTTTATAGTTAAAATAAAAACTTGACTGTATAAAGTTATAACTCTACGTGAATCTGGAAACACAAACACAATACATATCTTTCCGATAATATCATTGTTCCCAAAGTTCTTGTGGACATATAGACCAACAACTAGCTCTATATCAAAGGGATAAACTACTGTACATAACACATAATGATAGCCTACACATAAACATAACAACACATAACATGTAGTGACACTGCTTAAAGCTTGTTCGCACAAATTGAGAAAAAAAATTGTAAAAGAATCTTAGATATGACAGAAATGTACAGTATGTGTGACTGATTCTGGTCTAATCTTCTAGTCACAGCAAATGAAAATACCTAAAGGTCAGAACATATCTTTCTTTCCCTTGACATAGAAGAGCGTATACAAGCTTTTAGTTCAAGCTGACTTCATTTACTGCGATGCAATGCTCTCCGGTCTTTCCAAGAAGACACTGAATCAATTACACAGTGATACAGCAAGAGTTTTCACTGGAACGTAATATATTCACATTGCTGCTGCTGTTAAGTCCGTGCACTGACATTCAGTTCGATTCAGGATAGATTTTATGATCAAAGAACTTGTTTATAAATCTATTAAAAGCCCCAAACTATAGCCAATATGTCCCAGGTCAATCACTAGAAGACAAAACTATTCTGCCTTCTGCATGACTTGGACCAAGACCAAAAATCATCATTGGATTCCTGATAGTTTAACTTCCAGGTATTATAACTACATGCAAGTGAAGGAAAAGGGTCAAAACTGACACTTTTCCGAGAAATAACCTCGCTGTTGTTGCCAATCATGGAAGTAAAACACACATTGAGCACTGCAGGAAAAACACCACCTCATTTGTGTCCAGGCCCACATCGACTTGTAAAACATTGGCATCTAATTAATCTTTCGTAATGCTGAATCAATACGTCAGCCAACTAAAAAATACTTAATGAACCAATGCAACCTTCTAAAGTCATCTGTATCTCCCAACAAAACTCTTTCAAGTTCCCAGGCAGTTTCAGAAAAAGCAGAAAACAACACACTTGTATGTTCCTTTTAACTTTGGTGGAACCCTTAAACTTTTAATCTAGCGCCGCCATCGAGTTCATTTCTCACGTTGTCCAATATTTTGTTTCATGATTAAAATACCTGCAGAACTAATTAAATTCCCATTAGCCGTCGCTGTGTTTACTTTGGTGTTAATTGGATAGAATGATTAACGCTATCATCAGCAAGTCAGCGTGTTAGAATGAAGGCATGCTGACTTTAGCATTTAGCTCAGAGCACCATCCTTGCGTTCCAATCCCCATATTTCCCTACTATTTAGTATGCCAGAAAAAGATTTAGGATGTCCCAATACATGCACGTCAATTGTAGTATGCTGAGAATACATAAATGTCTCACTAACTCCAATAGCATTTTGTATTCTTCTTTCATTCTTGACATTTCTCGACATAATGAAAAAAAAATCTTCCTTATCTGATTTTTTTTCTCTCCTGTGGCCCTAAAACTCTTCTGTACTTTAGTATGTAGTGTAGTAAAAAAGAAAAAGTATGCGATTCGGAACGTAGGGCATGTGTCTATTCACACTACCTTACAGAGCTGTTAGCATGTCTGTACACTCATGGTGTTGATTTTTACTTTTCAAGTAGGTGTTGGAAATTCATGAGAACGATTTGTGTTTCTGGGAAAGGAGCCAGTTGAGGTGGTTCTGGCATCTTGCATTTCCTTGATGTTCATTGGTCAGACAAATGCCTATCAAACAACCAGTAGGATTGGTCAGTCTGACTTTTGGCTGGGGCGAATTCGAGTCCAAAGGTTTACCTAATCTTGGCTATGTTTGTTTACTAAACGTTTTCCATTCGCTGTCCACCAACTGCTGCAACCTCCTCTGCCAACACCATGGTCTTATCTAATGTCAGCTTGACCTCTCAGTTGGACTTTATATGGACAGAATTATTATCTATTAGGCAAATTAGGGTATTTTTTAGTTATAAGACTAATTTAGCCACTACACTACCCTATGAGATTTTGTAACCATAACGATCCATTGAAAAAATAATCATCCATTATTGATTAGTTGTTACCTTTGTCAGGGTTTTTCATCTGACTGTCATGTTTCAACTGTTCAGCAAAGGGAAATAAAACCTTCTGGACCTTTTTGTATTTACGGTAACACAACAGGAGACTAAAAATGAACAGGTTTCAACTCCTGTACAGGTCTTTGTGGGGTGTTTTGTTGGTCAGGTGCTTTGTCATTGTCACTGGTTGAAGTCAGAGCCAGTGAACCGACATGTGTAAAGTGTCATTCTGTGAATCTGTCCGCTGAGATAACAAAACCAACCGAGATTATTTCTGTACGTACGAGCAGCTCTGTGCTCCAGAACTGTTTGCAGAAGTCCATCCTGCCCACGCTGACACAGCTTCACACTCCCACTCCCACTGTGTGTGTGTGTGTGTGTGTGTGTGTGTGTGTGTGTGTGTGTGTGTGTGCTAGTAGTGCGTGCATACCTGTGTGTGTGTGTGTGTGTGTGTGTGTGTGTGCTAGTAGTGCGTGCATGCCTGTGTGTGTGTGTGTGTGTGTCCGTGCATGTGTGCTTGCGTGCATGCCTGTGCGTGTGTGTGTGTGTGTGTGTGTGTGTGTGTGTGTGTGTGTGTGTGTGTGTGTGTGTGCGTGTGTGTGCGTGTGCATGCATATGTGTGTGTGAGGAAGTCTCTCTCCCCTTGTAGCGGCCTGCGGCTCTCCCCCTCTGGAGCAGCTCGGAGGTGGGCTGCCATCGCGCTCATGGAGCCATAGAGCACATCAAAGTGTCCAGGCTCCACCCGGCCTCCAGCGTGTGTGAACACTGGGGCTTTGTGGCTGCACGCTCGGCAGCACATCACTGGCTCTCTCTACGTCAATGCCAAACTCGTTCTGTACCGCTGTGAACCCCACGCTACAGTAGGTAACGTAGCCCCCCTTTTGTCTGCTGTAAGCTCTGTACCGCTTTCTTCTAGCCTGACTTTCTTTCCTCTGCACGGATAGTGTCTGTGTGTACATATGCACCAGTGTAGAAGGGAACCAGACAGACAGACAGACAGACAGACAGACAGACAGACAGACAGACAGACAGAGGTCTCAGTGTCCAACAACTACCTAACGATCATTTTCATTATCGATTGATTGATTTTAAGATTGTTTTTTTCATTAACCGATTAAGAGTTAACGCTTAACATATTACAACTTCCCAAACAGTGTTTTACTCAGACAAAAGCCGTAACCTGAAAATAACGCAGGAAAATAAGCATCTCAAATTCTAATGTAAGCAACATTAATTGATCAAAAATGTCATCTCCAGCTGACTCTTGCCTGTATACATTTATGATATGATAATAAGAGAACCTGTATGTTATGTTGCTGCAACAAACCATTATCGTCATTATCCGTTAATCTTTTGAGTGTTATTACAATTAATCGATTGACCGTAAAGTCTAGGCCTACTCTACACAATGTCGAAAAATAGGTAGAAAATACCCAACACGACTTCCCAGAGCCCAAGCCAAGGTCTACACATATCTTGTAAAACCTGATGATAATGGAGGTAAATTGCCCTTTAGGTAACTATAGCTTAATTTGAAATGATGCTAATGATGCTATACAGCCGCAATGAACTATTGTTTCCAATATTAATTGATCTATATCTACTGATATAATAAGAAAAAAATCCAAAAAATCTCATCTTCTCAAAATCCACGGTGACATCTTTAAATGTGTAACGATATTCAGTTTTCAGTCTATAACAACAATGAAAATTCAGAAAATCGCCAAATTTCAGAAGCTGAAAACTCATAATTTCTGCCAAATGATCACCTACTTTTGCTAGAAAAATGCCTGAGGTAGCACAAACAGTTTGTCATTATTTTTCCGTCAATCAACTAATCAATTAATCCACTAATGGTTCCAGCTGTGAGAGCTTTGAGGGCATAATCTCTGCATTCTGATGCCATTTCCATTCTTAAAATGAATAGAATTCCCACACAAAAGAAACACAATAATGTCAATGTTAATAGCCTATTGCTAAAGGTTTTAAGCATCCTTAGCGTGTCATATTGGGCTGATGTCCCTGTGTCACTGTTTACAGTCTAGCAGACAAAGGCATGAAACCAGCTTCTGCATTCAGACACAAAGCCGCGTGCCATCCATCACAATGTGCGTGCACGTGAGCATGATTGAGTGGAAAGAAAGTAATAAAAAATGCAGAATGTCTGATCAATAAATCTATAGCAATGGAAAAAATGCAGCTGGGACGCACGGCAGCGGCCCCATTGTTCTGCCCGGTGAGTGTCAGTCACGTGGTGTATGTTTAACTTTTAATTGAGGGTTAGAAAATATGATTGACAGCTATGGTTAAATACATGCAATCAATTATAAAATGTTAATTGATAGCCAAATATCTTGCAAACCCATGCAGTATATTCTGGTGTGATGCTTGGCCATATATAGCATGACAATGAGATATCCCTTCATGCAAAAATACATCTTCATAAATAAAATAAAAAAACACATTTGAAGACACAAACTAGGTATTAATTACTAGTTATTTCGTTTTGACCGGCTGACACCAGATCAGATCTTACCTTTAAGAATGTGTGCAGAATGCAATAGGCTGTCAATCCATCCAGAAAGCAACACCTGCCTCTTTCAAATACAAGATAAAATGCTGCAAATCCTCTAGTTGTTTATTATTAGGCTATTTATTCTTCTTCGTCTTGTTAATATTGGTTGAGATTGAAGCCGGACCCTTTGCTGTCTGCACCGCCGCTGTCCCTCTCACTCTCTCCCCGATGATGCTCGTCCCTTGATCGGCTCTCTATTGTCTCCTCACTCTGCAGGAAGCCCCGCCCCGCCGGCCGCTCACTGGCCAATCGGAGCGCAGACCGGCTTTGCGACGATGCTGTGTTCAAGGGTGGTAGGAATTTCCAACATCGAGTGATCAAACGGATCTATTAGGATAGTGAAATAAAAAAAATAAAAAAAATTGGGGTAATGTGTTACTGTGCATGAGTACAAATTCAAGGTTCTTGTACTTTACTGGAGTTTTATACTCAGACCAGTTTCTACTTGTTACCCCACTACAGTTATCTGACAGCTTTAGTTACTTTACAGATTGAGATTTTTTGCACACAAAAACATTTAAAACTCTCATAAAACTGATAGTAACGGTTTGGTTTTAGCACTTTTGGGAAAGGAGCTGAATACTTCTTCAACACTGTGGATGAGAAGGCCTAGGTTTTATATGAGACATTTTTAAATTTTTTGGCAAAGCAAATGAAAAAGCAATCATTCATACATTCTAAATCCATAAATTCACGTACAAGATTTGTATTTCTTTAACAAGGTCAATCTGAATTGCTTTGAAGCCTGATTTCAAACAGAATAGTCTCTTTCTTCCATGATTCCCACGCTCCTGAACGCAGCACGAGGAGAAGATGAAAGCGAAGCACAACATGTACTGGATGAATCTGTGCCTGTGAAGTGAGAGACACTTCATTTAAATCAGTGTTTTAATGTGTTTGCAGCTGTAGCAGCGGGAGTAAATGAAAAGCCGAAGACGACCTACATTTGTTTATTGTCTCCTGTGGCGAATAAAAAGTGTTGAAAGCTGCATGGTTCCATTGATTCAAAGGGGCTAAAGTGTGTGCGTGTGTGTGTGTGTGTGTGTGTGTGTGTGTGTGTGTGTGTGTGTGTGTGTGTGTGTGTGTGTGTGTGTGTGTGTGTGTGTGTGTGTGTGTGTGTGTGTGTGTGTGTGTGTGTGTGTGTGTGTGTGTGCGTGCGTGCGTGCGTGTGTTTGTGTGTCCATGACGGTGCGGTTTGGGGTATTGATTTATGTCTGTGATTGGGAAACCTAATGATGGTAGGGGATTAGGTTGTAGTTTTTCTTCAGGCTGTGTGTTTTGTCTGCAGTGCTTTGGAGATAAGGAAGGTTAATGAATTAAGTCTAATATAAATGATGACTTACTGTTGTGATACCACAACGAAAAGTGTTGAAATGTAAATATCTGTTAAGAAAAATTCAAATCACAATAAGATAATTGCAATGTTTTGGGGACAGAGGAGTCCATAAGGTTGTAAACACTGATTTAAAGGAACAGGCAACAGAAAGTTATGCATCCAAACTCATAATGTCATAATGTTAACAAATAAATCAGACAATGCACAAGGGTTGTCTCCGGTTTGGAAAATTCTGTGTTGAATCGGATCTCCCCGTTCAATAAAAGAAATTCGACTCTTTGTAATACGTATAATATATAATCATTTCTGGCAATCGTAAAAGAGCATTGGACATAGGCCATGCCCACAAGAACACGGGTATTCTCGCCACCTTAGCTTTTTCTGTGCGATTTGGCTTTTTGTCCACACGCAAACATGGCAACCGGACACTAAAACTGGAGCTTTATGAAACATCAAATGTAAAAGCCAAGACATTGAAGAAAAGATACACTCATATATATAGATAATGCTCTAAAAAAAAATAAGAATTTGGATTGGATTTAAAAACTTAGGAAATCAGCAACACATAATTGAGATTCTGGGTGAAAGGAAGTTGTAATGTTTAAAATTGTAAATATTGATTTAGAGTCGACTGAGTAATTGATCATAAATGTATTCCTCCATTAAAACAAGGTGCATGACCAAACACTGAAATGGTATTTGCACTGAAGGTTGTGGTCACAGCTGAGGGAATATGGAAATGGCTTTTATTATCAGCAGGTGTCTCTATGTGTGTACCATGGTGTGAGCAGCAGAATGAAGATTTGCAGGTATTTGATTATTCTGTGAACGTTCTCACATACGACGGTGAGAAAGCGTGACGTCAGAAGATCTGAGTCATCCAGGCCGATTGCTATTCAGCAGGCAAAGGAATTATTGTTGAGGGAAACAACTCGACTCAACTTATTTTAGTTTATTTAGAGTCATGCCTTATCATTTGTGATGTGTGTATGTGCATGTGTATATATATGTATTACAATGATTGTATTCTTTTGGGATTTTCTATTATTTTCTGTACATGTGACATCTATTGCATGATGTCCGTCCTGGGATAGGGATCCCTTCCTCTGTCAACTCTCCCTGATATTTCTCAATTTTTATTTTTTATTTTTTTACCTTGGTCACGCTAATTGTCAAAGGGCAAAGGGTGTCATATAGTGAACATAATGTGAAGCGCACATTCGTCTAATGTCTATTTTGTGTCTATTTTGGGGTTAACATATGAAACTGATTGTTCTGATTTGTCATTATTTGCAATTTGGCAATACTGTTTTTGTACAATAGTCATCATGCCAATAAAGCTTTTCCTTTTTTACCATGCAATCACTGCTGATTTAATGTAGAGTTTTAGAGCTATTTTGGTTTCTAGCACAAACCTCTTTGTTTTATGCATGAGATCTCCGTCTTACAGCCCACATCTTCGTCATTTTAAATCCTGTTGAGTGGTTCTCTCTTGCCTCTGGCCGTCCCGGATGAGTCAGTTTGTCCTTTAAAATATTGAGGTTCTGTGGCGCTGCGGTGGTGTAGTGGATAGAGCGTGTACCATATTGGCTCCGGCCTTCGTTGCAGTGGTAGCGGGTTCAAATCTGACCCGTGGACCTTTACTGCAGGTCATCTCCCCTCTCTCTCTCTCTCTCTCTCTCTCTCTCTCTCTCTCTCTCTCTCTCTCTCTCCTATTCCAACTCTGTACTATCTAATCAAGCTTGAAAATGCCAAAAAATAATCTTTAAAAAAAGAAAAATGGAGGATCTGACATGACAACACTTTAAATCAGACTGGGAGGCAAATCCCACAAGAGGAGATGGAGAACAGGCAATGGTATATTTCCCCAAGGATCAGGTGTCTCCCCGGGCTAGTAATTATATGAGCGAGATAAAGGTCACACACAATGGCCCTCTATTGACTAGCGCTGTGTGTGCACAAATTGCTGTTTAAATCGTGCAAACGTTCTACGCACGAATCTGGGATCTATCAATATTTTATCAAACCGTCATTAAAACCACATTCCTGAAAAATAAATGTATACATTAGTGTTTTAAAATGTTGATTTAATAAATAATTGACCAAATGTATTACATAACCATGAAATTGATGCACTTTCATTTTCATAAATTATCATCATCATTAAATTACAGCTATAAAAGCTGAGTTCCCAGTCCTAGCAATGCAGGAAAAACAAATGGTCTCATCTGAATTTGGGTTCTCAGTTGTACTTAAAACTTATTTTTGAGCAAGGGATCGTAAGACCTATTAGTATTGGAAAGGAGTTGTTCTTAGTGACGCAGCTACAGAGAATCAACCCCTGAATCTGCTTTGTCAGTTTCAGCTCATTGTCTATTTAACCATCCATAACTTTATTGTTTTGGTTGACTCTCATGGCTCTCATGACGGCCTCGCATGTGGCCAAAAAATAAGTTATTGCAAGTTCAAGGATATTTCCACAAATGTTTAAGTATTTAAGCATCTCCATTGATTCTTTAACAGTGATCTAAAAAGATGAATATTTTTTCATAAAACATATCATTGTTGTGGATATGTTGTGAAACAATAACACCGCTGACACGTTATACATCAGGTGATATTTGTCCTGCGAAACACAGATTAGAAAACTCTAAATGCTACAAAATTGGCATGAATTTTCCAATAGATTGTTCATGTATTGTTCATGCATTGTACTAGTGTATCCTTTATCTATTGTTGTGGCTATATAAACAGTGTTTGTTGTTGGTCAGCAGGGAATGGTAAAACTAGTCAATTAACACAGCAGTGGTTATGTCGTGTTGGCCGTTGTGTGGCAGCAGTGCAGGGCCACAGAGGAGATAGTTTTCATAAAGATAATTAGATGGCAGTTTGGCTCGTAACCGTGGCGGCGGGTTCGACCGAATCGCTTGATGAATTCTTCCTCGAACGAGAATAATGAGATCCCATGTGTTGAGAGGACGAACTGAGAGGGAGTAACGGCTGTACATCACATGCAACTTTTAGACAACGTAAACACACACACGGACGCACGCATGCATACACACACACACACACACACACACACACAGGGCACACACACACACATAGCCAATGTTTCTACAGCTTTACTTGTAAGGACACTGATTGGCATGATGCATTCCCTAGCCCCTTACCCTAACCCTAACCATCAAAACTAAACGCCTAACTCCAAACCCTTACACTAACCCTAACCTATACCTGATTCTAACCTGAACCCTAAAACCTATTCTAAACCCTCAAACAGGCCTTTGAAGACGTGAAGACCAGAAAAAATGGCCTCACTTTCAAAAAATTTCCTCACTCCGATGGTTTAAAGCTTAAATTAGTCCTAACAAAGCTGCATTAACAAGTACAAACACACACACACACATAATTGTCAGCCGGTTTCCATGTTAAACGTGCAGCATTACTAATCGCAGAGGGACCAACGTTTGCCCTCACTCTATTTACCACCAGACCAAATGAAAAAAATACACGAACAGCTGGGACTCCTTCAATCAAGGTTATGGTGGTAATCTCCCAGAATGCCAGGCACCGCTATGAATCCACGAACACACACACACACACACACACACACACACACACACACACACACACACACACACACACACACACACACACACACACACACACACACACACATACATACACACACACACTACTCTATGGCTTTTAAATCTGGCCAGGAGTCAGACAAGAGGGAGCCAGTTACTGCCAGTTACTGCCCTGTCTGTTGGAACTCTCTCTCTCTCTTTCTCTCTCTCTCTCTCGCTCTCTCTCTATCTCTCTCTCTCTCTCTCTCTCTCTATTTCTCTCTGCGTCTCTCTCTCTCTCGCTTTTTCTCTATCTCTATCTCTGTCTCTCTCTCTCTTTCTCTCTCTCTCTCGCTCTCTCTCTATCTCTCTCTATCTCTGTCTCTCTCTCTATTTCTCTCTCTGCATCTCTCTCTCTCGCTCTCTCTCTATCTCTCTCTCTCTCTCTCTCTCTCTCTCTCTCTATCTCTCTCTCTCTCTCTATTTCTCTCTCTGCGTCTCTCTCTCTCGCTCTCTCTCTCTATCTCTCTATTTCTCTCTCTGTCTCTCTCTCTCTCTCTGTCTCTCTCTCTCTCTCTCTCTCTCTCTCTCTCTCTCTCTCTCTCTCTCTCTCTCTCTCTCTCTTTCTCCAGATCACCAGACTCAATTTCAGCCTGATGACAATCTGTGTGCATGCCGCCAGGGTCAAAAGCAGAGGGAAAGATCAGGTGCAAGATTGTTGGCGTAAAGCAATTATGTTAAATGTTGCATTTGCATCGCAAGTGGGCGAACATGGCGGCCAGCCTACTGCTGCAGCTGCTATTCGCCCTGACTTGGGTTAACGGGCATATTAAAATAATGTATGCCAACATCGTTCACTGCTCAAACTAATTATAAGTCCTGATATTGTCCAGGTAAATTGATCTGCTTTTTTATAGGCTTTCATAAATTCATCTCGAGAGCTGGAAAGAGCACACTGCTTCATATTCACCACCTTCACCTGTGAACATGGATGGTCGCTTATTGGTCAGTCAATCAATTTGGGCTAAACTTTAAATTATTTGAAAGATCTCCATCTCCAGTGTTCAAGTCAGAGTCACCAAAGAAGAGTCCACATCATAACGTTTTAATCTATGTGGAAATATTGGTTTAAATGTAGCTGTTGGGTTGGTTCTTATAAATCAATATAAGTATCCTGAAGCCTCGTTTCCACTAGAGTTTGGTTTGGTATGGCACAGCATGAACACAATTATTGAGTTTCACTTTCAAAAGTTGGGAAGGACACCAAAATAACCTATTTTTGGTTTCTCTTTGCATTTTTAGTTTTTTTACCGAAATGAGATGTCCTCTAAGCTTGACTTATAACTGCACTGTATCAGAGTGAAGGTATTGAACATTTTTCTCTTGGGTGTGTCCCTTTGTAGACGGTCCCTGTGCTCTCGTCTCACAGCCCACTGCACATAGAGAGCAATGTTATTGGTTGAGCTTATAGGGACGTCTGCTTTCAGTTGATTGAGGTTGTAGCCCATTGTCTGCTTTACGACGATAGCAAAGATGCATCAGTTTGTGTATTAATTATGTTTTGCTTATGAGTTATTGATCCGGGCAGTTCGAATCTGTCAATATATTTCCAACTTTACAAGAGGTCTTGAACTGTCGAGTTTATTCATATAAGTGCATATAGAAGAAACTACTAACACCCAATACTACAGCATTATAACATTGAAAATCTCAATCTAATATAGTGTAGTATGAGCACAGCATAATGTATACATCACTCTTATGAAAGGGAACATCCCCTGCACTTACTATCACATCTGTCAAACAATTCACGGCAGGCTGTTAAACGACTGTGTTGTCTCCCCGCTGTGTGTTGTTAATGTCAGTGAATAAAATGGGATTACAAAGCCCTGGTCTTCCCTCAAACCCCTCTGCCTCCTGGGTCAACCCATCCACTCTACAAACACAGACAGACACACACACACACACACACACACACACACACACACACACACAAACACATGTTGATGGGTCAAACCGTCCACTTTACAAATCCCCCTGCTGCTACGGCACATGTGCACATGACAGAAACATGGACAGGTGAACATCAGGGTCATGTTCGCCTTTTGGACAGCAGCCCACAAACACACACACACATAAACCTACACACACACATAAACCTACACACACATAAACCTACACATTCACACACACACACATAAACCTACACACACACACACACACACACACACACACACACATATTTACACACATACACATACACAAATACATATACACACACCCACCCACACACTCAAAGACACATAAACCTACGCACACCCACACATTGAGGCCACAGCGGTCAGAGAAATGACAGGCCCACGTGTGGACACAAAGCAGCCAAGAGGACACGTGCAAAGCAGGGAAAATAAATTGCGTCCTGACATTGCTCTCGCCTGCTGAGCACTTCCATGACAACAAGCGCTACGGCGACAGAATATTTATTTTCCTCACCAAGGCTCTCCTTTGTGTTCAACTCACAAAACTTGTTAATAAGCGAAGTGACTGGTTTCAAATCTTCAAATCATCGTTAAATACTGAAAATAGCATAAATATTGTCCTAACGCGACAGTTATAAAATGAGGGCGATTAGAATGATTTTCGTCCTCTCTTGGCTAAAGGATAAATCACAGCAGACAGCAGATTACCAGCATCTGCTGCTGATAAACGGTGAATCAGTATCCCAGGTTGACCTTGTTTCTGTAAATGATTGAGACACTGCAGGGTAAACATTTATGAACGCATAATGTATATCATCATCAAACTTTGCCAGTTGATTAATGACATTGAAACAATTATTCTATTTATTACAAATCTTTTCAGAAATGTTTGAATTAATGTTCAAATTTGGCATTATTTAATAGCAGGCTACATTTGCATCTTTTTTTTAAACTTGACATCTAGATGTTGGAGAAAGGCAGAGTTAATATCCAAAGTTCATACAGAACACATTTGATAAAGCCTGTTTTTCATTTTATAATTAAATAAAAGTATATGTCTTAAGAATGCATGTGTTGTATAGTGCTTTACAGTGATACACTGAAATGCATTACAAGCTTTGAAGGATGTGAAGAAGTTCAATATGTTTGTTATAATGACGAGCTTTTGGACACAACAGGCATTGTGAAGGCGTCACATTTGTGTCAATAAATCAATTGAGTTGAGGAAAGAATCGGAAGATGAATTACACAAGAAAAATCCATAATTTGTGCTCAGCGATTCTGGAGAATGCTTGTTGTCGAAATCCCTTTTTGTCAAAATCAGTGAATATCTCTTCACTATTTGCTGCCTGTCTGTACTGCGTTCTGAAAAAAACATGGTGTTAATACACAGCCATAGGCTCTGTAAATGGGCATGTTGCTAGCTATGGTGGGCGCCCTTTGTTTGCATACCCTTTGTGTATATACCGGTTTACAGAGTCTACACTAGTTTTTTTCAGCGCGCACACACAGAATATGGACAGGCAGTGGATTGTGAGGAGATATTCACTGATTTTGACAAAAAGTGATTTTGACAACAAGGTTTCTCCAGAATCACTGACTACACCTTTAATTAAGTAAAGTTCTATTCCTTCTCCACATTTATGACCTTTCCCACATTCATACAAAATAACTGTAGTTAAATGTGCCTTTTGTGTCGAATAAAAACGTGTATGTTTCAATGACACAGACTATTAGAAGTGGGTACATTCAGTTCATCACATGTTCATATTCTAAACCAAACTCTGACCAAGGATGTCTACAAAGTTTACACACACACACACACACACACACACACACACACACACACACACACACAGCGCTGTGTTTAGGTGGTGTTGATGGTCACTGCTTTCATTCAAAAACATCGTGATTCGTCTGAAAGAACCGATGAGTCAGAATGCACTTTTTGTGAAAAGTGTTTTCGAATTATTTTGAAAAATAAGAAAGTACAGCAGCTCCAAAAGCAATGTTCTAGCCACATATAAAAGGGTCTGGCTGCTTGTGAAACATGAGTAACTTCTTTAGACATAAGACACAGCTTTCATTTATTTTGAAATATTCTATTATAGTTGTGATACAAGGTCAACGTTTGAGTGAAAAAAACGACAGTGTAACCTATTAGTGAAAAAAAAAGTGTGCACATACAGTAATACCTCTGAGTTGAACACACAACCTCTGTGTCTGCAGGCTGCCCACCATCAGAATGGGCCCTTCACCCTGGAAAGCTTTCTCTGCTGGCTTTTATCTTTTTGCCCACGGTATTTTACTTGAAAATGTCCAAAAGCCCAGATAAGGATTTTGCAAAGCATATTGCTTCAAACATTTTCCCCATCATACATTATGAAATAAAAACCACTGATGTAGTTGGAAAGAATGTTATTTTTACCAGGTCAAAAAAAAGTTTAAAAAAAAATTGCAAAATGGAAACAAACGACAGTGTAAACTATGTCGTTTCTCCTAAATGTTTGTAAAAAATGTAAATGTAAAAAATGCCCCGTGCCGCTATCATACAATCTTTGGCAACTTTGTGACAGCTGCAGAAACTTTTAAATGGGCCGTTTTATTTTATGTTACCCAGTGCATGAGTTGACGGCGAGAATCAATCAAGCCATCTTAAATGTCAAAATGTGACATCACAGAAAGAGAAATGTAGGGTTAGACAGTGGGACCATATAACACTCTTTCTGCCTTTTCTCAGGCTAGGATGATCCGATTTCAATTTTTTTTGCACATTTATACTTCATAGGATCTCCGAGTTCAATACACCTTCATATTCCAACCGGTGAAGTAGGCCTTTAAGGAATTTATTTATTTTTCATACATTTTCTTTTACTTTTTATCGAGCACAATGCAATATTTTTGATTAAAATAATGGCTCTTCATCATGTATTAGAACCCCCACAGATGGATGCTTCTACTGGACCTGGTCATTAGTCTCACTGTCAGAGCTAATGCCGGGCTTTGTCTCGGTCACGCTGCTCTACAGCTGCAGGCGCTTATTATTTATGCAGAAACATAATGGAACCCTGAAACACACCGGATGTTCCCGTAGCAACTAAACATCAGACGGAGCGAGTTAACATCAATTTACATCAGCAGCAATGAAAAGGACCAAAGATATGTTGACAGCACACTTTTTTATTCTTTTGCTTTTTTTTGTTGGAGCTGCAGTGGCTCAAGTGAAGTGAAGGCAGTAGTTTGATTTCAGCTTATGTAAAAATGCCGAAATGTAAAACATGCAGTAGCCTATTTGTTTACCATAATGTGAAATGTCATCTTGTTATAAAATTGCCAATATTCACATTTAGGTGTTTATTTTATTAACCTTTTCTGTTTGCGTCTCGCTATTTTTGTCATGATCCCGTTTGGGCTCCTTGGCCTTATATGTGTTTTCCCTTTTCACCTGTGTTTGTGTGCTGAGCTAATTGCAGGGGTGGAGCCTGGTGTGCTGGAGTCAATTAACAACATTCGCAGCTGCCTTCAATCTTCATCAACTGTGCTACTTATACCCGGGCCTACCTTCCAGACACTGCCAGATTGTAGCTTCTGTTTTTCACACATTCTCCCGGCCTGACTCCAGCCACCAGCTCCAGCCCTAGCTCTCCAGCACTACTCCTCGGACCCCTCCTGCCTGCCCGCTCTAGCCTGCTTCCACTCAGCCCCCTGGACTTGCCCCGTTGCTCTCTCCCTGGACCCCCATGCCAGCCAGTTTCCCTCCCCGGATCCCGGTCCTAACACCCTGCTGGTTTTCTCCTAAAATAAATCTTCTTTTACTCACACTGTCTCTGCACCTGTGTCCTCCAGACCCAACCGTAACAATTTTTCCTATACAATCATCTTTAACGGTCATTATCTCAACATTTTTTTTTTTTTTAGATTTTTTGTTTTTAAGAGATGCAAATGTATGCGTAATTAGTCAGATATTGACAAATTAGCATGTTTAAAAAATATATTTTGAAACATTTTAATATAAAATGTATTGTATATGTCAATGTAGGTTAACAACCGACAGAGTTCCAAGATGATATCCATTAGTTAAAAATGTTACCCTATTCACCTGCAGTGTCTCATTTTAGGTTAACACCTCTGTTGGTACCTTCAAGTCCTCCATCTCTTCTTCCACGGACCTAAACACCTTCAGTTTCTAATCTTTAAAGTACATTTTCAGCTTGTCTCATGTAGCCAATACCGCGTATCAGGGCGCTGCTAGTTTCCATATAATTTCGACTTGCATATTTATGTAATCCATCAAAGAAAAGAGGAAAGTGTGTCATTGCAGCATGAAAATTGGCCTAATTAATATCAAAGAAGACGAAGAAAACTAGTAAACAATCTTAAATTCTAATGTATTCATGGGGAGTTATGTAAAAAATTAAATGTAAGTAGGTTAATGGATTACATTACAGCATCTTAAGGGCCATGCAGAACAAGTGCAAGCAAACGAGAAACACATTGCACAATATAATAATCTGTGGAAAAACATGACATAGAAAAAAAAGAAACACGAATAAGGACGTACAGCATGTGGCATGTAGGGCAAGGACGATGTGTGAATTTGATGCAGTGACCTGATTCCATATCTCACACACAACACACTGAGGTGTGAATGCAATTTGAATAGTCTGCTGAACACAGTATGTGGTAATATACATGGGCTTTGCAATACCACCTATGACACAGAGCCAGGGAGAGAGTAAATATTACATTTGTAGCATTTCAAGTTATATATATATCATATCAATATATATCAAGTAATTATTTATAGTCATTTAATATGTAGTATTGAAACTTACGTATGTCAAATTATCTTTTGCAGTTGAAGAATGATCCTTTACTTAAAGGTGAGGAACTTTTAAATATTTCTGAAACAGTCTAATTTTTCCTCTGGTGATCGTCATGTAACAGCAAAACCAGACCGTCAGTGCAAAGAATGCAATTTTTAGATAGTTTTTTTCTTAATGCCTTTGTCATGGGTCCCTCACCCTGGATACTATAGCTGGTATAGTAAAAACACTACCACTTTTCTCCAAAGGGGGTGCAAGAATGAACAGAAAACTAAAAGTTCCTCTGAGCACTTTTAAGTATAAGTACCAACACCACAATGTGAAAAAATACCCTAGTAAAATTATGCAGTTGTGTCAAATGAAAATGTACCACACATTTGTACTTGAGTACAATATTTGAGATATAATTTGTTTATTAATCTCTAGTAGTAAAACATATGTACGCCTATATTCTTCCGTGTCCCAGTTTTCATATGCTGCAGCGTCAGGGTGGAGACTGTGTCACTGTCTGAGAGGTCACATCACAGAAGGAGAATAAGTTCAAAAGAGTGAAAACAAGTGTTAAAAACACAGAAAACGCTCCAGAAATATATTTTTTTTTAAGCTGAGAAATCACGAATCAATGTACATTTTTAGCATTATTTATTATTTATTTTTATTAACCTTTATTTTTCCAGGAATATACTCATTGAGATTCAAAATCTCTTTTTGCAAGAGAGTCCTGGCCAAGAAGGCAGCATAAAAACATAAAAGTTTCACATTAAAAAACAAAATTTCACACTTAAAACAAGACACAAAACACAATAAAAAATAAAAATAAAATAAAAAGTCACAAAGCATCAATCTCATCGGCAGTAAGTCAGTGTTCAGTAACCAGGCATGTACAGTTTGCGGTTAAATAGTCCTTAATCCTGCTTTTGTAATTGTTCATGGTGATAAGGGATTCAAGTGTGTTCCTGTAGCTTACACCATGATGTGCGAAGAGCTTGTCAATACGTGGTTATGTATAATGGTTTAACTTTTAAATCATAATCCTAAAACCGTGATAAATTGTATTCCTCAAACATTGTGTATGTGCCAGGTGAAAGTAGTGTATGTGCATGCATTTTATGTGCAAAAAAAGTAATGTGTGTGCATGCATTATTGATATATGGCTTAAAAATCACTTCATATTTACAGTGTGGTATCAGTAGCATCTGAATATTTCCGCCACCACAGACTTTTTCTGATGGATGTGGCCCCAGGAACTGATCCTGAATCTCCCTGTCATTACTGCCACCTAGTGGACAGAAGAGCAAATAGCACAACAGTTTATTTTCATTGGTGATCTTTTAACAATTTGGTTTTGTTGTGTTTTGTCACTGATGAGCGGAAACGAAACCAAAGAATCAGTAAATCTCTCTTGAAAACACTTCCTCCTTTGTCCTATTTACCGGTCAGCCATCCCATAAATCAGATGTTCCCATGGCAACGGGTCAACACAGTGAGGAAACAGTGAGGAAACAGAAGCGTTCAGCCTAAATACGTCTTACATTTGAGTCATTAATACTTTAACATGTAATACAAAGCATGAAGTGATACTGTGTATTGAGATTGTTTTACTTATGTAGAAGTACCAATGCCACAGTAAGCTAGAACTAAAAGACAGCATTCATTAAAGTACACACTACACAAGTGTACACATCAGACTATAGCCTACTGACAGCACTTAAAAGTAAAAGTATTCGTCATGCAGATCAATGTAAATATCATTATTGGAATAATATTATTGATGCATGCAATCATGTTTAATGGAGCTTATTTTAATGACTGAAATTTTCCTTAGAAATAAATGAAGTCTCATCTCAATCTCAATAGAACACTATAATACTGTAAATATATACAGGGATATATTTTATTTTACTATTAATCTGAATGATATCAGATTTTTAAATGAATGTTGTGAAGGACAAAAGTACAATATCTACTTTAAATTGGTTTGTAGGAAGGTGAACCGAAATAAGAGTCTCAAGTAAAGCAAAAGAACCTCAATTTGAAGAATTAAGTGGACTTTACAGTGAGGCAGGTATGAGTCATTTATTCCAGACTAAAGATCTACATTTTTCTTAAATCTTAAAACATTTCTAGATTTTTTATTTTTTTTATCCAACAGAGGGCGCTGTAACCATACATTAAGTTCTGCAGCACCGAGCTGGGAAAATACTGACTTCATTCATGTAGTGGTGGAGGAAGTATTCAGAACATTTACTAATGTAAAACCACACAATAAATCATAAAATACTCCATCACAAGTCAAAGTCCTGCATTGACAATGTTCTTTAGTCTGTATAATCAGGAGAAATATGAACAAATACGTTTTGTTTTTATGAGCAAACATTAGCATGCTTCTATTTAGTATTAACATGGTAAATAGTTGCTAAATATGTGGAATTATGAAATACGTAAACCTTACCTCAATGTCTAGAATTACCTTCTTACTGTAATTTTTAGCATTTGTAGCATTTATTGCTTGGATGGTGTGAACTAAAACTCTTTGGTTTTTGAACTGTTGGTGGAACAAAATAAGATTTTTGTGATGTATGTTTTTTAAGGTATTTTCCGTCATTTTACATATTAAATGAGTTAATTAATACTGTTTTTTATAGTACATTCATTGATAATGAAAATAATTGCTAATTGCAGCCCTGAATTAAACTAAAAAATGCTTAAAATGTGCACATCTTTCAACTTTCAGCAATTACGTTGGAGTGCATTTTCTTGACATGTACCATAATGGGTGTAAATTTACAGTGTGTTATTGCTGTTCACTGGAGCTTTGTAATGTTTGTTCAAAGGCCCAAATATATCAAGTCCTGCATGAGTGACTGTCGGAAACGGGTCTTAAATTTCACATTGCTTGAGTGAACTTTGGCAGAGTAAAACATTGTCGACCCTCCCTCCCTCCCTCCACACACACACACACACACACACACGCACGCACGCACGCACGCACGCACACACACACACACACACACACACACACACACACACACACCCTCCACATACCAGGAGAACACCTGTGGCTCTCCGTTTATAGGGAACTTGAAATCCTCTTTGAAGTGATCCGCCTGTTGTAGGAGGCGTCAATACGCATGAGAGGAATCTGATAAGAGCCGAGATAAAAGGAAGCACGTCGTTGTTTTCTGTGAGAAACATTTGAAAAATCTCTTTTTATTCACAGTTGAGTTGATTCAGAAAGTTTTAGTTTGATCTGTAGAGGAATTTTGAAAAGAAAAGAGACTTGGGACAACAGCAACCTGTATGTATCAGGACAAAGTGTATGCATACCTTAAACCTGCAGTGTGTAGAATGTTGGGAATTATTTCATAGCAGACTTGGTAGAAAATAATTATAATATCCATAAGTACATTTAATTTAGTGTATAATAGCTGAAAAAGAGACAGAAACAGATATTACAGACTGCACCTTTAAATAACATCTTGTGCTTCCATTCTTTGAGGCACATACACACACACACACCATTAAGCGATATTATTAGTTGCTTAGGGACCCCGGGGAAAATCAATTTTTAATGAATATGAGACAATAATGAGATATAAAATGTAACTTCCAAAACAGAATAAAGTATGAAAGATATGATGCATTTCACTAAATTAAGTAATAGGACAAGCAGGAGAGGATTGTCACAAGATATTCTTGGACAGTTTGCAGCACTGCAGATGAATGCAATCACTGTGTTTCCATCTACAAGTGTATATCCAAATGAAGTACTATTGAATGAAAAATAAATTGTATAGGGCCCCTCACAAGTCAAGGGACTGCCCTGGGGCGGGAAGCAGGGAAGTAATTGTGGGTGTGTATTTGAAAATGTAATTTGTTTTACAAAACCAAAAGAAAATATTGTTGTAAAATCAAGTTATTTTTATGACCACTTTTTCACGTTTCCCTATAAGTACAACTATGAATTAGGCTATTTCCAAAATGTGTTTCCATAGTGTAAGGCTACCACGACTTTCCCTTGAGAGGAGAACACATTTCACAGTTTGCCTCTAAATAAAACTCTGCTCAGACTCAGAGGCAACCTGACTGGCTTCCCTCCATGTCTCTCCCCGTACGTACACCTTCGTCTCCAGACGGGATTTCCTGTCTGTGTCTGGAGGGAGGGCACACACACACACACACACACACACACACACACACACACACACACACACACACACACACACACACACACACACACACACACACACACACACACACACACACACACACACTGCTCCCAGCACTGATACTGGGATAGGTAAGATAGTAATAAACATAACAAACACATAAATACAAACGAAACATATATGCATACATTAGTGTACAAAATCTTAGCAATTACATAATTTACTGTATAACCCTTAAAAAACAGGTACACAGTGCTTATTGCAAAGGGACTGAGACTGGGACTGAGGAAGCAGTGAGCAACAGTCACCCTCATAATGTTTAACTGGTCGCCGTTTCTCTCCTTCCTGCCTTCATTGTTTAAGATGCGCAGGAAGGATGAGTGGTCACTCAACAATCACAACTTTTCTTTCCGTATTCTGTCGTTCTGTTGCTAATATCTGCTGAGGCACTGAGCAGGATTACTCACTGCACCACACTGTAAAACCCCCTGGTATGTGCAGATCCTTTATATTAGTTCTCTGAGGGTCTTGTCCAGTCATAGGTCAAAATACAGTCGCTTTGGTAACAGAAAACACAGTTAATAAACTGACCATTCATGGCTTAAATGAATGCCCACCCAGGGATAACAGTGATGATTTGAACACCTGAATTGAAAAATAGCAGAGAAGAGAGAGTGAGAGAAGTTGAAAAAAGTTAGCTAAAGCATATAAATGGTTGAAATAGATATGGTGAAATTGACAAATTGATTAAATAGTCAGCTAATGGTAGCAGATAAAAGGTTAGAATACTATTGACAAACAGTAATAGCTATTTCAACTGTGTATCCATAACTGTTGGCTAATGGAAGCAGATAAACAACTGAAATACCTGAAAGTTTTGTTAAAATTGATGCCTAAAATGGACTACGGTTGATGCTGTAATCCATACTGTTGAAACTGTTGAGAGTGATGTTACATATGAAGTTCAATACATAATGACATTAATGGATAAACGGTTAAAGTTAGCAGTTGTGGGTAAAAGTCTGATAAAGGTTCGAAACAATGCTTTGCTCTTACTTTTCATTAGTCGTGTTAGGATAGAAAAAGTCTTGTTTGTGTATTAATTTGTATAAAGTATATACTAACATGACTATATTGAATTTAGGTTGTATATCCCTTTACAACCTCTGTTTTTGATGGCCTAAACCCAGTTCTTAATGGGCAAAATAGTGATTTTTTCCTGTAGAATTAACACTAACAGGCATTTCACCCATCCGTCCACACCGTGATTACAGAGACTGACTCAACCTCGTATCTACTGTAAACACAGAGCTGAGTGCTGCTTCCTTCCTGGTCCTGGGACATTTCACCTCAGAACAACACGAGGAAGAAAAAGCAGAAACGGTCCCGAAAACTCACCAAAAAAATATGCTTTTTTTTACATTTCTGAGCAAATTTTTTTCAAATAAAGATAATCTTAGGGTATAGGATAAAATACGTCTTTCATTTTTAATTGGAGGTAGGTCCAGGTCATCGTTCAGCAAGTTTTGTGAATATAAACTCTGACTGAGGACTGAATTTGTGATCTTTGGTCTTGGGGGGGGAAAGGTATCGATGATTTTCAAAATAAAAGGCTCAATGTCCAAGTGAAGTCACGAGTGAGTCAATAGTGTTAAAGTCCAACTCAGCTCCTCAAATCTGTTTGGATTATGTCGAAATTAATCTGGAAGATCATTTCCGAGTCATGTCACAAGCGGTGTGACTCAAGCCCACTCCTCTGGTATTAACCAAATGCCACAGTGTGTTGTAGTGAAATGTTTGTGAAGGTTACTGTG
The DNA here is from genome assembly GCF_949987685.1 of Ammodytes marinus. Taxonomy (NCBI): domain Eukaryota; kingdom Metazoa; phylum Chordata; class Actinopteri; order Uranoscopiformes; family Ammodytidae; genus Ammodytes; species Ammodytes marinus. The sequence continues at coordinate 5,746,260 of NC_137220.1, forward strand.
AGTCAGACGTTTGATATTAAATGTGAACAGCATTTCTCATTCCCTCATTTCCTCCTACAGATAAGAGCAGACAGGAAAACGGAACCAGACAATGTTCCGTTAGAATGTCAAACTCCAAGAATTCCGAGCACCAAGAACTGAAGGATAATGCGTTTTGAGGTGCACACTGTGATTCATTGGGAGTCGCCAATTTTCCTAAAAGTTAGGAGACTGACAGTAAATGGTAAATTCAATTAAAAATCCAATTATACATGTTTTTGGAGCCTTTAAAGAAATGGAAATGTGACGAAATATGACTTAAAGAAAATTGGTGAGGTTGGCTCAACAGTTTAAACTTCTTCATATACTGCTGAGTCGATTTACCTCTAATAATACATGATGATATTTTTTATTAATTATCTGAATATGCAAAATAATAATTTGAATGGTTAGATAAATGCAGTGTAGTTAAGATTACAATACTTTTGTAATTATTTATCTAGCAATTAGATGAAGTAGAAGTAGAAATAAGCATACAAATGGTAAATCCAGGTTACTGTAAGTACAGTATTTGAGTAAATAAACTAAAATTAAGATGTATCTGACATCTATAGCTACTTTTCAGATTATATTTTAAATTGAAACAAGTGATAATCTTAAAAAATAGAACTTTTTAGTGAAAGATTCAATCTATTTGACTTGTGACCTGTTAGGGTTGGGGCCCCTTCTCATGTTGCGGATGTCTGCGAGAGACATTTCCCCTCTTAAACTTCTCACATGTTTTCATTTAAAACATCTTGTTAAATCCCAAAGAGGTAAAATTTTCAATAATTCACAAAACAAAGCGGTAAAGATTACAGAAACGCCTAAAAACTAAAAACAGATTTTTGTCTCAGAACTTGGCTTTTCTTGTCCTCTTATCCCATTAATCATTTTATGACCTTTAAGATTTATGTGGTGACCCTTTGGGGGGCCCGACCCCTAGGTTGGGACCCCCTGGTAACTCTAACCCTAAACTAACTAACTGTATATAAAGTAGTTGAAACCAATTCCACCTGGAGCAGCGCTAACTGTAAAATACTAGTGACACATTGATGCATCAGGATTAACAGAATGTAGAACAAGTTCAAACTACTATAATATTACTTTGATAATACTTCCATACTTTTCCTTGAACATTCAGGAGTATTTTTAAATTGTTGCATTGATAGTTTTACTAAAATAAAGGATCTAAAAACTTCTTCCACCACTGAGATACATGATAAAAGTTACCTTGTATCTAGAGTAAACTTAAAGGTGAAGTCAGTGATTCTGGAGAACACTTGTACTCAAAATGTTTTATCAAAATCAGTGAATATCTTCTCACTACCTACTGTGTTAAAACACATCTTTGGCTCTGTAAACTGGTATGTTAAAAAAGGGTATGTAAACAAATGGGGCCCACTGTACCTATAACAACATACCAGTTTACAGAGCCTAGGCTGTGTATTAGCTGCTTGTTTTAAAGTTATAAAGATTTTCAAATTTCGTCCAAAGACAGTTTCTCTATGGCTAAAAAATACTGTAACGATCTTGAGCCTTCAGACCAAACCTCCACGGTGGAAGTTCTTCCTGAGGCCTGAGCTCTCAGCAGTAAATCACACGTTGGTCCTTCTGCTCAGGACAGGTTTAGACTGGAGAGGGACAGCTACCCAAACAAAGCAGACCTTAACACCACCTCTAGTCCCCTTCACAGAGGGGCAGTCGCCTCCTTTGACCTGGAGACAAACGTTGTGTGTGTGTGGCAGTGATGTGTGTGTCCTGTCCTGTACTTTGGTAAAAATTCCATGCATTTTGAACATTGTTCAAAATGCCTGGAATTTATTTTTTTATTTTTTATTTCTGCATTTGTTTCTTGTTTCTCAGCATCATTGAAAATGACTTCAATGATTTCTTATATTTTAAATTACAGTAAGTGTTCAATCAAACTAGTTCCTCATAGGAGTTTCACATTTGTTTATGATTAAAGTCCTGCAAAACTGATGACAGTCGCATCAGTAGTGCATAGTTCCCTCTGAGAAGTAGCCTAAAATGAAAATACTCCAGTAAAGTACATGTGCACAAGTAAATGCACTTAGTAACCTTGAGCATTTACAGTCTTGTAAACTTGTAAAGTTGAACAATCAAACGTTTGGTCATAAAAGAGGATCTAGGTCAGAAAGCTTCAGACTCAGCACCTCCAGGCCTGTTTACACTTAAATAACTTTCTGTTCACATGTTCACGTGGAAATAATAACGTTCACGGCAATATATAAAATGTTGTTTTTTAAACCTTTAGCATCAGGGGGCCAGAGAGGCTGAACTGAGCTGTGCTGTGTTGTAGGAAAAGTGCTTGGCTAGTGGAAACCACAGAGCAGCTATAAACAGCGGCTTGTGGCGGTCGCTAAAGCGTGCCGACACACCCAGCCAGCAGCTCCACCCTGCTGGATTCCAGCTGTTAACTCACTCCAAAAACCTGCTTCTCCACCAAAAAAGATCCAGTCTTTCAAATTCTAAATAATACTTGTTCCATAGTGCTTGTTTTCCTTGTTAGGACTTTCCTAGCAATATTAATGCCATGTTTGTATTTTAAAAAGATGATATGGTGTCAATGTAATGCCTATAATGATAGAGAAATATGGTGTTATGACTTTTTTTGTTGCAGTGTTTCACAGTTTTTTTAAACATCCAGGAGGCGTTCAAATTCAAAATAATATTTATTCAAAAAAGTACAATATAAATATAACAAAATTTAATACTTTATGTGTGTGTCAATATACTAACACTGTTTACATTTGGGAAGACAACGTAGAAACGTGTAGAGAGAGAGAGAGAGAGAGAGAGAGAGAGAGAGAGAGAGAGAGAGAGAGAGAGAGAGAGAGAGAGAGAGAGAGAGAGAGAGAGAGAGAGAGAGAGAGAAAGAGAGAGAAAGAGAGAGAGAGAGAGAGAGCTCTCAGATCAGTTATTGAGATGATTTGGACACAAACCAAAGACTGTAAGGCTTTAAAGCAGAGATTTGACATTTTGTGAAATAGTATATCCCAAAATGCCAAAATATTCCTTTACTTCAATATAACTACTTTACATATTTGTGTTTAGACAAATGTGAATGTCACTTCACTAGAAAACCTCCCAAAACATCTGCACAACCGATTAGCTTAAGCAGAAGAAGTTGAACATTAGGACACTGCCTTATTTTACAGCAAACATAATATTTTTGGCTTTTTTTTTATCCAAAAGGATTATGTAGAACGTGTTCGCAAACATTGACTTATTTCACATCCAGCAGTTATGGAGCAATTTAAGTCCAAAATATTTTCTTTTTTTTTCGCACTGTTTTTTGGTCTCTACCTTCTCCTGAGTCCTGAGGGATAAGTATTTGTCTTCAGCTGCTTAATGCTCCACTATGTTCACCAGCTAGACATTTAACTGTGTCTGTCTGCTGTTAAGCAAGTAGTGTACATTGAGATCTATGGTGCTTTTATGTTGATTTTAGCTTTTAAATGACACTATGAAAGCCAACAGACTCAACCAGGATAGAAAGTTTTAGCCACACGGTTAAAGGAGCTGAAACTCGTGTAAGTTGATGATTCTCTGTAGATCCATTATTACTAAGAGTTAAGTCCTTTTGATTAACCTGGACATGTATTGTTACCTGCTGTTATGACAGAGCAGTACTTTTCATGTAGTCTTTAATGCGAATATTAAACCGTAAAGATTTGTATGATGCTCGAGAGGCCACAATGAAAATGACCAAATTTTCTTCTTGTAAGAAAACGGTATTTTTCTACATTCAAGCTTCAAGAAAACTCTCCCAGTAAATTGAGATGATTCTTCCTGTTTTCCATGTTTCTTAGAAATATTAATAACATATTCGTATTTGAAAATTATGAAATAGTGTCAAGTTGATGCCCAATGACATATAAATAGGGTGTTATGACTCCCTAAGAAATGTCTGGGGAACTTGTTGTCGTTTTCTTTTTTTGCAGTGTTTCACAGTTCTTAAACTAGCCATAAAAGCCATAATTTAAAAATGTAATTTCTCAATAATTCCAGTTAAATCCAGAAAATGTCGGTCAGTCTTGATCCCGGATCAGTTTTGTGGCGTTCTCTCTCCCGAAATAACACTTGTGTCCTCCTCAGACATTTAAATAAGATGTCACACCTCCTGCACAACTGCCGCAGACAGCTATATTTTCCTTTACCGCCAAAACCGTCGTGGTTTTATGAGTATAAAGTACAGCCAGAGTTTGTTTTTAGGCCAAGGAGGGAGCTTAGGCAGCAGAACAAGCTTTTAAAAAACTATAGTCTTGACCGTCAATTTTCCAGCGGATGCCCCATAGTCTGTTGATTGTCGCAAAGCTCTTTCCATAGAACACAACTCTATTTCACAAACCAGGAAGTAGGAAGAGTGTTTTCCTTTGGAGGATCCATCCGGTGAGAAATACTTTAGGATGAACCGAACGTCCTCCATTATTCCCAATTGCACTTTGATAGTCTGCTGCTGCTTATTCGTCCCTTCAGCATTTAGTCGTAGTCGTGACTTTGTTGCTTGTCGAAGAGTCCATTTTGACCACTAACAGTTTGAGACAATCTCCAGCCGATCGAATCAGTTCACGACCACTGGAATGAAAACAGAGAGACACAACAAGCTGTTAACACAGCGACAGGAAGAGGAGACAGTGACTAAAGTTTCACTTCAACTGGGCAGTGTGGTTCGCTGCAGTTCGGCATTTATTTGCGTTTCCACTGTCAAAAGTTGGGAAGGGTACCAAAATAAGTGAGCTGAGCTTCACCTATTTTTGTCACCCTTTCTTTGGAGTACTATGACCTCCGAAGGGTTCCAAAAGGGTGGAGCTACACACTGTTGATTTGTCTGGCATAAACCCCGCCTACCAAGTAAGGGTACTGTCGGCAGTGGAAACGCAAGCCAAGATACAGTGCCGAACTGAACTGTGCTGAACTGAATTTAGCTGCTTAGTGGAAAGAAGGAACAATCAGAAGTCTGTAATACTCACGTGTTATACTCCATGCCGACCAGACTGATGCCGTTAACAGCCAGCACGCGATCGCCCGTCCGCAGCTTCTGACACAGAGCGGCCGGAGAGTCTGGAACCACCGACTTCACATAGATGCCGCTCATTCTCAGAGGAGTTTTCTATATAAAGAAAAAGAAAAAGCATTTAATTAAAAGAACATTCAGACAAAGCAGACAGAAAGGTTTTGAAGAAATGGAATATTGAAGATTATTTTTATTAACAAATAATATACAGATTATATTCTCTACAAAATGTCTGAACATTTGGAGAAAATAGAAAAAAAAAATCACAATTTCTTCGAGCCTCCAATTTACTTTTTTGTCCAACATCAGATAACAACCCCAATATATTCACTTTACTATAACAGAAAACGGCAAAAATAAGCAAATATTAATTCTTGAGATTTTTTTTTTTACAAGTAATCAATGACCAAAATAGTTGTCAATTAATTTTCTTTTTTAAATTTATTTTTAGTAGTATAACGTGTATAACAAAGCACCCATGTATGTGGCCAAACAGTGTATAAAGGTTGTATAGTATGGAACCACCATTAAGCGGTCGTTACTGATTAATGAGCTGCCGAGCCCCCTCATCAGTAGGAACATTTATGGTGATTAACTGTGTAGTTTCAGGCTGTTGAGTAGAAATCCCTGCAGTTTACAGTCTGATCTGATTAGGCCTCGACATGAGATCTGAGCAGCTTCATGAAGTTTCTCTGTATCCGGATTGAAATCGTGTGAAAACGTTAAAGCTGATTTATAAACCAATCCAGATAAGAGCTGGCCTTTCAAACTCATTTTATACGACTAGAGACTGCTCTGAGCTGTAATACTGTGTATGGAGTTAATGTTATGGAGAAAAAGAAAAATAATATGTAAATAATTAAGGTATATTTCTCTTATTTCAATGTTGACACCATATTTTCAAAGTTGTTTTGTTTATATCAAGCCCTAGCTGCAGTGGATGTTGTGTGCTGGCATGGGTTTCTGTGTGTGTGTGTGTGTGTGTGTGTGTGTGTGTGTGTGTGTTTGGTGATTGCATTTTCCCCCCATTTTTTGGTGTATTGGCTTAGGATTTGTTTATGTCCTTGAAACCTGTTAATATATATATTTTTTTAATTAATAATGTGGATGTATGATAGATATAGAAGGAAGCGATCGTCTTACCGTTCCATCCACCAGTGCCAGGCCGAGGCCGTGAGGACCTCTGTGAAGCTCCACCGTGAACACTTCCTCTCTGTCTTCTTCTTCTTCTGCTGATTCTACATTCTCTCCACCGGCTGCACAGACAGACAGAGAAACACAGGCTCACGTCAAATCACAGTGAAACAGTAGTGACAAGTACTCAAACCCTAGATATAAGATAGACTTGTTCTGTTATTGAAGCAGAATAATTCTATTACTCGGTGGATACTTTTACTTTAACACATTTTCCATTTCAATATTCCATACTATTCCAGACTTCTCTGTAGAATTTTCAGTTCATATTTGACATCTGAATACAAATAGTTAGATGTTCATTAAATGGTTTTAAAATCCAACTGTCAACACGTATGTTAAATCCTGGCTATGTATGCCATTATGTCATTACGTCAAATGTGGCAATTTGACCCCCACTTTGTAACAGACACTTCCTGTCTTCCTCATGGGGGTCGTGCTGTCACAACAACATTGCAGCAACAGTAGCAACCCCCCCCCCCAAATAAAGAGCCTGTTCCCACCCTACAGCCCCCCCCCCAACCCCCTGCCTTTACCCCCAACATGCAGCCTGTCTGCCCCCCACGCAGGACCTGCCCCGAACAATGCCGCTCCCGATTAAGATTCCACGCACCAACCCAACTGTAAATTCCCATGACGGATCGGGCCGCTGCTCTTTTCTCTCCTGACATCACCACCTCTCTGTAATTCTTGGGGTCAGATTAAAGGATTACCAAACTTTCAAAATAACATGAGTGGTTCGCCAAAAACCACAGGGGTGATGAAGATACATGCAGGAGGCCAAGGTATCGATGTACGTATATACTGGGTTCCTATTAGGGTGGGAACAGACTGGACATGTCCTCAACTATACTAACATGATTTTTACGCTAGAAAATATTCAAATGGCTGATTAATTTGGTTTCCTGAATAGCTAGAAAACTTAAAAATGACTAATATGGATAAAATATTAATGCATTTAAAACATGCCCTTACTTCTCGTTTATAAAACACTTGGTAGATGTCAATGACTAGTGGATACATTTTGGATATAAACAAAGCTATTCTGCACTTTTTTGCCCATCACATCACATCACATACAAATATTACATTTACAATGTTACAATGCAATTTTACACATTTGAGATGCTGGAGCCGCTAAATGTGTTTGTGTTGAGTATTGCTGTCACTTGTATATTGATGCACGTCTATTCATGCTGTTACGATAGCAGTGCACTCTTGTCCTTTGTGGCTGCTACAGGCACCGGTACCATAACAGCACTGATAGACGCACCAACACAGTTTTTTACATAACAGCATATTCAAACATATTTTACAACACAACCCACTAGGTTTGAAGTAGATCGGATTAACTCAGTGGTTCTCAATTATTTTCTGTCATTTTTTCGCGTCCCCCCCCCCCCTAAATTGAAATACTATTGAGCTGCTAATATTTATTTATTTATCTGTACAAAACCACTGTATGAGTTTCTGGCACGAGCATTCTGCATACAAACACCTTATTATCAAATTAGATAACAAAAATTAGCTGAGATAACTTCTGCAGCAAAAAAAAATAAAAGTTCAGTTTATTAGCTCAATTCGTAACATTTAAACAAGACTGCTCAGTCTGTGTGCATCTCAGGACAGAGAAACAAGAGCAAATGATTCACTGAGGTTTGCATTTCATTCAAAACATTTTAAAACTGTAAACATAGTTAAGGTGGTGTTTTTTATTATTATAGGCCAATAGGCCTTCTGTGATGTGATAACCAATAATTCATTAATGTTATTGTTAGTCTACTTGCTTGATTTCTTTTTAAATAGCCTACAGAGACACTTGGAGACACATGTGGACATTTATTTACTGCAAATCGCGGCCTTTCGCGCGGATATGACCAAACACAAGCACACATCGAGCTTGCTAGCACAACATTTTATTTATTTTTTATTTTATTTTCATTTGGAAATCAAGGCAGCCCGCGCCCCCCCCCCCCCCTCCCCTGACAACTCACGGCGCCCCCCCCCCCCCCCCCCAAGGGGGGGCGCGCCCCACAATTTGAGAAGCACTGGGATTAACTGTTGTTGGCAATATAATTGAATCAGAATGACCTACCAACAAACACAGGGACGTCTTGTTTTACAGTTCGATATAGAGAGATGGTGCCAGATGGCTTTGATCCAATGTAATCCACAAAACCCTTTAAGTGAATTACTTTTATAGAAAGGCCCGTAGCAGAGAAAACCCAGTAACAGGAGTGACCTATGAGAGTAAAGACATCTGACTAAGATCAACAGAGTCCTGCAGCTTAAGGCCACAGTGGGGGGTCCGTTAGAGAGCGCATTAACACAGGTTGAACCTCTTACGTTTAAACACAATCACATGAAAAGGGTTTTTTAAGGTCTCCTTCAGATCTGAGGGGCACGCAGAAAGAATCAGGACAAACCAGGCTCGTTTAGATAGTCTTCTCTCTTCTAGATACACCATACAACAAAATCAAATCTATTATTTCCTCGAGAAATCACATTTAATATTTGTTATGTTGTTTTTTGTTTTGTACAAATGTTACTTGTTTTTATGCCTTAATAATGCCCCTTTCATAAATGATTTCCAGGGGTGTGATTTTATGGCTCCAACTGACTATGTCTGTACTTATTCTGGTGAAATAAAACAGTAAATTGACACAATTTCCTTTTCAAATGACAAGACCTTTTGGATTTATTTTAAGACTGACCCTCCCATGTGTTGTTGTTAATGACTTGTTTCTTGGACTAAAGCTAAGGAGAAAAACATGTAGTCAGAACTTATTACTAACACTTTCTGAGTGAAATATAAACTTTTTTTGGTCCAAATTGGGGGGCATTTATCCACCCTGCTGCATGGCTGTTCCTATTCACAAGATGTTGTCGCTGTTAACAAAAGGCAAAACACATCTCAATATCTAGTTTAATTTCCTATATTGAGAAAAGTAGGTTCCCTTTTTGTCATGACCTGTGTCAGAAATTGTGAGCTCTATTCTGCTGGGCTTCTGTCTGACCTGTAAAGTTTAAGAAAAACAATCCTACATCCAATGATTCTCAGGAATTTCTCTCACCTGCTGTTAAGACTGTTAAACACCAGAACCTGCTCCAATTACACATAATTTATCCTCAGGTACTTGGCCTTTCACCTGTTTTATTTCCTACCTTTACGACGGCCACAAAACGTCTGCCATTAGAAAACCTCATTTTCCTTTACATTTCCTCACATAAAAAACAATTTAAGTGGCTGCCTCTCCCACTCAAACTCTGACTCCCTCTCGCTCTCACAGATGACCTCATGACGGAGGCGGCCAAAAACAATAGGGGTGGGAGAGGAAACACTCTTTCCTTTGCACGGCGAACCCACCCTGCACAGCCTTTTCCACTTGAAATTCCTGACCTCTTAAGAGTCAGTCAAAAAGGATGAAGGCCCTCCACCTCTTTAATGCCTAAAGGTGGGAGGGGGGGGGGGGGTGGGGCACATTTTTAATATGGACTTGGAACCAGCGCGGACAAGTATGCAGCAGGTCCGTGAGGTCAAGTCACTAAAGGCTTTCCTTAATAGATTGTTGAGTCGGAGGAGGAGGTGTGTGTGTGTGTGTGTGTGTGTGTGTGTGTGTGTGTGTGTGTGTGTGTGTGTGTGTGTGTGTGTGTGTGTGTGTGTGTGTGTGTGTGTGTGTGTGTGTGTGTGTGTGTGTGTGTGTGTGTGCGTGCGTGCGTCGGAGAGGTATTTAAGACGTGACCTCATTCCAGACATTAGTAACAAGGGAAAAAAGGTTTCGTATTCTTTAAGTGACTGTGTGTCGTTTGAATGAAAACCTGCTGTGTGTTAGTGGAGCAGTGAATGGGCCTTTTAAGACGCGGCAAGGTTTGTCATGTGTGGTTCACGGCGCTTTGTTTCAACGGTTTTCTTTTCACTCTTAATTCATCATTTCCTGTTGTCAGGTTTTTGTTTATGTTTTACAGCCATTTGTGGGATTAAACAGCATCTGTGAAGCTATATTTATTTCAAAATTAAATTCTCAATATTGACCTGATATGATGATGTGATGATGTCATGCTAGCTGTGTAATGAAGGTCAGTGTAGCCTGAAATATCTCAACAACTATTGGATCTATTAATAAGACATTTTCGACAAAGCGTTGAGGTCCCCAGAGGATAAACCCTTATCCACTGACTTTGGTGATCACCTGACTCTTTCTCTAGCGCCATCAGTAGCCTCAACTATGTACATAGTAAAGCTAATGGAATCATCCAAAATGTTGAACGTGGATATTTCCTGACAAGAACACCATAGCGTGTCAACAAAACTGTAAATTGCTTCATTCAATTTTATGTAATAGGTACAGAGATGGAGAGAATAGAGGAAGAGATTGTCTGTGTGCGTGTGGAAGAGAAAAGAGAAAGCAGAAGTAGAAATAATGTGTTGTGACTTCACAGTGAATATCACAAAGCAAAGCCTCATAAGGTACGGTGTATTCCTCAACAAATGTGACATACCGCCGGGCATAAATCGGTAAAGTTCCCCAGGAACTGCACAGTAGACAGTTCCTCTCAAAAGTTCTTGGAACTCTTCGGTCCAGACACGCTTAAATACAGTTTCATAGCTAAAGCCTGATGGCAAAATCTTATATTCACTAACAAAGAGATGGAAAGGAATCCTGGAGATCAATTGACATATTTAACATTTTATTCATATATCTTACTTTGTTCTGTGGTGTACACAATCTTAACTTTACTTAGTATTATCACTAGAGTCTTCATATCTTTTATCTTCTTTGCAACATCTTGTATTCACTATAAAGAAGATGGAAAGGAATCCCTGTGATCATTGAACGTCTTTGAATTTATTCATATGATTTCTTATATTCATATAGTGTTTACTAACAAAACTTTTAACTTGGAATTAGAACTACAACATTCATATCTTTGGTCTTCCTCTTCAGTTACCGTTCTTTAGCTGCCTGGCTCCCTCCTTGAGGTCTGCCTCTAGCTGGGCCAGCTCCATGCCGTGCTGTGGGGTGTTGGGGGGCGTGAGCAGGCAGGATGGGTCCAGAGCCAGGGTCCTGTGGTACACCAGGTCTGACTGTCCGGGTAGGGTGTTCTGAAGCTCCAGGCTCTTCAGCTTCTGGGTCAGCACGGCCTCACAGCTGCTCAGGTCCCCGTGAGATCCTCGGGTCTGCAGCGGCACCTTAGGGGGGGTACGGTGGGGTTCGGTAGCCGGGTCAGAGCCCTCCTGATGGGCAAGGTCGGGGAAGACTCGAACCGAGGGTGAGGTGGTAGACTGGCTGTCTGCGGCCGTCCCGTTGAGAGCCTGAGTATGAGGGCGATAAACTCAATCAATAACAGATGCAGTAGCAACAATCTGAAATACAAAGCAGACGTTAAAGCATTTGTGACGTTATTGGCTAGACACTTGATTTTGATGAGGTGGAAGTCTCCTCTACCTCACTCACATTCTCCATGGATCATGCAATTCTTCATTTTGTCAAGATTGAGACAATTACTGTAGGTGTACAATTAATGGTTTGCTTGCTAAATTTTGTAAAATTTAGGGACCATTTTTTGGCCAAGCTGAAGGGTTGGTGTTCACTGCTATGTCTTAAACCACATGTATATTGTCTTTGTTTGAATTTATGGTATATCTTGTGTGTTTCTTTATTTTGTTGTATTATTTGATAAAATAATAATGAAAGATTATTTAATGGCAAACTTTAGACTCGAAATACTACATCCCAATATTTGTATGTGACTGAAAGTTCAATAAACAAATCTGAGAAGAAAAGTAAAGGAACACCAATGTTATAATAATGAATTTTATTCAAAAATTGTTAGGAGCAGTCCTAAAGTGCTAAGTGCAAAGTGCCACCGGCTTCTCGTTATGGTTGGGCTCTGGGGGTCAGAGGGGCTAGTTACCTGTCCCTCCCCATCAGGCCCAGATTGGGTTTCAGTGCGGGGCAGTCGCTGTATGAACTCCTGCAGATGTCGGAGCTGTTGGAACAGAGCGGGCTCCACGATGGCTTTGCCCAGCTCCAGGTGGAAGGTGCTGCTGGGCAGGATGAGCGGCGGGTGGTTATCGAAACTCTCCAGGATGTCGGCTGCAAGAAGAAAGGAAAAAATGGCTGCTGTTATCATCCATCACAAATGACATGACCTTTAAAGGTGGAGTCAGTGATTCTGAAGAATGCTTGTTGTCAAAATCTGTGAATATCTCCTGACGATACACTACCTGTCCATACTGTGTTTGCGTCGGAAAAAAAAATCCAGTGTTAATACATAGCGTAGGCTCTGTAGTCTGTAAACAGGTATATTGTTGTTAGCTACAGTGGTCGGCCCCTTTGTTTTCAGACCAGTGTTTCAATACCAGTTTACAGAGCCTAGGCTGTGAATTAACAATGGATTTTTTTTCTGCACACACACACACTACTGACAGGTAACGGATCGGAGGAGATATTCACTGACTTTGCCAAAAACTGATTTTGACAACAAGTACCAGAAAACCCAGAAAAGCTGACTCCATCTTTAGATATAGCTTTCTCATCAAATTGAATTCTTGTAGCTTTAATAGAAGTTGCTGTATTTGGGTTAACACCTAGTTAAAGGCTGTGAATAAAACCCAGGGGTAATGGCTGATTTTGCTGGATCAGTCGATGGTGTTTTTGCGTAGGTGTGAAAAGGTGAGCGTGCGTGGGCTGGAAATCGTCCTGCTGGGTGGAAAGTGAAGCTGATTACAGGAAAGGAGATTAATCTGTCTGCAAACACCGACTGAGACCAAGGTGACCACTTATAACTGCATGTGCTGTTGGTGTGAAAGAAAGAAGTTCATCGTATTGATTTTTGTTTTTAAATTTAATGAGAAATGTAATTTTTCATTATCATTTCTATGGAGTCTTTAAGTGTTTGATATTAAATAAATATATAAATAACACACAGAAATATAAATGTCAACTTTATGAACGAACCAATCCTTTGTAAGAAAAATCAATAGTGTCCTAATTTCAGTTTTAATTAAAAAAAAATAGTTTTAAAAACTTCACAATTATATTTTTTCCCTAAAGATTTACTAATTTCCAGTAATAATTTATTTCAAAATGAGAGTGTGTCATGAAAATAAAAAAAATAAAATTATTATTCAATTGTTCCACCATTGATTGCTTTGTTGATATGTTTTAAAACAAAGAACTCAGTTTTTTTTTTACATTTAAATATTGAACACTTGGGTCTACTCTTCATACATTCCACGGTCCAGGAAATACTAAACAAAAGACGCGAAAAGACTTAATGATAAATCTCTAAAGTACAATAAGTAGAAGGAGCACATTGGATTTTGCATTGTGAACTTCTTTCATCATGCTTTGTGTAGCAGGTCTTTATTCTTGTCAAGTTCTCTGTTATTTATTATGACGTCTAGTGCAGTAAAGCATTCCTTCTGTCAAGTCTGAGCATGAACGATACACAATAGACGATTCTGATTCCAGTTTACAGTAAACAGGGTCCTCCTGAGAAAAGGCAGAGCGGAAAATACTTTTGGCAGACGGAAAAAGGGGGGATTTCTATAATTCAATGTTTGAATGGAATTTGCATTCTTAATACTTTTCACCTGTTTTTCATTTGTATACATTTTAAACTAAAACATAAAAGCCCTTATTATAATAGTAGAATCAATGCAGATGTTCAAGATTCTAACCAGGAAAAAGAGAGAAAATATGTTTTAATCTGAAATTAACTTTCTTTTCATCATTATTATTATTATTAAAGATATTAAATGATCAATGATGTATAACAAGAACATCTGTAAACCCTTACATTTGAGAGGCTAGAATGAGCAGATCTTGGTTCGAAAAATAGACTATGAAAATATTCATAGATTATGTTAGATTATGTCAATGAGACAGATGTCGAGAATGTCAAGTCAAGTCAATTCTGCAATATGTGTCAGAAGACATCAGAAAAAAACTATTCTCTCCGACCCCTGGTGCAATAAGTACAAAATATATTATTTTTTTAAAGAAATGTAATACACACAATAAGTAAACTGTAAATAACACTGACCGGTCCTGACAGCGTCCTCTGCCTCGTCCCGTGATGGGGTCCAGCCGTTGGGACAGGCTTTCCCAGAGCTGTACTCCCTCAGCATGTGGTGGAGCTGAGCCGGGTTCAAGGCAGAAAACTCTGCCCGAAGAGACGTCCAGGACGCCTGCACACACAACCAAACAACCACAAGAAAACAAGAGACATAAAGCCAAACTATTCTAGAAACTTTAAAATGAAGGATTGAAATAGTACGACGGAAAATTAGGGCCACCCGCGTCCAGGAAAAATAAATCAATAAATTACGAGAATGTAGTCGGAATTTTTTACGAGAGAGATAAACGTAATTCAGAAAAACATATTATCGGTAACCAACAAAATGATATTGAGAGTAGTCTAATGGCAGTGTCTGTTGTGTCTCAGGTGTTGGGCCGTGCCACACACAGTCAACAGCAGTTTATGATAAAGTGGTGTTGATGTGCCAAAAGATTAAGCAATTCCTTATTTCTTAAAGAAGTAAGATATACTGTAACTAGAATAACACACAGCCTTAGACTACCACTTCAGTTTTATAACATTACTCTATTTTTCTCGTAAAAAATCTTTCTTCAACATGGCCCTAAACACAGTTCTATATAAAAAAAGATCCCTTGCTGGTTTTATCTCAAAAGACGAGCCACAAACTTACGTTGTCGTCATTGTGAGAATGACAGGGTGTGAGAAACAAACATTTTCCCACCACGCTTCTTTCCATATAAGGAAACAAACACAGTCATCGCTACCCTCTCATTTGCATCCAAAGCATTTCAAACCCAATTATATGATCTTGTAAATAGTTTTTTGTCTCTGTAATCCCAGGAGCCAGATGTGGGAGCAAAAGCCTCTTGGGAAAATATTGAAGAGCTGTTTCATATCGCTGTTTTTCTTTTCGGCACTCAAATGAACAAACTGTGAGTGTATTGTGCATTGTAACACGTCATCCATGTAGCAGCGTGAGAAATGTACACTTCTTATTATCAGCTCTCAGGAAAGCTTTAAAAAGTCCTTATCATGAACTACGATTATGTCCTCACAGCAACTCTCTCACTGCAGCACACTTGAGGAAAGACAATGTTTTATCTTTAGCCGATTACAGAAAGTGTCTCAAGGATAAGGAAGCACTAGGTGAGTGAGTCACGTACCGGAGACAATCATGTGATTATTACTAGACAAACATTACAAACATGACATCGTTCATTCAGCTGAATTGGTGGAAGTGGGACACTGCCCAGACATGCCCGGGGGCCCACAATAGAAACCATAACTTTAATGTTGTTACGTCCCTGCCCTTTCTCTTTATAACGCAGACTCCCGCGCTGAGCTCAGCAGAAAACTCAAGTTTTAAATGCTGCTTATAAACAGCAGAAGCATTCAAAAACGTCTGACAGTTTAATGTTTGGCAGAGAGAATCTCCTTAAAATAACTCCCTCAGATGTTGCGTTTTTTTCCCCCAAAACTGCTGGCATAACAAACATGGCCACACATCCCTCTGGAGTAATTCACAGCTGTGCCAGTAAAACACTTCAGCCCAGAAGTCCAAATGGAAAACTAAAAAAAAATAAAATCTGTGTAGGGTGTGTGCCCTGCTGCGGCTGCCACAACATGACCTCATCATGCCAGGGCAGGGATTCACTAAAGCACCAGCAGCCTAGCAACCATCCAACCCCACGTACAGGGTAGACACAGTGCAGCCTTTCCACAGCTGTTCTAGGGGGAGGGCTGGAGATGTGATGTGCCCCAGGAGAGGTTTCGGGCTGGTACCATGCAGCGAGTCATAGAGTGAAACCAGGTGTCAACGTAAAGGTGTCTACAGTCACTTTTCATATAAAACAGGTGTTGTTTTATTAAATACATTAAACACTTCTGTTATTTATCTAATGTATGTTTAAGTGTATAACTGCCTTTCTCTCCAAAATGTCCCTTTTTGTTTATGAGTTAGTAAGTTATTTCCCTCATTAGTGAAACCGAAGAAGTAATGCTCTCACTGTATTTGTCTTGTAAAATACGCAACTAACTACACTACAAGCTTTGATCTGAAAGCCATATTTTAGGAGAATACTTTTTATGAGATAAATAGATTTACAGGGGGTTATGTTGAGAAAACATAAGCATACAGTGTACAGTATATACTGTAGCATTTCAAGCAACAGTAGCACATGGCTACCTCAGCACAAAAACATTCAGTCATTCCTGGCTTTTCATTAGGACACTGAACACCTCAGTGTTTTGCTAACCGGCCACGTGAGAGCTCAGTTTCCTTCTGCAGTTTCAAATGTAAACAAGATTAAAATAGGTAACTAAGAGAGAGGTGTGCTCAAGGAGGGGATTAAAATGTTATGCTGGTATGGCTACTACTGCAAATAGTAGACACTGATAACAGCACATATAAAGTGTTGTTCTAGTATAGTACAGTATTGTTTGACTGATACAGTGTGTGATTCCTGAACATATATTGAAAAAGAGGCATTGAAAGGCTTTTAACTGCCTTTACTCTAATGCATTTCTGTGCCATTTGAGCTCTTAGCCACAAATTCCATTTTTCTTTTGTGAGAATAAATAGGCTTCAGGTTGATAATTCATGACACACATACTCTGGTTAACAGGATATACTCAAGTCCATATGATTTCAGGTTTGATAAGTGACAGCCAAACTTTTACCGGCACCATGACCTCATCTGTTGATCATTTTAGTGTGTTTACATTTCCTGATATCGTATCAATGAAGCTGGCACCATGGGAGTTTCAGTGCATCTGTTTTAAGTGCTACTATAACCATAAAGCTGTTGCATGCTTGCACAGGCTTTTATGGCGTTATCAGTCATTGTTATCGCAATGTTTGACAACAATAACAAGCTGGTGAAAGGAGTAAGACTGCTGCAGAGGGAAGAGTTAAAGATGCAGTCAGTGATTCTGGAGAATGCTTGTTGTCTAAATCTCTTCTTTTTTTTTCAATATCCACTACCTGACTGTAAACTGAAAAGCCTATGGAAACAAAGGGGGCCTACCGTAGCTAACAACATGCCCGTTTACAGAGCCTAGGCTGTGTATAATTAACACCAGAGTTTTTCCAGCTTGCAAACAGTACCGACAGGTACTAAATCATGAGGAGATATTCACTGATTTCGACCAAAAGTGATTTTGACAACAAGCGTTCTCCAGAATCACTGACTCCACCTTTAAGTGAAGTTCAGATTTTATCAAAAATGTACAGTTTTGCACCTAAAACATAAACCTACAAAATGAATCTCGCACTGACACCTTAAACGCAAAGAAAACATTCAGGCTGACGCGAAAACGTGACTTGACTCTACAAACTCCACCCGGGTCGGGGTTAGACAAACAGGAAAGGAAGAAAGGGAAGTTCTTCTGACCTGCAGGAGCGTTTCTTTGGGTGTGGCCAGCAGATTGACAGCAGCAGAGAGCTTGTGGAAGAACTGTGTGGTGAGATCTCCCAGCCCGATGCTCTGGATCCAGTCCATCAGAGTGTCCAGGTTGGCCCGGATCTGAACCCCTCGGGACCACTGGTAGAACCCAGCCACAGAGCCTGAGGGGCAGAGCAGGGGGGAATTAGAGAAGTGTGTCACATGGTTTAATGTGCAACTGACTCAATGCTCAACTGACATAGTGCTTACACCCAGAAACAGTGTAGACATGGCAGTTATATTTATCAGAATATAATTTCTTATATTTGGGTTATTTAGCATATTCTTGTCCTATTGATCCTGTGCAATTTTTAAATTGTTTGTTTTAATTGTTTACTTTTCAGGGATCCCAGGAAGACTAGTGACCTTTGTGGAAGGTATTGAGGATCCAAAGAAATAAAGAAACAAAATGTGTTCTTATTTGTGCATTTTTCTGTGCTCATTTGTCTATTTTTTTCTCTCTCATTTAAAGTGTAAATAAGGTTCCTACTTCAATAATTACAGAGTTAAAATGTTATGAATTATTGAATATTAGCATGATGATTGTCAACTGTAATATAAATACAAGGTGACTCCAATAAAGATAATAAAAGATAAAAGGAAAACCTTAATGAAGTCTTACCTCTCTCCATAAGCGCGTTGAACAGTGATGCGTTGATGAAGAAGAACAGGTAGGCACAGAGCTGTAGGGAGATGTCTGGATGGACCTGGAAGGCCGTGAGGAGCTTGAGAGCCTCCTTCAGAACCTCCAGGATATCGTTGAGTCCGTCGGGCACTCGCAGCGTCCCGCTCTCTGAGAAGGGGTTCCCATCCAGCAGACCAGGCAGGGCTGAATACATACTCTGTGGGGAGAGAGAGAGATAGGGAGACATTTTACATCTCTACAGTACATGCCTGATGAAGGTCCTTGTGACCAAAACGTTGGTTATTAAATAAATGTATCAGTGAAAGAACAAGACAGTGTGCGGGAGTTTTTTCTTAGTTTGACTTCATCTCTACAGTATAACATCCAGATGGTCTTTTTCTTATTGAAGTATTAGATAATATGGAACCTCTGGATTGGAAAACACAGACACACAGAAACACAAAAACAAAGAAACACACACACACACACACACACACACACACACACTCTCTCTCTCTCTCTCTCTCTCTCTTCTTCCATCATCACTACTAGGGGACCATGGGAGTCAAGCAGTGATAAGGGTGACACTGAGTATTTCTCAGGAGCAAATGAACCAAATGTTGATGCAACTTTCATTTGCTTTCATGTGATTCCTGATTATATCCAGTAAAGCGCAAAACAAATTTAGTAGAAAGGTGAAGTTCCTTTTTTTGTCTTGTTTAGTGTTGCTATGTACAGGACATATGGAAAAAATGACGCAATGGGAAGAAGGCATGCACAGAGCGTACAGGAAATTTGCAGAAAAGCTTATGATTCACAATGCACAGGGCAGCTGTAATGAATAACACTACAGTCCCAAAGAAAGGATTAAACCGCTGATTAAAACAAATGAACACACATCAAAATCCAAATTAAACCCCCAGGTAACTTTAAAATGTAACTTAAACGATGACAAATCATTACCATTAAATCATTGCCAGTACCCCCAGTCCTAATAATGATTTTGTTTCACTGGTTTTGAATCCAACCGACTTTTAATATAAACTGTGGCCAACTCTCAGCTCCGATAATATATGTCCAACATGCCAAAGACACTGAGGTATACAAAATTCACTGAAACAACAATAACAACTCGCACAATTGAAACCACACGTTTCACTCAAATAGTTACAACATAACATGGGAACAAGGCAGTTCTGCAAACGCTGCAGAAGCTGTTTTATTGAACCACCACTTCATTATCAGACCTCACACAGATCCGGCTCTTATCACTTCTCTTTCTGACACAGATCTGCCTTTGTTTCTCATGCATGACATCACCTGTTAACTAGGCCCAAAAACACACACACACAGAAACACACACACACACAGAAACACACACACACACACACACACACACACACACACACTCACCCACCGTGACTATGATAATGACCTCAGAGAAACTGAAAGAGGCCATAAAGATGACAATAACCCTGCATGCCTGAGGCAACAGGTCAGCAGGTAAGGCTCAGCAAATCTGACGGTGCTGAACGGTTATCGTTGAGACAAACTAAAACCTATCTTACGCATTTAATATATTATATTTTGTGAACCTAGTAATGCAGGTAATTAGAACATAGACAGATATTCATCAAATGTTTTCTTTGTTTTGTTCTAATCAGCCCTGTTTGACCATGGCAAGAAAAATATTTTGCTCGCTCCATTTATAACATTATGAGTTGTATTAGACTTTTTCATTATCCAAAAAGGTTAATTTAGTCTAACGTGATAAATTAACTTGAGTGTAAAACTGCTTTCTGATAAAAGTTCAATGGATTGGGTAAATTCTGAGGAAAACTGCAGTAAGTGTTGCTCCTTGGGTTTGGGTAGTTGTATTCATATTCTAGCCAAGCCAGAAGAGAAAAAAGAAGTGAAGAAAATGATGTCAGTGTGCGTTATAAACATTCAGTCATATTTTCTCAGGAAATTAACAGAAAGGATTTTTTTTTTCCGCTCCGTCCTTCCGTTCCCCTGTTGGGTGTTTTCTCTGGTGAAAATGTGTCTTCCTTTTGCAGGAAACAGACTGCAGCTCTTATATAGCTAAATCCTCGCTCTTTTCCACCTGAAATACTAGTAAGCAGCGAAAACATACATAAATAACACATTGTCTTATTAGGAAAAAAAAGTTGCAATGTATGTTATTGCTTTAAACAAAGCTGGGACTGTACGATTAACACGCCTTGTAAAAATAAACGTGACAGTACATTTTCAAACTGCCACAACATGAAAGGAATTCCTTAGATAAGTTTTTTTTCAGACCAGGAACATAAAGTGTTACAGTAATAATAAAACAGTAAAGTGTTGGTTTCTCAGCACAGGCAATAAAAATATGACTGTGTGTGTATTCAAAACAACAGCACAGACTGTTCCTGCTTCCTTCCCTCCCTTCCTCAGACCTGGCGGACGGTGGTGTTTCTGAAGCCTCTTATGTTAAATGTCTATGCTGCAGTTGTGTCACAAAAAGCCATCAGGACACACATTAATAATATGCATTTCCAAACTCTGAAAATCTTCTTTAAAGTGTGTATCTACTTTACTGTATGATGTACAGTTTTGAAAGCTGTGCATGGATTGGCATCGTATATCTGTTGCACCCAACCTGTGGAACAGTTTACCTTCACGGTCAAAATCATGTCTAAAGACCCACCCTTTATATAACCAAGCACTGTCTTTAGTCTGTCTGTTGCACTTCATTTAATACCCTTTATAATTGTTTTAAACATTAGGATGTCTCTGTAAAGAACTTTGGAGATCACCTGTTGTTTGTAAATGTGCTTTGTGAATACATTTTACCTTGACCTAATTTCAACCAATTCACTAAACAGTCTAAGCTCTGTTCAGATTTCATTCTGGTTCTCACCAAATCAAGCTTTCTGCTTTTGTAATTCAACAAACCTTGAGAGACAAGATTGTCCTTTTTGTTTATATTGAACCGTCGGTGGAAAAGACACCCTGCTCACTATCTCACAGGTCTTTCCTGAGCAGGAGTGCCAGATAAAGTTAGCGTTTCCATTCTGTGATTGTGTTTTTTTGTCTGGAAAATGCTCAATGAAAACAGAATATAATGTTTATACAGGCCAATATCCTGCTTCACATGTGACCGACACTCCGAATTTACAGGTCAAAAAGGAAGTGAAACATGTTGATGTAACTCTGTGTGTGTGTGTGTGTGTGTGTGTGTGTGTGTGTGTGTGTGTGTGTGTGTGTGTGTGTGTGTGTGTGTGTGTGTGTGTGTGTTAAAGAGCATAATGTGGTGGCTAACCTTAGTGAGATAGTAGACGGACTGCTGGAAGGTGAACATGATGACTTCCTCCAGGACTGTCATGGCTTCCTCACAGGCGGTTCGAGTGGAGGACATCTCAGAGTCCAACACACCTGGCAACACACACATACGTACAGATAAGTTGAAAATACATACAAAACACTGCCGACCTGATGCAATCAAAAGGCCGAATATGTACATTTTAAGAAATTCATTCTCAGTAGCAGGGCCGATGGCGGTAAAGTGAGCTACAGTGAGCAATGCACAACACAGTAAATGGACTCCACTTATATAGCGCTTTTCCCTGGTTTGTCACAGACTTAAAGCACTTTACATTGTTTTGTACACATTCACCCAATCACACACACATTCATACACCGATAGCAACAGCTTCCACGAAGGGTGGAAGCTAACTATCGGGAGCAATTTACTCGATACACTAGACCAGTTAAAATGATGGATGAGTCAAGTGTTGTTGCAACGTAAACGTTATTTTAGTTTGACTAACATTGTGATTCTGACATAACTTCTTTGGCTGTTGTGTCTATCCGGTTAAGCTTCTTCTTCTTCTGTTTAAATATGTGACGCATAAATGTTCCATCATTTGGATCATCACAAAAAAAAAACCCAATCCTCTTCATAGAAATAAGTGTACTGCATGTTTTAATTTAGACAATGGAGAAAGTCTAATTTTCAAGTTTCATTGCAACCCATTTACCTATATTCAATATATAATGTAAATTGATACATAGTGGACCTTTAAGTTTAAAAATGGACCACACCAGTGCAGTGTTTTTGCCCACCTTTCTCCTCCTGGCCCCGTCTCCATGGCAGCAGCTGAGGCACCTCATGCTGGATGAAGTGCAGCAGTTCTATGGAGTTGGCCATCCACAGCACCAGAGGCTGCAGGCCTGGGATCAGCTCGTCCATGCTCAGCAGCTGCAGATGCTGGGGCTGCACCTCACTGGAACCACTGGTGGAAAAACACACACAGAGATTAGTGCTGATCACCAAGTAAAAAATAATAATAATATTGAGCTTGACTAAAATGGAAACAGATCTTTTTTTTTGGTGTGAAGCCTTGTCTTTATAGTTTATGATTGAATAGTTTAACCAGTACATTTTGCTGAGACTCTTTGGGTGATGCGCATTTAAATGATCTGATCATTTTCTTAGTAATGTTGGTGACTGATAATTGCTGCTTAGCTGTAATTTCATCTATAAAAAATAAATAAAAAATAAAAAATAAATGTAAACCTTTTTTAAATGCTTACTATTCAAATTCAGTATAAGCAGGATCCCTATGTTTTACTTCCAACATGTTTGTTGTGACAACAGACTTCAGTGAGTCTGACTTCAGAATTAGTCAGGACATGAAGAAAGTTTATCACTCACAAAAATAGACAATATACCGTTTATTTAACCTTTATTTTGTATTGAACTTCCTCTAATATTTCTGCCTATCAGTCAAATAGTTATTTCTAAACAGGGTCAGAGAGAGAACTTTCCATTCCTCTTTATAAATCTCTTGTAACATTGCTTTTCCTACTATGTCATGTCAAAAATGGCTGCTGTGAAAAAGGACTTATCTACTTCTTGTAAAAAGTTCAGAAATTATTTGTTTAAGAAATTAGTTAACTTACAGTGGATGGTCAATTAATGGTAACCCTTTTCTCTGCTCCATATGATTGAACTCTGAATACTTTTAGTGTTGTACTATGTTTTCGGATACGATTCGATTTTTGTATTTGTTTACTTTTCTTAACAAAATAATAATTAAAAAAAATGTAAAAAGATAATTGATGTGTTATTTGATGTAGGAAATCTTCACACTTGCAGCCTTCAAAAACTGGCATCACACTTTTGTCCATTGACTATTCCCTCATTCACTTCTATTGATTCAGAGTTGGTAAAACCTAAATAACTTTGCTCTTCTCCGTGGACTGATAGTGTAATCTACTAGATAGTAAAACAGACACAGTGCTACATGAGGAAACTCAGCTGCTTCTTCTTGATTTAGAGAAGGAGACTGTGGGAAATTCTCTCTTTGCACAACCGGCGTTTGAGACAAGTCATTGTTTTCTGCAGGAGCACATAGTAGTAAAAATCAGACTTTAACTCCTCTTTTATCCAGACAATAAACCTTAAGGTGTCAGGAGGAGTCGTATATCATTGCGGGTGGCAGCTGCGGCTCCCCTCACTACAGCAGGTCATTGTCATGTATTTCTGGGGCATTCTGTAAACACTTGCGGTCGGTCTACTCACATGTCTGGCTGGATTGCTGCAAGTTCCTTTGTCTTCTCCTAAGAAAAGCACAAAAAGAAAATATCCATTTTAACCTGCAGACATCTATCCTTAGAGAGAGTCTTAAATTGACATAATTGTAGCATTGTGACAGCATTTCATGGTTTAGTCTGAAGAACAATGTTAAGGTGTTTTGCCTCTTTCTGGTTGGTTTACTGAACACAGACAGACACATAACACAGAATGCTTAAATCAGCAACTGCAGACAGCCGTCTATATTTGCACTCAGTTCAAGCGTAGTTAGGCCACATAATACTTCGCCAACTTGTGACGGTGCAGTGCAGCGTATCAGTCCACAAATCAGCAGTGAAAAAATCCTACATTTAGCATACAATTGAACGGATATTAATTTGTTGGGTAAGCATTTACATATGGAGAAAAATACGATTTTCATCTGGCCCCCTCTGCAACAATACAATGCTGACGTCGTCTCTCGCAAATGCCTTTAAATGACTGCGCTGATCTCTGATTCCTTTTCTTTTTCTTTACTAGTTCGGATTAAATACATTGTCAACTCAAATGGCAGATCAGCGTTTTCATCCTTACCCACATGACGACCTGGATCTGATTGGCTATCCAGAGCAGCAGCTGCCTGAAGTGCGTCAGCTGGAAGGTGGAGGCCGAGTGCTGGATGCAGAGGCTGAGCAGGAAAGCCGGCGTCAGCTTGGGTTCGTTCCCACTGGGGTCCAACATGTCCAAAATCTCCTGCAGCACCATCTCCTCCTGCTCCAGCTCATAGCTTACCGACGCCTCCGTGCCTTCCAGGTCCCTCCAACGGGGCGGTAGGGGCCGCCTATGGCACCTTTTGATGGGGATAGCGGTGCCACATGAAATGCAATTGGATGATGTTTTTGTGTCATTGTTGGGGCAGAGTGTGGTCATCCAAGGGGGAGTTTGAACAGATTCTAACGTGGTAGGATCCTTAAACATGAACAGGTAGTGTTTCCCGAAGCCGACCAAGTCCCCAGGGTTTAGTTCTACCTCCTCTTTAAGGAGGAAACCGTTTCTGGTGACAGGGGCTCCGTGGAGGGGCTTGAGCATTGTCAAGGTCTTTCTGTGGTCGCCCGTGGAGTCTAGGCTGCTAGAGTCCAGGCGTCGGACACAGCAGTGTTGGGGCAAGACGTCCGGGGCAAAGAGGAGGATGTCCACCTTCAGTCTCTCCTCGTCTTCCCCGTTACAATGCTCCCTGCAGCAGCCGAAGATGGTGGTGGTGCCGCTCATTAGGTAAATGACAAAATCCTGCAAAAAAATAAACATTTTATTACAGCAAATTTATTCTGGTTTTTGCTATTAATTAATCCAACGTTAATTTTCTTATTTAATCCAATAATAGCCTGGTCTATACAATGTCATTATTGCTGACATTTATTTTATATTGTGTGTTTTTTTTTCTGCTTTTTTTGCTTTTTGTTTTATTTATTCATCTACTACTATTTTAACTTTGTTTTTTTTGCTTACATGTTTGAAATAAAGACAATGAATGAATAGTAAGTCTTCAACTTTCTTGGTTTGCCCGATCAAAAGTCTTCAAAGACCTGATAATAAATTACAATCACAAGACAGAAAGTGCACACAACTGGGAAGGTGGAACTGCTGATGCAATGTTTTCCATCACAATCACTTTAACAAGACATATTCATTTCACTATAATATAAAACTAGAAGCCAACATTTCTCACATTGGGGAAGCTAAAACCATCATACACTTGCAATTGTTGGTTAAAAAATTACTTAAATGATTTCTTTATTATCAAAATATCTGATGATACATTTTTGACGTTTGACTTAATCGTCAAACCGACTCAGCTCTAGTTAAATCCCATATTCTTCTGCAGGTAAATTCTGCTTCCCAACAAACAGCCAATGTAACATGTTGGCAAAGTACCAACAGTGACGTTGCGCATGTGAACTGCAACAGGATCAGCTGGTATAAGAACTACCTGCTCTGAGACACTGTGAAGCCAGACAGGAAAAGAAGGGGATTATGAGTGAGACGTGGCTGATGTCCCACTGTCACCTCAGGGTCACCGCAGTAAGACTATTAGTGGGTGATGATACACTATCAACTGGGCTGGTAGGAGCAGGTGACAGGGATAGTTAAGGCAGTCGCTACAACTTTATTATTATCGCCGTTCATACAAAAAAGGGTTGGGAACTTTTGTAGATTACAAGTAGATATTAATTAAAGTGTATACGTTAATACACTTAAACGTCCAGCTAGTAAGTATGCAAACCAATATAACTGTCTACATAGTGATGCACTTAATGGTCAGTTTGTTGATAGTGTCGAAAGTGTTAATTATTAATATACTATGTTTAGCATTCAAGTTATGCTATTCATTATGGGTTGGTGAAATAAAACAAATAAATATGCTTGAGCTGTTGTACATTTTAACAGGAAATTTTAGTTCTGACATTTTAGGGACAAAATGATTAATGAAGAACATAAATGTCAGGTTAATCGCTAATGAAAATATTTGTCATTTTCCGCCTTCATTTTGTTTTCCTTCCACCGGTCAAAATGTCAATGTGCAAACACAATTTCCATAACAGACTTTTAAAAAGGTTTTTAATTGCTCAGTAAAAGTTCTCAGTTCCTGTTGCAGACGGCTGATATACCCTGCTGGTTTCTTTGCTTTGGCTCGAGGTTGAGCTATTGTTGCCGAGTCAGATTAGGTCTGCTGTGTTGCTACCAGCATCCTGCACAGTCAGCAATCTCCACCGGTGGAAATACACAATGTTGCGAGACAGATTTGTGTTCCTAGGAATGGGGCCGGTCTAAAGCCACAGCCTGACTCTTTGGTTTTTACTGTGAAAAATGAGCCTGGGCAAAGTAGTGATTCAAACTGCATCACGCCCCAGCAGAGACATGCGTTGGTGGGGATATTTCTGAAAAACTGTGGCAAAGTTTAGAAGGTGGAGTCAGCGGTTCTGGAGAACGCTTGTTGTCAGAATCACACTTTTTGCCCAAAATCAGTGAATATCTCCTTATATCCGCTACCTGGCCAATACTGTGTCTGCGCTGAAAAAAATCCAGTGGGAATACACAGCATAGGCTCTGTGCTATGTAAACAAAGGGAATGTAAACAAACGGGGCACACCGTAGCTAGCAACATACACGTTTACAGAGCCTAGGCTGTTTAATAACACTGGATTTTTTTCAGCGCACACACAGTACGGACAGGTAGCTGATTTTGACAAAAAGTGATTTTCACAACAAGCGTTCTCTAGAATTGCTGACTCCAGCTTTAAAAGCCTGGTCAAGTGTGCTGGTATGTAGATTGCAGCTCACCAGTTTAAGTGCCCATCTCCTACCGAGTTTGTTTACAACGCCTAAAAATAGCTTGTGTTGTTTATCCTCCTCAACACAGTTTCTTTAATCAGGGTTACATCTCCTTGTTTCGAGCGTCCTGGGCAGGTTTCCTTCTGACTGTGTGTGGTGAACACTCTGTTCCTTGTGCTTTCATTGGGACATGATGAAAGACAGCTGGTCCTATGCGCCCACACAGGACAACACACCTCTGTAGTTCACTCCACCAGCTGCATTCTGAGGCCATTCTGAGAAATCTACAGTCAAGCTCTGAGTCTTTCAAGATTCAAGATTCAAAAGACTTTTATTTGACACATGCTCATAAAAGAATGTGCAGTGAACTGTTGGTGTGGCAGGCTCCGTATTACGTATGCTCAAAATTGAAAATATAGAAAAGTAATAGTGCTGTGTGTTTCATGCAATCTAAATGTTTTAGTCAGGACCACTCCAGTAAAAGAAACTAATTCCTATTTGCAGTAGTCATATTTGGCGTTATGGCTTTGGCAGCCGGGTACATAACAGATCAGCATCAATGACAACAGAAATGACATTGTCAAACATGCATGAGAAGGAGGAGCTGGGGTAAAGGTGGGTTGTAAAGCAGCTTGCAGAGGGTGGCAGGCTAAAGCAGCTTAAATACAGCGCCCTGTATGAGATTTTATTTACCAGTCAGAAGCCTAGAAGCAAATCAGCAGGTTAAACCTTACAACCTAGCACTTCCACTCCACTATGCATTGGCCAATCAGCTTGCTTCTCCCTCACTACACCTAGTCACTCGGCAAAATCACAACAGTTTTTTGACCCTTTCCCAAATGATGGAACGGGCTTCACATTGACACCAGGGGCCTGTTTCAGGTAGCTGGTTTTACATACTCTGGGTTTAATCATACGCTCTGAGTTGGTTAACTCAGAGCGCAGGGTTGATAAGCAACTCTGGGTTTTCGGTTTCAGAACAGTGGATCAGCGTTGGGTTTATCAACTCTGAGCGTGTTCACTCTGGGTGGAGCGTGTGCATAAAAGCCATCGTCAATGGATCGCTGATAACATGATTCACCATGGAAACAGAAGAAACAAATGATTGATCCTCCCACTTCTCCACTTCTCAAAAAAGAAAAAAAGAAATCTCCGCTCCTCCCACTAGAGTTAGAAATATTAACGAATGAGCTTATGGTAGCCTATGGAGAAGAATTAACGGGATATTGTCTCATAACTCTGATCTAATCTCCTCGGCAATTCAGAAAAAAAACAGAGCAAACATTTTTTGTCAAGATAATCATTTCTCTTCCGTATGAGAAGCCATAGTCTATTTTAAAAAGTTACGCATATCAGCTGTAAAGTAATAAAGCTGGCGCGGCACAGCATTGCTTACAGTGCCTAAAGCCTACTGTGCAGTAAACAGAACAGACTGTCGCTTCTTTTAAGTCAAGACACATTAGGTGACAGTTTCCATTGAAGAGCCTGATTGATTTATTACCAGATCCATTTTCCTCAAGTGATCACAGTTTAAATTATTATATCATTTTTATATTCATATTAGGCTATTTAACGAGGCTTGTCTGTGACTTTAGGATCGCACAAGTGAACTACAACGATCGCGTGCAGCCGCAGCGTTACATGAATCCACCTGACATAAATCTGTTCAGTGGCACAGACGTTAAAAAACATACAATAGGCTACAAATAGGTTTATTAATCTGAATGTAGAGCATGTCACGATGTGTAAGGTGGCCGCCTATATGAACGGACCGAGGGCTGAGAACAAGGCTACTGATCAGATAAATGATTGGTCAAACGTAAAATCATCAGGAAATGATAAAAACATCCCGATGGAGATTTCTATAGAGTGATTTTGCTTCAAACTGTACAGGGACGCGTGTGACAGTGACACTCTTTCTTCAGTCGGAGCTGCAGCGTAAAGTGAAAACAAACTCGGGTAGGTCTAACCACCTATCCAGCAGGTTAGACCCACGGCGTATGTTGCCGCAGTAACTGACTCTCGGTTGCACTGAACCTGCTACCTGAAACGGAAAACCCAGAGTTTCCACCAACTCAGAGCGAACAAACTCCGGGTTGCCTCAAAACCAGCTACCTGAAACAGGCCCCAGGACAGCCATAAGATAACACATCTTCCACTGCAGGCTCAATACACAAAAGGAAGGGTAGCTAAAGCTTCTGCCCCCGCGACCCTATCCTAGATAAGCTGTTGACAAGGAGATGAGATAATGCGGCTGTATTCTTAGAAAAAAATACTGTTGGTGTTGGTCAATATCTAGTGGCCCAAACACTTCAAGTGACAATACAGTATCTGGCACCTGGTTGAGTTTTGGTGGGAAGTTTGCATTTTCTCCACAGCACAAAGCTGTAATGTAAATATTTAAAATGTGGCATAATCCACTTGAAGCCCATTATCAACCTAGCTAATACACAGCTACCACACACAAACTGTTGACAGACACACGCACGCACGCACGCACGCACGCACACACACACAGTTGACCAGTCTGTTTACTTATCAACCTTTGTGTTTTACTGTAACTTACCTTTTTTTACTGTTTACTTTTTAGTGTCATCTTGTATTACTGTTGAAAAAGGCTATTGTTATATTTTGCCTCTTTAACTGATGCTTTTGTTATTTGCACTATCCGCTTTAGCTGCTGTTACCCTGAAAATGTAATAAAGGATTATCTTATTACCTTATTTTATCTTAATAAATAATATTGGATGGCTTTTCTATGAGTTATTTGTCATTTCAGGTTGATGCGAAAGTTTTGTTTTAACAAAATTGAAGGTAAGGGTCTATAGAACTATTTTGGTTCATGTGTATATTTGGGTCAGCACCTTCCCCCCTCCTCCTCACCTGTCTGTGGCTGTATCCCTGCAGCAGTAGGAAGTAAGGGAAGTCAAATGGTGGATGTATGGAGTACTGCGTAGTGTTGTCGTCGCTGCTCTCCGTCTCCTCCTTCTCCATGCCCAGCCTCAGCACCTCCTTGTCGGCCTCTGCCTCTGGGTCTTCCCTCAGCGCGGTGCTCTGTTGGGCCCGGCCGGCCTCCTGTCCCATGGCTGGAAGGTCCATCTCACTCAGGCTCCTCCAGATGCCCAGCCCGTCCACGTCATCCCCGCTGCCGTCCACAAACAGAGAGGTCACTCTGGAGCGGCTCTTCTGCAGCTTACGGGCCTGAGCGTTGATGCCTGGGGGTCGACAAGAGAACAGGGTGTGAAGAAAGGCCTTAACTGAGCAGTGTAATGTAAGACAAATTTACAATAGGGGGGCGCCCTTAGCTCAGTTGGTAGGGCGTTCCCCTCCCCCCCCCCTCCCCGGGCCGGGCCCAGCAGTAGACCCGGGTTCGATTCCCGCCCGCGGTCGTTCTCTGCATTTCACCTCTGTCTCTCTGCACTATCAATAAAGCATAAAACTGCCCAAAAAACATCTAAAATAAAAAATAAAATTACAATAAAGACAAATATATAAGGGATTCCTGGAAAGAGAAGCGCAACAAAAACTTATTATAGTCAAAGATGTGGCGAAAATACACAAGAAATGATAACCTTATGGTGGTAGGCAATGCTTTATAAAAGGTAAAGCTCCGAAGAAGCTACAATATGGTACAAGGTCACAAAAATCGAATAAGTTCATCGTAGATTCTCAGTTGACATTTTGCAAACTTTAAAGAAAATCCCTCAAAGCGTTCTTTAGATATTGCGCTCATAAGAATGGACCAGAAGATGGCCGGCCAACACGAAAACATTATGCCTCCGTCCTTCTGCTATCGCTGGCACGGAGGCTTAGGAAAACTGTTATGACTTTATTTTTGCTTTGTTTATTCGTCACGGATAATTGGTTTTCAATTACCAGAAAAAAAATGGTTTTAAAAGCATAACCAAAAAATTAACAATAACAAAAACTAAACTCTAAGTCAGAACAGCATATCGGTTCACTGCACTGGCACCGATTCAAATTAAATATGCGCAGAGTAAAGAGGGGAAATGTGCGAGGAAAAGTGAGATGTGACCGCCTCTATCTGATAGCAGTGGGCCTGACGTAACACAAACACCATTCAGCTCATTTGGAGCCATTAAGCGCCATGGAATGTCCAGCGAGCCCGGATTCACACCCGCCACTCGGCCTGCTCTTATCAGCTGTGGGGAAATGGGTGTTTTCCACATTGTTCAGCAGCAGTGTGACAGGACCGGGCTCACTGCCTGAAAGCTCATATACTGTGGAAGGTAAAGGGCAGGTTCCACCCAAGAGAGAGGAGAGAGAGAGAGGGGAGTGTGAACCATAAGAACAAGGCTTTGACTGATGCTGACAACATTGATGCTGATATGTTTCTGATGGTGGGAAACTCTTTGAAACAGCATTAAAGGTGGAGTCAGAGATTTTGGAGAGTGGTTGCTGTCAAAATGACTTTTTGTCAAAATAAGACTGATGTTTATATGCAGCCTAGGCTCTGTAAACTGAAATGTGAACAAAGGGGGGCCTAACGTAGCTAGCAACATGCCCGTTTACAGAGCCTAGGCTGTGTATTAACACTGGATTTTTTTTTTCAGCGCGCACACACAGGTAGAGAATTGTGGAGATAAGCTTGATTTGATTGATTTTGACAACAAGCATTCTCCTGAAGTGCTGACTGAGTGATGTGATGTAAGGACCTTTTAACCCCTAGAAATCACTATGTACTCACTTCAACATCTCATCCTGCTTCAATTTCAACTCTGTTATAGAATAAATCAAAGCTTTCCCTGATCCTTAACCAAGCAAGTTAAATAGCTGGCAAAATTCAAAACTCCATTATCAGTACTTCACACACAGGCAGTTGAAAGGAAAGCCAAAAAACATTATTAAAGATCCCCCTCACACCCTGCATAAGTCTTTCCAGTTAAAACTATCAGGATGCCACTAGCCAATAAAAACACTTCAAGTTGAGCCACATCTAAGAGGATTTTATGTCATGACAGACAATAAAGTTTTCTGCATCTGATTCTGAAGACCATTATGGGACCCCGAGGTTTAATCTTGTTTTTCCAAAGCTGCGATGAGGAGGTATCTTGAACACATGAGCAGAACCAAGAATAATAACTGATTAAACGGAGAGCCAGTATCGGTGAAGCAGAATACGGGTCCAAAAAACTAGTTTCCAAAGTCAACAGGGAGCCGCGGAGCCCCCAGTGTTCAGGAAGTGAGCTCTGATAGAAAGAATAACACAGCGATGAGTGGCCACATTCTGGCAGCTACGCAGAGCGCAGTGGGAAGGGCTGCGCAGAGCCTCACGGGGACCTAATGGAGCCCTCGCAATAAAACAAAGATAAGACTAGGGGCCACCAAAGCACTGACCTCCTCTATCCCTCATTGGAAAGCCTTTGTTTCCTCCTGACCTCTCCCACGTGTGTTACCATCTCCCCCTGTTCTAAGCTGGTGATAAGCCGGACAATGAGGGCCGTTAGCCTGCAATAAGAGACAAGGATAAAAGGGTCTCCCCATGCCAACTACAACAGAGGTACGGAGTGATTGATTACTCGGGCGTACGGATGTGAGGGTCACGGAGATGTTGCTAAGTCACTGTAGATGGTTTTAAGAAGAGCAGACACAACCAAATGAACCAAACCTACAGTATGGAGGTGTCACAGTTACCTGGGTTCCACTGGTTGCATTTGCATTGTGTTACGGCTCCGCAGTGGTTTTACTCGCGAGACCAAGCAGGTACAGGGGTCATTAACGGTAATGCAAGCACACACACACTGACTAAATACTTATCAGCTCCGCTACAGTGTCGGAGTAGAGAAGGACAGAATGTGCATCTTGTGAAATCCTCCTTTAATAATAATAATAATAATATATTCAATTTATACAGCGCTTTTCTCACACTCAGAGCACTTTACATAGGAGCACAACAGAAAACAAACAAAGGGAAAATGTAAAGTTGATGGGGCTTGGTTTAGCCGATGCTTGTACCTGCTGTGACGGTGTCTCTGTCCTTTAAACTTTGCTCTTGGACGCTGGCTCTCATCTGGATCTCAAAGCGCCTGGAGAAGCCTTCCTTGGGTTTCCATAGTGACTGCAGCATGAGGGGCTTCTCGTGGTCTCCCACCACCCTGAAACACTCCCTCCTCCAGCGGTTCTCTGAGCCCGTGGTCTGGCCGATCACATCACACAGCACGTAGTTACTGGGCTCTTCTTTCTCCAGACAGTACCTGGACAACAACAGTGGACGTGTATTTAGATAAGAGAGGACGACCTGAGCTCTCTTCCACTGTTTCCCTGTTAAGGGTTTATTTTCGGGGGACTTCATTGTTCAAATTGAAAGAAAAAGGGTAATTTGTGATACGTTGAGCCGGTTGAGGTAATTTACTTGACTCTGGGGTGTTAATGACTGCAACAACAACAAAAAAACTGTGAAACTGTTTTCCGGGTGGCAATACAATAACCTGGAGGTCACACTGTAGTGTGCATTCTTCTTGATAAATGGCTGTTAACACTTTTGCTCTCTAAAACTAGAGCCGCTCAAAAGTTCAGTTCTGATTACATTCCTGTAACAGAAACATGAGTTGTTTTACATGTGGGACGTATTTTAAAAAGTTGATTACATGTTTTAGGGGATTTGAGATGGTGATTCAGGGTAATTTAAATCTATTAGCTTAAAAAGAGCCTGTAAGATCTAACTCAGATCTTTTTAGACCCCATCTCAAATCTAAAACATGACACACGGCAGTTCACCCATTCAGCCCCTCACCTCTCTAAAGCCTCCTTCACCAGCTCCTTAGCACAGGACTGTGTGGTGGCCAGCACACTCTTGTAGTTGGTCCCTTGACAGATGTCGCTGCCAAACACCTTCAGGATGCCGGGGACAGACATCTGACTGGACAGCTCAGCCGGGTCGTCTGCAGCGGGGGGCTCAGCGCGCCGGCTACTGTCCCGCAGGTTGGGGCTGTGGTTGAACACAGTGGAGAACCGGTTGTTGTGGCGGCGGATTTTGCTTTTGGCCGGCTGCCGGACGGTGACACCCACACTCTCTGTGGAGCGCACAGTGCTGTCCGAGTCTTTGGACCTGAGAGGGAACAAGAGGACAAGATATAATAGTAATGTCAAAATCAGCCATCCTGCATATCTACCTACTGTATGAGCAGCTTTCTTACATACAGATTAGTAAGACTCAAGTGAATCATAGCGTCTGACTACACCCAGTGATTTATGGGTAAATAATAAAGTGAGGTGAGCTTGATCTACTATATTATCATCATAAAGTTACCACAAACAACTTCTTTAAACAACTTCAAATGTTAATAAATTATTTATGTAGGCACCAAGCACTACGTCGAAAGGAGGATGTTATTTTCTTGGTAAATGAACTGGGTTTATCTCCACTACATGCTCAATAAATAAACTTTTTCAAAGTGGAATTGGTTAACAAGCTTTATGAAAGCTGGCATTAATAGACTTTGGGACACAAAACCAATAAATAAAGACAAGCATATCCTTAAATACCCCTAGAAATACCTGTGCACCTGTTGTTTTGCTAAGTATTTAGCCACTTGTGTAAAAGAAAAAAAAAGTAAGTCCAAGAACATACATAACAGGTGGTTTAAAACTAAAACAAACAAAAAAGTATCTTATAAAAAGGCCTATACCTGCCGGCATCCACTTAGGAGTACCAAAGTTGTAAAAATACAAAATATGTCTTTATGGGAGAAGTTATGATGGTGCTGTCATAAAAAAAAATATGCTTGAGTGCAACAACATTACAGTGTGATAAACCATGTGTGTGTACTATAAAATACTTACTGGACAGATCCATTGCTGGGTTTCCTTCCCAGTTTGGCCAGGCGCTTCTTCGGAGAGCGGATCAGTAAGCCCACAGGGAAGCTTAGGGCTTGTTTATGAACGTGGCTGCTTCTCTCCTCCGAAATCATACTTGTTTTTTTCAATTCACCTGAACGCAACAGAAAAAGCTACTACAACCGTTGAGATGGGCAGTTGAAAATTGCATTATTCTCACAACTTGTCCAGATGAGAAGGTTTTCCCAGGAGAAAAGTCAACTTCCAACAAAAAAATATCACAAAAATGAAATCACAAAAAAGTGTGTAAATGCTCCAAGAGTGACTGAGTATCCATTAGAAGTCATAAAAAAAATGCTAGCTTGATAATGAGATGAATTGACGTTACATTCCGGTAGGTTCAAACTTCCAAATCAGTTTTCCTGAAGATAAAATCCAACCTGGAGTGATTTGTGTGAAGAAGACCAAGACGTAACAACATGTTCACACAAGTTTTGTCCGTTTTTTGACTGGAAGCAGCTCAAAGAACGAGTGGAAAAGACAAACGCGGTCCAAAATATTAACAACCGTTAGATCCGTTAGTTCCGTCAGGAGTGAGGACCTGTTGCTGTTGGAGTGGAGAGAGGCACGAGCCGAGCGAGCTACTACGGGTGACGTCACCGCAGCGTCACAGGGGAGGCGGGACAAATATCTTTACTCACAGTTATAAACGATATAAACATGCACAAAAAACTACGAACACACAAAAGAACCAAAGACTACAGATAGGAAATGTATTTTCGGTTTATTTAAAATAACAAATACCATTATTCAAGGCAGGGGTGTCAGGCAATACAACATTCTGAGGGGGGGGCAGAACAAGACAAGGGAATATGGGGTCCATCGTCCTTTACTGTAAAAATAATAGGCTACAAAAAACCTAATTTGACATATATTGGCCTATTCAATGGATGGTTTTTAAACTTCACTATTAAAGTGCAGCAATCATCGACTTTGTATTACGGTAGCCTAAATACTGGATCATTATATTGACATTTTCATGTCCATATTTTTTGCCGATATGGTTAAATGAAATAACTCCGACTCATTAACTCACTTTTTCACGTAGCATAACCTATGCCATTATTTAGACTAGGCCTATGCTTCACTCATAATGTGATAACCCACATATTATGAAATATTAACAATAGGCCAATTTACTAACAGCACAGACAATAGACAAACATGAAACACGTGCTCCAGGCTCCAATAATATGGACCTAAAAAAGAAAGAAAAAAAACAATCAAAACACTGAAATACATGAACCCCTAGAATAAATCAGGAAAAATACAGGGAAAGTCTCCTGAAGCTTATGTGTGAATCAAGTGCTTCATCTAGTGGCGGAAAGGTGTAACTGTCACGCAGCTGCACCTCAGCACCTCAATACATTGTCAGTCTATTTGTACAGACTCACGACAGTAAGGCAATAGCAAAATCCAAGATTAAAAACAGGCTGAGGCAAAAAAAATTGCTTTCAATAAAGTAGCATAAAATGGAAATACTCAAGTAAAGAACAAGTATCTCAACATAGCACTTCATTACAATACCTGAGTAAAAGAGCTTAATTCACACCCACACCATTAAAATAAGTTTGTATGGTAACATGCATCTAACACCTGCAGTATTGCTAACCAAATATACCTTCACTCACACACACACACACACACACACACACACACACACACACACACACACACACACACACACACACAGCCTTTGTAGTTTTTTTCTTTCTTCTTGTGGTATTGAGTAACACGGTGAGAGGCGGATGTGAGCGGCTCCACCGGCAGCTGCTCTGCACAGCGAGCGGTTTTGGAGAAGACAAAGATTCAGGTCAGACACACAGCTTTATACTTTTCTGCAAACGGCCTGTGTCTCTTCTCCATGCTTAGTGCACAGTATCCACTCAGTGTTATTAACCTGCACTGCACATCCATCCAACATGTTAACATTAGTTTTCACTATATGGGGATGTTCACTCACAATAATACAGATGTTTTTAAGAATGAATGGATGCTTATACTTGTAGATTAAAATAAAAATGAGAAAAGGGAGGTACAAAACACTGCATGTGGTCTTATTACTATAGTAAATTGCATCATCAAATTCAATATCACCACCAAAATCCACAATATATTGTTGACAACAGGACATAAGAGATATTTTGTTGTGTAAGGGACACACATCATCAATGATTTTATCAAATTCATTCATGTCTGATATTCAAACCTATAAAAGCTTAAGTTGTACCTGCAATCGGGTAACTTCTCGGACCAACAACATTATTTGACGATATAGAATTAACTCAAAATACGGTTTGGCAGCAAACCTTTTCTCTCTGCCCATGTTGTGTTCACATGTTGACAGGTTGAACAATGCTGAATGAAGCATTCAATAACAAGTTTCCATGTTCCCATGAGGCAATCAAGCTCTCAAAGTATAATCAGATTTCCTGATAAGGTTCATGAATGGGTTGCAAAATGTCAACACGACATTCACCGAGCAATTAAACAGTGCAGGATATAAAAGCAGTATGAATCATATTATATTAATATATAACAAGACTGTTACCATTTCATACATATGTACAACATTAAACCGTTTTTTCTTTTTCATGCAGTGAGATGAAAAGCGTCATTGCAGACGGGACTTCCGCAGGAATTCACAAACTTGAACTTCACAGAATCAATATGTCGCAGGAAGTCGAGTTGGTGGTACAGATAAATATAGAGCATATGTGCCATCTATGAGGCCTTTGTCATTTAGAAATACTATTTGATTTACCTTTTGTGGTGGACTTTACCACAATCAAATGACATTATATTCATTTCCACACAGATAACCTGATGGCACTGCACATTGCTTAGGTGGTGATTCAGCTGTGCAACATTGTTATTTATGAGTTCACATTAGGTCTTAATTTATACTTAACACAATACTAACTTTAAGTATTTTCTAAAATTACATTGTTGTGAAAGTGTGTTTTTCTATCTGAGCATCCAGTGTCTTCAGTCCTTTTGTCAAATAAATGCATGATTTGAAAAAAAATAAAAAAACTTTTTTATGTGATTATCACTCAAATTGAGCAGACACAGATTTAAACGATTTAAACACGTGTGCTTTGTGCACCTACTTCCCTGACTTTGCTAGTGATGCAACAGCACACTCCACTTCCACGAACACACAGACCTCCGTTTGTTCGTTTTACTATTAAATGGGTTTGTTATTTCCTCAATAGAGTACCAATGTCAAGCAAGAGTAGAATCTCTGCATGGTGGTTTACATTTTGTATTGAATGAAGATATAACAAGACCCCAGTATACAACTCAGAATTACAATGGAAGACTTAAGTGTGTTGGAGAAATTATAGATGAATTCATTAGTTTGACTATCATTTTTGTCTTTTAATAAAAACAAGATGATGGCTGTCAAGTTCAATAGTTGGTGATACAACATTTATCTGAAACTTACAGTTAACTGATTTTGTTCAATTCCAAAAATGTATCTATTTATCAAACTGTTTGCAGGATCATCTAAATAGTTTACATCCGTTATTTATCATACACACACACCTATACATTGATATATTTTGGGTTTATCTGAACAAGTTTGCATTGGTGACTAATGCCTTCCCAGAAGAGGAAGGATAGCGGTGAAAATACGAGGAAAGAAAGAGGAAGCTGCCTGAAATGACCAGAGGGAGAGAATAATTAAACTTTATTGATTCTCTGCAAGGTTAAAGGGAATATCAGAAAACAGATTAAGTATCAACTACATCTGAAAGGTGACCCTATCAGATTTCAAA
This sequence comes from Ammodytes marinus, assembly GCF_949987685.1. Lineage (NCBI taxonomy): Eukaryota > Metazoa > Chordata > Actinopteri > Uranoscopiformes > Ammodytidae > Ammodytes > Ammodytes marinus. The sequence continues at coordinate 5,785,162 of NC_137220.1, forward strand.
TTATATATAAAAAGATTATTTTTATTTTTTTAAGATTTTTTTTGGGCATTTTTAAGATTTTTATTGATAGTGTAGAGACAGAGTTGAAATGGGGCAGAGAGGGGAGTGACATGCAGAGAACGACCGCGGGCGGGAATCGAACCCGGATCTGCTGCTGGCCGAGGCCCATGGGGAGGACGCCCTACCAACTGAGCTAAGGGCGCCCCCTATAAAAAGATTATTGGACTTCTTTAGAGAATCGATGGTCACCAAACTTTTGACCATGTGTATCAATACATTTAAATTTTAAGCACCACAACAAACCTGTGTTCACTTCCTTGTAATGAGTGTGGCAGCGGAAATTATTCATGAAATACTCAAATCTGTACATGGTCAACAAATACTGTATGTGCTGTTTGAAAAGGGGAAAGTTATAGTGTATAACTAGTGTATGTTATATCAAAAACCTGAGATAGACTAATGTTTTCAGTCTCAGAGAGCACTTTGTTTTTACATGCTGATTTGGACATTATGTGAGCTTAAACTTAACTGTACTGAAGTACAAATTTGGAGTAGCCTCATTGTGTTTTACTTGAATATATTATTTCTTGTTACTTATACTTTTACTCCACTACACTTCATAGGGAGATTTGTGCTTATAGTTAATAGTACAATATTTAAAACAAAACATATGAAGAGCTTATGAATAAGTTTTTTTTTGTTAATCTTAATTAAACTTTCCATAAGTTCCTGCATGAAACATAATTTGATTAATTGATAGGTAATTTGACATAAAAATTCATTGGATATTGACTAGTTTGCCAATTGTCGAAGTCATTTCAAGTTTTCATGATTCGAGCTTCCTTTTCATTTTTCCTTTTCCCCCAATGCTGATATTTAAAATACGCAAATTGTTAAAAAAAAATGGACCCTGCATTCCAAATGACATACTTTTTTTTTTTTTTTACTACACTACATACTAAAGTACAGAAGAGTTTTAGGGCCACGTGAGAGAGAAAAAAAATCAGATAGCATAATCAAGATTTTTTTTTTCAGTAGCCTATGTCGAGAATAAAGACGGATACTCCAAAATGCTATTGAAGTTAGGGGGCATTTATGATTTTTCAGCATATTACAATTGACGTGCATGTATTGGGACATTCTAAATCTTTTTCTGGCATACTAAATTTAGGAAGTAGCCTATGGGTATTGGAATGCAGGGGGAGTTTTATTTTGAAAAACGGAAGTGACCCTCGTGTCTGGTACTTGGAAGCGGAGGCGTGTCTCTCCCACGCAGCATCAGACAGAAAGCAGAGAGAGAGACGCACCGAGCCAAAACATCTATCTCCTTTACTCGAATTCAACCAGCGAATAGAGCAGAATCAACCATTCTCCTGCCTCACCGGGAGTTATTTTGGCTTTATTGTTAGTTTTGGTTTATGCGATCATTGTTGGGACTACAAATATGCTGCTGCGTTCTCACTTCCGACGGACCAGAGGCCAGCCTTAGAATAAACTACCCCGCAAAGTTGAAGTCCGCTCCCGGCGAGGAGGGAAAGGTAAGATGAAGAATGTTTATGGATAAGAATAATAAACAGAAAACTTTATAAAAACACCGGAACTTCCTTTGAGAAATGATTCCGTTTACTGACAGCTCACTTCTCTTCCTCTTTTCTCATTCTCTCCATTTCTCACTTCTCTATTGTTTTGTTATGTAAAAACTAAATTATTGTTATTTTTGAAATAAAAAAATTATGGAATGTTTTTTAATTAAGTGAAGCCTAGTAGGCTATCTAAATCTGTACTGCACTAATACATGTTAAACATAATAATTTTGCTTTTTGAACCAGTTATAACCTGTTCTATGGACATTTACAGTAGGCTGCCCTCAAATCATCCAGTCACACTTGTTGTACACAGGTAAACACTCAAAAGTTAAATCATAATGTTTAGTTTAATTTACGTGTCCAATAACGGATCTATTTATTCATTTTGCTGGTTTGTTCTGTTAGCTGTTTTTTCCTCCCCTCACTTTGGGGAAGTGATTTTTTTTACGCTTTTATTACTTTGAGATCTGATAAAATATTCAAAAAATGTCCAGAGCTGTGAAATATATGTCTGTTATGTTTCTGTAAATCATTAGAGGAAAGTGCAGGCTTGTCCCCACACTGTAAAAAGTAAACTCAAACCTGAAGTTGCATTACATATGAATGAAAAGTTTATCTCAACGAAGGATAATGAGTTGGCTCAAATGTAGGCAGTTTACCTTAAAACCAAAGAGTTTTAGTTCGGCTCAAAAATCTAGTACAAAAAGTTGCCTTGAAAATTTGAGTTTTCCTAACTGTTTCATTTTTACAGTGCAGAGCAGGGTTAGAGCTCAGTGGCCTTGTTTGGTCTCTGATCTCATGAAGAGACATCCTCTCTCTCTCTCTCTCTCTCTCTCTCTCTCTCTCTCTCTCTGTCGGTCTCTCTGTCTCTCTCTCTGTCCCTGTCCCTGTCTCTGTCTGTCTGTCTGTCTGTCTGTCTGTCTGTCTGTCTGTCTGTCTGTCTGTCTGTCTGTCTGTCTGTCTGTCTGTCTCTCTGTCTCTCTCTCTGCACACTCTTTGCAGACCCTGCTGCAGCCTGTGGTTGGAGAACACATTAAGTGTCAGCTGGTTAGACACATCACTGAGGGATGAGGCACGAGCCGCAGAACACTTTGAGGGCTGAAATGTTTTTCATTCATAGAAGAGATTATCTAAGGACCCCTCGGATTTATCTGTTGACCCTTTGAAGGGCCCGTCCCCTAGGTTGGGACCCCCTCGACTCAACCAGCTAACTGTATATAAAGTAGTTGAAATCAGCTCCAATAGTAAAATGCTGCTGGGCTGAAACATTATTGTATCAGGACTAACTATTTTAATAATGTGATATGATAACAATATTCCACAACCAATATTTTGAATCATTTTCTTACAGTTTAATGGTGAGCGGTGTGGCACTCGTACTGGTCTCGGGGTGGAACGATATTTGTCGTGATATCCATTTTTTTGTCCCACCTCTAGTCTGGTCCTGGGCTTGTCTCGGCCTTAATACACTAGGGTCTTGGTCTAAGGTTGTCTTGACTACAACGCTAATACATTTACCTGCAAAATGTACTTGTCTAACCAAATGCTGGTCTCATATCCCATATAGCACTTTTTTATTACACTACATTTCCTCTTTTTAACCTTTATTTGACAGTTTAAAGAGCAGAGAGTGCAGAGTGGAAATGGGGAGAGAGAGACTGGGGATGACATGTAGTAAATGGCCGCAGGTCGAATTCTAACCTGGGTCCGCTGCAACCAGGACTGAGCCTATGGTATGGTACGCGCTCTACCCACTACGCCACTGGAGCGCACACTACGTTTACTTTAACAGCTATAGTAACTAGCGACTTTACAGATTCAGATTTTCAATTTAGAACATATATTAATAACATATAATGCAATAACTATATACTTTATTACTAGCTCCACATCAACCATACTCTACCTCAGTAACACACTACTTGTACATGAATGCATCAGTATTATATATCAAGTAATAAATATGTAATGGTATATGACTCACTTAGTCATTAGTACCTTTACTTTTGGTACTTTCAAAACGTTGTGCTCATACATACTTTAGTGACACGTTCAATGCATTTTTCAATTGCACTGTTGTCACTTAAGAAAAGGATCTGGATACTTCCTTCACTTGAAATGAACATGTTACAAAAATGGCAGAACTCCAGTATGATTGTTTTTTTTTGCTTTTTTTAAGATATTTTTTGGCATTTTTATGCTTTATTGACAGTGTAGAGACAGAGTTGGAATGGGGCAGAGAGGGGAGTGACATGCAGAGAACGACCGCGGGCTGGAATCGAACCCGGGTCCGCTGCTGGCCGAGGCCCATGGGGGGGACGCCCTACCAACTGAGCTAAGGGCGCCCCCTCCAGTATGATTGTTGTAGAAAAAGGGTTATATTAATTAAACTGTTTTCTCTTCTCTGATTCAAACTCGATATTTGCCTCTACATGGGAGTCTGCTGGCTGTTTACTTTGCAGGTGCTGAATGAGAGAGAACCCCTCCTGTATTGAGGGCAGTGAAACTTAATGCAACACTGCAAGCAACACTTCTTAAAACTGAAACTATTCATCGCTGTTTGGTTCTCACCAATGACACGCTGGTATGAACTCGCCCCTTATCACCTCAGATTCAGTCAAAAAATAAATTGCTTCAGTATTACACTCAAATACTGTCAGAAAGGCGCTGAACAGCTTTCTCATATAGGTAGTCATACATGTTAGAGAAGGTCATATGAAGACTAATCGATTGTAAAATAAGTGTAGCTCGAGATAAAATAGTTATTGGCAAATATACTTAATTCATTGTTTGAATGCCATACAATCACTGGTTACATCATCTCAAATGTGAATATGTGTTAGTTTTCTTTTACTTACTTGATAATAAATGTAATAACTTAAAAATAAATTTGCAAAAAAATTCATGCCAAAAAAGTTAACTCACAAATGATTGGCACCTAAATAAAAAAATTAAATATTTGTTAGTTGCAGTCCTTGTTCACAGAGAAAACTGTCGTATAGCATAAACTCTTTGTTCTTTGTCAAAGTTAAAAGATCGCATTTCATATATAAATCAAGCACAATAAGTCTTAAAAGTAGGCTAAAAGCGCAGGAAAACCACTCGGTCAAATGCTGACCATGTTAAATTCCACCCTCCCTGACACAGACAGCTATTTTTCAATGCTTTTCAATCATTCTGAAGGCTGCAACCATAAGAACAAAAAATGCAAACTGCACATTTGGAAATTTGTGATGTGTCCCCATATAAGCACGAAGCAGAAGGAAAACAATGTATTATTTCCATATCTTTGACCAAGAATTATTTCATTAATATACAGTACATTCTTATATACAATGTGGGAAGGCTCCCACTTTTATTTTGCAAATCCAGCAGTTAACACGGGCCAAATACAAACTGAAAAGCATTAATATAGTGGACTGGTGGCAAAATAGTTTGGCTAATAATTACTATCATTGATGGCATCCCGTCCGTCCCGATTACACAAAGAGTTGTTTTCATCATAGGGAAACTTAAGCCAGAGAGTTGTGAGTTAGATATTAAAGATGGTAGGTCTATAAACTTTTAAAAATCCCCAAAAGGCATGCAGGACTAAAATTGTACTCTTGATTTCCCCTTTATTTATTTCTGCCTTTAAACACACAGTCAGCAGTTCAGACTGGAATGAGAACGAAATAGTTTCCCGTAATTTTATATAACTATTCATCCATTGCTATAACTATAACTTTATAACTATTTATTCATTACTTTCAAATCTGATTACTTTGTTTTAAGGAATTTCTTGTTCATTAAAATCTTACTTTTGATTAAAAAATTAAATAAAATTAGATTTTCCTTATTAGCTGAGCTATTCCACAGTCTCTCAAACTGATTTAACTGCAGAGAAACTCCCGGTTTGTGTGAACTGGTTTAATTTACAGAGATTAAAGGTTATAATCCCTTACTGTATCCGCGTTATGTTTTAACGGCCTGTCTTTTACCCTCATAAAGGGTGAAAGTCAGGCATAACGTTCAGGAATTTAAGTGTTTAAAGATCAAAAGAGGATCATTCCTTTTATGAAAGGACGGTTGTTTGCCCCATGATGGATGAAAGGGGGCGTAATGGGTATTTTTACAGCACCATATCTGCTCCTAATGTGCTTGATTTTCAAAGAAGAAAGTTGTACGTCTGCAAAGCGCTCCACCGTTGCATTAAGCTGAGCAAAGACAGTCATTTTTTTCACTTCATGATTAACTCAACCACATCCTTCAACCACTCACTTCCTGATTCCTGTAACCACAATGAGCTCGTTTGTGGGAAATTAACCAAACGTAACACCCAAGATAAAGTCACATCTGTCTGTCAATGCAATTCAAATCATGTTGTGTCCATGTTTGAGAAGTTAGTTACATTTTCAGTATTCATGTGTTGACCTCCCATTCCTTCCCTTTGTTTGTGTATCTGTGGGTAACAATAGCAAATGAAGAAGTGGCTTTTGGGACTCTTCCTAATTTAAAAATAGATTACAATGGATTTTTTTTTCCAGTTCCTACAATCTCCACATGTCATTTCTGTGTGGTTCATTCATGTTGAGAGCTGCGTGTGTCACATGTGAACGCATATTATTACCAGGAACTGAAGTATTAAAATATTGAGTGTGAATATTGTCCACTGCTGTTGTTTGCATTTAATGCTTGGACTGTGTCTTGTAAACTAAAACAACAGTTCATTTAAAAGATGTTTGGGAGAATGTTTAAACTTACTATTGTTATCTATCCCAAATGAGTTCAAACTTTTTTTTATTTTATTCCAGTGAATTCAAGAATTTAAGTTACATCATTATGCAGAATAACATATATACATTTCCTTATTTTGTTTATTTTGTATTGTCGCATTGGAGGGACAGAAGGTGTCTTATGCTGATATGAGTACCTTGAGTCAAATTTGTGATATCTGGCTACATTACTAAAATTTAGTTGAGAGCGGCATTATTTGATCTTCTTATCAAATTCTCATTCAGAAAGTGAATAAGCATGTATTCCCAAAATGCCAAATTAGTCCTTTTATAGTTCACCAGTGGCATGTAAAACACAGAGACTGCAAGCTGCATATAGCATTTTTTTTAAAATCCAACAGTTATAAATATTGTAATTTCTGTCTTCAAAGTACACAAAAGTACACAGTTTAGAGATGATCTTGTGACTTCCTACAGATAATCTTTTTGTGACCACAGCTTGCAAATATCCGTATCTCATCTGCACGTTGAGAGAGAATAGTCTCTACTCTCAGAGATCAGATCTGGTCCAACACTTTGAAGCGACATCAAAACCTTTTAAACTCTTATTTTTTCCTTGACAAACTGCATTTTTAAACGTCATACATAAGAAGTTAGAATTTATATTTTTTAAAGTCCTATATCTTTCTCTTTCCCTGGATAGAAACTCTAGTTGTGACGCCCGTTTGCTCCTTTTCTTCGCCTGCGAGACGCTTCATTCTGTGCCGATGGAGGCCAAAGCACTGTACGATTTCGCTGCAACCGCAGGCGACGAGCTCAGCTTCAAGAAGGGCGATATACTCAAGGTCAGTGCATGTTGATTGGAAGGTTTTCTAAAAAGTTTTTAAAAAAGTTTAAAAGGTAGAGTCTGGAAAATCATTGAATATCTCACAATCCGCTACATGTCAGTACTGTGTGTGTGCTGAAAAAGAATCCAGTGTTAATACAGCCTAGGCTCTGTAAACTGCTATTTAAACAAAGGCTATGTTAACAAAGGGGCCCACCATAGCCAGTAACTGTTAACAGAGCCTAGGCTATGTATTAACGCTGGATATTTTTTCAGCGCACACACTGACACACAGTACGGACAGGTAGCAGATTGTAAGGTGATATTCACTGATTTTGACAAAAATGTATTTTGACAACAAGCGTTCTCCAGAGTCACTGACTCCACCTTAAATTGACTTTGTGTAAAACCTTGTTTCTTTACTTTTTCTCTGACCAGATTTTGAGCTCGCAGGATGAGTGGTATAAAGCCGAGTTGAGCGGACAGGAAGGATTCGTACCACAAAACTACATCGAGATGCAGTCGCCCAGGTTAGGCACATTTACCTGGAAGGTCGTTGCTTCACAGCTGCAGTCCTCTTGATACAAATCAAAAAGAAATGGAGACTTTTGGTTCATTTTCTATTTGCAAATAGAAGCCCTTTATAAAACTGCTTTTGCTTCACTTCCTGCAATTGGGTCGGATCAAAAATAACTGAACTAGGGTTCCCTTGGAAATGATCCCAGGCAGTTCTGAAAGCACTCTGGGACCGGTTGTTTTGGTCCAAACCAGAGTATGATTGCTGCGTTCAAAACTGCCCAACTGAACCGCACGAGGGTTTGATTCAAATGGAACACATTCTACTAATTCTGACTTTTTGATAATACATTTGAAAAAGTTCCACGTCGTGAGTTTTGTGTTTGTAGCCAAAAAGATGTCAAAATCGCTGTAGGTGTGAGTGAGTGTCTGCGTTTATGTGTGTGTGTGTGTGCGCGTGCGTGCGTGTGTGTGTGTGTGTGTGTGTGTGTGTGTGTGTGTGTGTGTGTGTGTGTGTGTGTGTGTGTGTGTGTGTGTGTGTGTGTGTGTGTGTGTGTGTGTGTGTGTGTGTGTGTGTGTGTGTGTGTGTGTGTGTGTGTGTGTGTGGTTAACATAAGATAAGCAGGAGCATATTAAACTGTGCGTGCATGCTGTGTGTGTCTCAGGTGGTTTCAGGAGAACGCGGGTCGCAGTGCTGCAGAGGAGATCCTGAGGTTCAAAGACGTGGGACACTTTGTGATCCGAGGATGCCAGAGCTCCCCCGACGACTTCTCCATCTCTGTCAAGTGAGCGAAGAAAAATGAAAAAGAAAATGAATGATGGAAGAATTTGCCTTTTTGCATATTTCCGTAGACTTCTTTGAAATTTTTAGACATGTTTTGAAAATAAGTCCTGAAGATCATTGCATCATACCCTGAAGAAAAAGCCTTTGGTGAAGCGTTGTAGCAGTGTGGCAGCAGTTTAAAAACATATTTTAAGATTGCTGAAATTAACAAGATCACTAATTAAAGGTTGAGTCTTCTTTGGTGTCTTATGGCGAGCAATTTCACGTCTCACTCTAGAGAGAGAGAGAGAGAGATTCTAGAAAGTTTCTATGATGGCACCCTCTCACCCAAACTAAAAGTACTTCTTCATACTGTGTTTAAGCTCAGCAGTCAAACAGGGTTATGTTGGAGCAAGATAACATTCGTATCACACATTTTTTCCTTATCTCACTTATAATATTTGGATTACCTGGCTCTACACTGCGATACAAGAACTATTCTTTTTCTTTACTTATATCTTTCTACATTTTGCCTGTTAGGTTTAGCTTTAGCATTTTAGCATGTTTCATTAATGATGAGACGATCTCTAGTTGACAGAACTAATTTAAGAGATTTTAAATTTTGTTTCAGGGATCCTTTTGTCACAGTCACCATCCGCTCCTAGATTACAGTCTATACAACGTTACTCACGTATTCAAATTAGATATAAAATAGAGTCTTATTAAGTATAACTCATCTAGTGGTTGGTTTTGTGGTTTTGAAAAACAGAAAAGTGTGATAGAAATCTGTTTAAAGGTCAGGCACACCTACTCAGATACCATTAAACCAATATTTCCCCCTCAACGCCAACTAGACTCTGACTCACCATCTCGGCCTTTCTGCGAGACTTCACATGTTTACATCCAGGAGACAGCTGCGGTAGCGGAGGTAGAGTAAACAGAGCATAGCAGCAGCAGCAGCGCTCCAATGTGAGTTTCAGTTAGTTTACCTCAGCGTGTGTGCAGTTATTTAGGCCACCAGCACACTGTCCAGTGGGCCACGCAGTTATTTAACTCAAGTTGCTTCAAAGGTAAAACTCAGGGGAATTGCTAGACATAAGGCTATACTGGGCTGTATGTATGAAAAAAGCGCAGATATTGGGGTGAATTAAGTGTGTAGTTTTTTTTAAAAGGGGTCTAGCAACGGATTGGATCTTTCAATTTGACATATCCAGGGGTGAAAGAGGAAATACCTTAGATTTCAGAACATTTTGTGTACTTTTCTTTTCTTTTTTATTTGTTACTGAATATATTATTGAGTTCTCTTTACCTTTGGCAGTCCACACTATTATTTTGACACAGCAGTTCACTCTTGAAACTGTTTTTAAAAAATCAGATTATGTCTGATTACTCTTATCTGTTAAAGGTGGAGTCCTCTATTTTGGAGAACGCTTATTGTCAAAATAATTTTGTCAAAATCAGTGAATATCTCCTCACGATCCACTACCTGTCCATACTGTGTGTGCACTGAAAAAAAAATCCAGTGTTAATACAAAGCCTAGGTTGTGTAAACGGGCATGTTGCTAGCTACGGTTGTCCCCGTTTGTTTACAGACCCTTTGTTTACATACCAGATTACAGAGCTAAAGCTGTGTAATAACTCTATTTTTTGTGCACACATAGTAAGGACAGGTAGTGGATTGTGAGGAGATATGATTTTGCCCAAAACATTTTTTGACAACAGGCGTTCTCCAGAATCACTGACTACAACTTTAAAGGCATAATCATTGCCTGGTGCGGGTATACTGTATGACGTGTGACTCTTTCATAGCTCCTTTACTCTATTTCTCTGCCCTGAAGACATCCATTATCACCAGGATGCCACTCATTGCTTTCTGTTAAACTGTGCAGTTGTAGTATAGTACATTGGCCAGCAGAGGACAATCCAGACAAGGGGAAAGAGCCTAACCTCAGGAGTGAAGGAGCGATCCTTGTTAATATAACAGCTAACATAACTGTAACTAACTCTGCTGTTTACCTTTAACCCTCAGACATGAGAGTGACGTCCAGCACTTCAAAGTGATGAAAGACAACAAAGGCCAGTACTTCCTGTGGTCTGATAAGTTCACCTCTCTGAACAAGCTGGTGGACTTCTACAAGACCACGTCCATCTCTAAAACCAGAGAGATCTACCTCAACGACGGAACCTCGGAGGGGAAGGGCCCGTCCATGGCCCAGTCGGTAAGACACACTGTAGCTTGGATTTGCTATGCACCACTAATAAGTCATTATTTTTCAGTCACACTTGTTAAAAAGGTTATCTGGTTATGTTGTGGTTGAGAAATGTACACAGAAATATGTCTACTACTTTCGGGTAGTAATCATTTTTATGATGTATTTCGTCTTCCATGCATCCTGCCTCCTCCCGATGAATTAATTGGTCTCTAAAATCTTTTATTTAAAGGAAAAGTTTAACTTTTTTTGAGTGAGGCAAAGAGCTAAAAATTTTGAACTATTCCTCTAAAAAACGTTTAAAAAAATCATACCCTCCAAAATAACTGAACAAATTAATTAACAGCTGATCGCGTTTGTATTACCTTTCTGACTTTCGTTTTAATGGCTAAACTTAACTAATTTAAGGTTAAATCTGTTTTGGAGGTCCAGTGTGTAGTTTCTTTTCTCAGCTCAGATAAGAGGCAGAGTGACTTATAAACATGTGAACCGGATGATTGTGTAAAGAAGAAGATCTAGAAAAGGAAATGAAACCAGAGGAAATGGAAGAGAAAGAAGAAACTCAATCTGAATAGTGAGAGTGAACTGAAGTGAGCAGAGGAGAGGAGACATGTTTCTGTGAGGACCTTAAGTCTGGTTGAATCCCACACGGTTTGAGTGATCAAATTAATTAAGTCAATTGTTATTTATCTGAAGACTGTTATTGTGATGTCTCAGCGGTCAACATACTTATAAAATCATCAAAACTGTGTGTATTCAATATAGTTTGATTTGTTGAAACCTTTCTTCACAATTACATCATTTCATGTTAAAAAGTACCGTAATGACAGCCTAAAGACTCAAAGTGCCATATGTAAATTTATATGATAAATAATATCTAAGGCTTCTTGTAAACAATACAATTTTCTTTCAGACTGAATTATATTTGTTATATTGATGTGAATGAGTCTTTGTACACATCAGATGATAAACTTTTGATTTCTGAACATTTGAATGTGTGTTTTCTTCCTCTAGATGAAGAGGGGAAGTTTGCCTGAATACCGCACCACAGCTGCAGCCGCCACTTCACCTCGCAGAGCCTCCGACCAACCGCACAACCAACTGGTACAACACTTTATACCAAACCTCCCTCAAGAAATCACTTTTTCCTTATGTGTTCATTTGAATATACTTAAAAACTAAATTCTATTTAACACTATCAATTACATAAAAGAAAATATTGTCACAATATTTTCTTTACAATTCAGCTGTAGATGTTGGATCTGCAAGTTTGTGTTTGTACCACTTGAATGGACCATTCATCTAATATTTCAGCTTGTTGACATTATTATTTCACTTTCAGCTATTTGAAGCATTCATTAGGTACTTTCACAACAATTTATCCATAACCTTGAGCAAAATGTTCAAATTGTTTTTGCTGTTGATTTTATTTTAATTTATTTTAGCTAAATACTTCCATTCCTTTTGACTGACCATTCAAACCCTTTGTGTTTAAACTGACTTAATATGGAACTAATTTTTTTTAGCAAAATTTAAATTTTTTTATCTTTCCTCGAACCCTCAAGCAACTGCAGAAGTAACCCCTGGGATACAAGTGGCCCTATTGAAATTCACAGCTCTCTACATTATGATTTACTTAATATTTAGCTATCTGTTTTAGTTTACAGTCACATGACAAGTAGTGTTGGTCCTTGTTTTCCAGGCAAAGCGAGTGGGTCTGGAGGAGCGAGCTCACACCATCGGTCACACAGGGAGGAGCAGCCCGGTCAGCAACGCTGTCCCTCCACGCCGCCCCTCTGACACCATGCCTCTACCTCAGGTCAGACTGCTGCTCTATCTCCTCAAAAACAACATGCCGCACAAGTGCTGAGATCATGGCTCATGTTGTCCAAAGCACAGCTTCAACTTTTGATCATTTTCATCAGTGATCCTTTGTGAAATTGGGAGTAATGTCCAAGTGGCATCATCAAATTAAAGGTTCAATCAGCGATTCTATAGAATGCTTGTTTTCAAAATGACTTTTGACAAATCATACTTCTCTGAAGGCTGTTACATACTCCGCGAGAAGAAAGAACAAAGTTCTCGGTGACAGAGCTGCGAGAAGTTCTTTCTGGTCTGACATTACATACTTCACGAGAACTCAACTGCCGAACTCCTCACCGCGGCGCATTGTTACCATGGTAATTGACTCAGTAGCGCCAGCTGATTTCACTTCGCTTTCCTCATTGACTTCAGACTGACCAATCACACAATAGTTCTCGGACAAGCTGCGAGAAGAAAGTTCGGCCCAGGTAATGTGTCGAGAACAAGCTACGAGAACAGCTAAACAAGAGCTGAGAGAAGAAAATGACGTAATTTTCTTCTCGCAGCTCTGTCACCGAGAACTTTGTTCTTTCTTCTCGCGGAGTATGTAACAGCCTTAGAATGTTAAAAAGTACCTGTATTTATTGAGCCGTCCATCGGGTGTTAATCGGTTTATTTCTGCCGTCCCACAGAGGGCGACCTCAGTGCAGGTGAAGGCGCTGTACGACTTTACGGCAGAAGAAGATGACGAGCTGGGCTTCAGCGCCGGTGACCTCATCGAGGTGTTGGACCGCTCCGACGCGTCATGGTGGAGAGGGAGGCTGAGGGGCCGCAGTGGGCTGTTCCCCGCTAACTACACCAAACAGCTCTGAGGCTGTTCCCTGCTAACTACACCAAACAACCCTGAGGAAAACACAGCAGAAAATGCACTCAACCAGCGTACACACAGCAGTCCCAGACTCCCTCAGGTGCTACGGCCCTGATTAGGTGTGATTATATATAGGGAACAAGTCGCTGACTCATCTAATCTCTGCACTGCACCTTATCAAGACGCCGGTGCCCAAAGGACTTCAGAGTCAGTTAGTGTCTTTACGGCTCATATTCACATATCTACTGTCACTCAACGCGGCGCCTGTTCACAATTTTTATTTGTCCCAATTATTTACAAAAAGGAGGGGCATATTAAGTGGGGTGTCGTCCACCAGAATATGGGCATCAAACCTCAGGTGAATTTTTATGCAACAATTTTTTTTCCCTCTTCTGCAATGGTGACCTTGTTAAAGCAATGACAGTCGAAATAACAAGAAATCCCATCTGTATCTTAATCCGTTGAACTGTACATCGGGCCTTTAAAATGATCCAAATCACTTTTTCCCTCTTCGAAATATTGAGGGGGACGTATCCCCTGCATCCCCCTAGAAATCTACACCTATGAGAGACGCACCTACTCAACACTGGTTTGTTTTATGATTAACTGGCACACAGGAGCTGCTGCAGATGGCATCCAGGATTTTTTTTTTATCATTTGTATTATGACGTGTCTGACAAAATGACAGCAGGTATTTATTTGCTACATGCTCATTGGCCAGGCCAGTCTGCTGAAGAATCAACTTATCCAACACTGTTTCTGCTCATGTTTTAGTCATATTTTATACCACGAAAAAAATATGTTTATGAACTTCTTTTTGACTGAATGCTTTTTATATAGATGTGCAAACTCCCTCGCAGCTGATTGACTATGAAATAAAAAATATTTCTTTTTTGAATTGAAGTCTTGTCCCGCTGCATGATGGCCAGGGAAAGTTAACCCAGAAGTAAGCATATGTGTCCTTCAAAATAAAAGAGTTCTATTTAACGAACTAGATGCACTATAGGATGTAGCATTTGCTCCCTCAGAAAAAAAAGTGCATTCCTCATTAAGCAAAGGTATTTATGTAACCACTTCCTGTATACACATAACTGAAGTAGAGGTTGTATAACTCGACGTCATTGAAAATGAGGGTCACCCCTCAATTGGTCTCTCGAGGATAAATAAAAGTTAAATGAAATGAAATGAAATACAGTATAAGTGATGGAGTGTTTATGCATATTTAAGAAAATGCACTCCGCAAATTCCAGCCTCTGTTCTCATCATCATACTGTAATTACTGTGTCACGTTCGTGTTTGCACAAAGCACGATAAATATGTCAACAAAACCTTTATCTATTAAACCCAGGCAAGAAATATTCACAAGTGATTGACGGTAAATAGACTGGAATTATAAAGTGCTTGCATTGCTGATAAGTGCTTCACAAAGAGCATTTCATTTACCCACGCATACACTTGTGTTGATGGCAGTGGAGCCTAAAGCATGGCCCTCAGGAGCAACAAGGGTTTGGTATCATGCTCAGAGACACTTCAACAATTAATATCTCCTGATCCACACACACCATCAAACTGGTACTCAAAATGTACAGCTACAAATGACATTTATTTGTGAAAATATTATGATTGAAGGCTGCAGTCAGGTTATTTCTGCTATATATAATCTATGTTTAACAAGTGTATTTCTTTTTCTGCCTCGGTTTCTTATTTTAGTTTTAATTATGAGTGTTACAACCCGGCTCGGGGAAGCAACATAAAGTACTCAAACCAAAGGTAAAGGTGTAAGAAAATGGTGTTTAGTGTAACAAAGGTTTAACAAAAGGGTGAATGGGAGCCATGCTGCAGGCCCTGGCTGGAGAGAGTGAGTCAATTAAGCCTCCAGGCTTAAATAGGCAGCGCAGGTGGCAGTTAACGAGGTGAGGGAGGGGCTTCAGGAGAGGCTTCAGGAGCCCTGCAAACAAAGAGCAGATCTACACATAACAATGAGCTATAGACCTTTTACACTCTGAACCAGCAGGCTGACTCTTAATCAAGTCACCCGCTGTTCTACATACAATACGTCTATTTTCTACTTCAAATGCCGCTGACAGCAGGTGTTCAAATGTTACCGTAGCCATCACAAACCACCACTGATTAACACAGTCTGTACAGTACAGAGGTTATTAGCAAGTACTATTGGTTGTGTTGAATAATGAGGTAAGAAAAAATAGGTTCTGCTGCCTCAAATGGTTATTAAAAAAATAAATCTATGTTATAAGTTCAATCAAAAAGGTTTTGGAGCTATGTTTTAAATTTAAATGTTGGTCCTTCAAAATGAACTTGAAATGATGGCCTCTGTTTTTGCTTATTTTGTCTAACTGTTAGGCCGACTACTTAAACCAGCATATGATACAACCTGTACCCCGGTGTAGGATGGAAAAAATGAACAAATAGCCCTATCTAATATCAATTCATGCAGTATTTGATATTATTTTAGACTTTTGAATTGGTGCCATTTTAGTAAACAAATGTGGGTACTTAATATAAAAGTTGTTCAACTGTAATAAAATAATCCACTGAGCAGGTGCTGAAGCAAAAGAAGGCCTATTACAACAATACCTGTTCTCCTCTAACTAAACAGTTTGTACTTCAGTAAATGTAGTTAATGGATCAGCAACTTCTAACACCAAATGTCTTTATTCTGAAAGTTTTAGAACAGGAAGTTTTGTAATAAAGTGGTGGGTTTCACGCTGCTATGGAGACTTTCAAACAGTAGCAGCCCATAGTAGTTACCGCCTCCTCCTCCTCCTACCTGAGGGACTCACTCACCTGAAGGCAACGCACCTGGCAAACCTGTCCGCACACAGCAGCGGACCAGGAGCGACTGAACAAGGGGGAACTTTCTCTGTGCTATGGCGGAGTCTCAGATGCTTTGCATGGACGATGAGCACGTCAACGAGAAGATCCCGGAGACCAAGCCTCAGTTTTACTATAGCGAGGAGCAGCGCGCGTGCTTGGAGCAGCTGCTGCGTAACGGCGACGGCGCGTTCAAGATGCGGCTCAAAGAGGACAACGTCAAGGACTTTCTATCGGCCAAGGAAGTTAGATGTATCCGGGAAACTTTTAAACTTTATGACATGGGAAGTAGTGACCCTGATTCTGGAACGCTTGAGAAATCCAATGAGTCTTCCTCGTGCGCAGACTCCGGGGTCCACTCCACATACTGGCCCGAGATGTCCGACACAGAGGTCCCGTCTCTGGACATCGGATGGCCGGGGAGTATCGGTCACTACCGGGGGGTGACCCGGGTATCAGTGTACACACACCCGCCCAGAGAGCCAGGGCCGCACATCAAAGAGGTGGTGAGGAGGCTCATACAGGAGGCCAATAAGGTAACGACACCTGTATTAAGATGGGTAGCCTGAAGAGGTGCAAGATTAGATCATTTACTCACTGCAGTAAAAGTAGCCAATTTATACAACTACGTGTTGCCAATTAATCACAACTATCAATAGATTTATCAATTGAAACAAAACAAGGCAAAAACATTAAGCCAATTATCTTTTAATCTCTGGGCATTGCAAAGAGAAGATGACTCTCATACACAAATCTCTTATTAGATGAGTATTCCGTCATTATTGTAAAAGTAGGATTTTAGTGTTGGAGTGGGTTCAGCTGGGTTTTCATTTTGTATTCATCTCCTTGCATTGAGATGAATACATCTATTTGTCCATCAAAAGATTGATTGATGTGTTTTTAAGAATTCCAACGTGACACAATCACAATGCTTGTTTTGTCAAACCAAGAGTCCAAGGCACAACATTATTACAATGATATTACAGTTCTTCACATCAAGAATAAGCAGCACATCTTACCAGTGAGAAAAGATAGATAGATAGATAGATAGATAGATAGATAGATAGATAGATAGATAGATAGATAGATAGATAGATAGATAGATAGATAGATAGATAGATTAGTTTAAAAAGAACGTTCTAGAAGCAAGTTGGATCTACTAAATCCTTTGTGTGATCTCTTTAACAAAGATGTTGAACCTGATGACATATAACTGGCGCTGCCTTCAACAGTCTTAATGTCGTTGCCAAGTTTTAAAAAACCTGACACGCAATAAAACTTATCAGTGGCCTCTCTGTACCTCATTTATTAAAAGCCCTACAGCAGAAAGAGTCCAGAAATATTCAGAATGATTTGCTACTGATGATCATGTATCAAAGACCCTTAAGCTGAGAGCAATTACTGTCAGTCTTCTTTTCTGTTTTCTTAATTCATGAGACATCCTGTAGTTGAAAAAAAGTTTAGATTAACCCTTCTGCTTAAAGCATTCACATCTACTCAAAGAAAATATACTTCCATTTTGAAACTCTTACATGTAGCTACATGCTTTTTGAAGAATTGATATCATCATATCAAAGGCCAAATGTTGTTGGTAATTTTAATTGAGTAATAGTCAAAATGTTGGTGTAGACATCGACCTTGGTAAAAATATAGATCCTTTATAGGACAATTCGGGGCTTTTGACGTCTTTCTTGAGTTTCGTCAATCATTTTTACGATTTAAAAGTTAAAAAGATGATATTGGGCAAATATCAGTGTGCTTTCTCCAGGTATTAGCCTTTGCTTTCCAAGATATATGTAGTATTATTTAACAAGTAATTTTAGCCACAGATATGAAAAGAGGGATATAAAAATTAAGAACATGTACCTATTATAATAATCATATTTAGCACATGCAGAAAGTTCCCGTAAGGCATAAAGACGTGTAGAGGTTAACAAAGCCCAAGGCATCTATACTCAAATCTACATTAATACGAAAGTCGAGTTGTGCAAGTTTCAACAAGCTTGAGTGAAATATGGCGCAAAAAGAGAAGCCTAAGCAACTTTTTAAATGTCAACTTCACATCAGGACTTGCAGCAGCAGAGGGTTAAAGAAAGACTTGTTCCGCCTCATCATTTTTCACCCACCCACTCACTCAGGGATCTTCACAGCTCCCTCTGTCAAGTTGACCTCCTTGGAATGCAAGCTTTGGTTTAGTTAAAGGTCAGCTGTGATTGGTCGGACGGGAAGGAGCAGAGGCCAGTACAGTACAGTTGCCTGGTAGTTTAACAGGATTTAACAGAACAAAGGACATATGTTTCTCTTTTTCAAGGTGTGGACGACAGTAACATAATCCGGATTAGACAGTAGACCGGTTATTCAAAGCGGGCATGTGGCAGCGCTCTTATAAGTAAACAATTGAAAAGATACTTGGATATATAAGTTAATCCTCTTTATTATTTTCCTTTAACAGTAGCCTCCCTGGGGGCCTTGGCAGTTTCATATAAACTGATCACGTGCTGAGATTGCTCCCCCCTCGAAGGGTGAAATAAATCACCTATTAATGGAAGTCTGCCAAACACTTGAAAGAGTACTTTCAGGGCCCTGAAGTTCAAATTGAATCTTATACTGTACTAATATAAAGGCGTGCATACACTTATCTTAAATCAAAAGACAGAGCCCAGCTGTGTCAATTATAAGCCAAAGGATTGTTATCAGTAGAAAAAGGTTTTAGGCATCTCCCTGTGATGGATGGAGAAGTAGGTTTCTGGTTGAACTACATTTGACAGTAAGAGCAGCATTTCAGAAATGTTGAATCCACGTGCTGTTCTAGAGCCTTTTGTTTGAAAAAAGAAATAGTGTTTTGAGTGAAGACTAAGAGCCAGTTGTGCTTGTTCCTTTAAGTGTTATACAAAGTCGCTATACAGTAGAGTCTAAAAATTGTTACTATTGTATAGATATTTCGGTATAGAGCAGAGTGGTAGGCCTAATGCAAAAAATAACACTTTAAGTCCTGAAAGGTAATAAATATTTGAAATAACAAACTAAATCTGATTGACAAAAGAGCTCTAACACTGTATACAGAAAAAAAGTTCATAGACTTTCAAGTAATAAATTGTGGAATGGCCGTTGAAGGCATGTACTGTAACGGTCTCCTTCCCTGGACTAATGTTAATCTCAATACACACAATTTAAAAAGCAGTTAAAATGAGTATCTATTGACACGTGCGTCATTTAGAATCCCACACATTGACTTTTAATGACTGATAATTAAACGAGTAATTAAAAAGGTTTCTACCAAACTAATTCCCCATGGAAAGCTATGTGCTGTGTTGCCAGGAAAACATGTTTGCACACTGTTGGATTAGGCCCAAACACAAACATGTGAGTTCCAATAAGGAAATGGAACACATCCTCACATGATCACTTTAAGTTTCACTCAAGGATAATTCAACATAGAGCACCAGTCAAATGCTTGTCTGCAAATAGTCATCATGTTTGTTTAATGGAGTACAGTATTAAAGCTATTGTGCGTGACTTTGTCATATACAGTAAATGAATGTTGGTTACATTGAAGCTATCGCCAAACTAGTTGATACGAAGTTGATAAAGCCTATCAGCTCCACAAAACTCTGTGTATTCACAGCAGAAGGTATGAAATCAATGCACCATCACAGAAGGAGAAGCTCAAGTTGATGCGCTTACAATGTTGTCGTTATATCTCGGAATTCGTCATGGGAGGAACAGAAATTACGCACTATACTTTCAAAAATGCACTAAAAATAGGGATATGGAAAGTGCATCAGTTCAATGAATTGCAGGCATATTCCTGTGTTGTATCTTGTCTTTTGTGAATGGGTGATCTCTTTTACCACAGCTCTGCTCCTGAACTGTTTTGTGGTTTTTGAACACTGTTGTTGAAATAATTAGTAACGGAAGTTACTAATTAGCAACTGTAGCTGGACTGTGTCCAAACTGCTTAGAGTAACATTTCAATCACCTGGATAAACAGGTTCCACCCACAGAGTGTGTGTGTGCTGAAAAAAAATCTGGTGTTAATAGCCAGCCTAGGCTCTGTAAACGGGTATGTAAACAAAGGGGCCCACCATAGCTAGGACCTTGCCCGTTTACAGAGGCTAGGCTGTGTATTAACACCAGATTTTTCTTCAGCGCACACACAGTACAGACAGGTAGCGGATCGTGAGGAGATACTCACTGATTTTGACAACAAGCGTTCTCCAGAATCACTGACTCGTTTCTCAGTGCCATTATGCTCTATGTGACAGTGGGAGTGGTGAAAAACATTGATGGTTGTTGATGTTGAAATAAAGCATTTTTGCAGCGAGACACTAATTAGAACTCAAACACCCACAAATCACCACTTTTGACATTAGTGAAGTCCTCATTGCTCACAAATATGCAACAAACCTGCCTACAGACAGACAGACAGACAGACAGACAGACAGACAGACAGACAGACAGACAGACAGACAGACAGACAGACAGACAGACAGACAGACAGACAGACAGACAGACAGACAGACAGATAGATAGATAGATAGATAGATAGATAGATAGATAGATAGATAGATAGATAGATAGATAGATAGATAGATAGATAGACAGACAGACAGACAGACAGACAGACAGACAGACAGACAGACAGACAGACAGACAGACAGACAGAGACATAACAGCTGTGGGGGTATGTTTGACATAAAAAAGTTGTGTAACACTGCTTTAATATCCCCTCCCCTGTGCTTCCCAGGTGGTAGCCATAGTCATGGACCTCCTGACAGACCTACAGATACTCCAGGACTTGCTGGATGTGTCTTCACGTCGCGGGGTGGCTGTCTACATCGTGCTAGAGGACATTGGGGTTCCTCACTTCCTGGATATGTGCGGCCGGCTGCAGATCAATGCAGTGCATCTACGGGTGAGAATGACTGAGCTCAGCAAACACTGCAAAGAACAGCAAAGTGCTAAGGTTGCTAAGGCAATAAACCAAGAGCAAATAATCACTGGGAGTTTCAAGGAGATCACATGAGTGAATGTCACAGTTTGACCTACTCTAGTTAGACAGTGGACCTGACTGCAATAGGAATCATGGATTACAAGTAGAGTAATTCGATTCTGGAGAATGCTTGGTGCAAAATGCAAATTCACTTCTTGTTAAATCAGTGAATACAGTGGAGGAAATAAGTATTTGATCCCTCACCGATTTTGTAAGTTTGCCCACTTACAAAAAAATGAGCGGTCTATAATTTTAAAGCTAGGTTTATTTTAACAGTGATAGACAGAATATCAAAAAGAAAATCCAGAAAATCACATTTAAAAAAAGATATAAATTATTTTGCATTTCATTGAGTGAAATAAGTATTTGATCCCCTTCCAACCATAATGAATTCTGGCTCCCACAGATTAGTCCTTGTGCTTTAAAAAAGCACTCCTAATTTCAACTAGTTTCCTGTATAAAACACCTGTCTCAACTTGTTACCTGTATAAAAGACACCTGTCCACACGATCAACAAATCAAACTCCAACATCTCCATCATGGGCAAGACCAAAGAGCTGTCTAAGGACATCAGAGACAAGATTGAAGACATGCACAAGGCCGGAATAGACTACAAAACCATTGGCGAGAAGTTGGGTGAGAAGGAGACAACTGTTGGTGCGATTTTTCGAAAATGAAAGAAACACAAAATGACCATCAATCTCCCTCGGTCTGGGGCTCCATGCAAGATCTCACCTTGTGGGGTATCAATGATCATGAGAAAGGTGAGGGATCAGCCCAGATCTACACGGCAGCTGGGACCACAGTCACCAAGAAAACCATTGGTAACACACTATGCCGTAATGGATTAAAATCCTGTAGTGCCCGTAAGGTCCCCCTGCTCAAGCAGGCACATGTACAGGCCCATCTGAAGTTTGCCAATGAGCACCTGAACGACTCAGAGAATGCTTGGGAGAAGGTGATGTGGTCAGATTAGAACAAAATCAAGTTCTTTGGTATCATAGTGACTCGCCATGCTTGGAGGAAGAGGAATTCTGACTATGACCCCAGGAACACCATCCCCACAGTCAAGCATGGAGGTTGAAGCATTATGCTTTGGGGGTGTTTCTCTGCTAAGGGGACAGGTGGACTTGACTGCATCGAGGGAACTATGCATGAGGCCATGTACCATGAAATACTAGGTGACAACCTCTTTCTCTCAGCCAGGTCCATACAAATAGGTCGTGGATGGGTCTTCCAGCATGTCAATGACCCTAAAAATACAGCAAAGTTAACAAAGGAGTGGCTCAAGAAGAAGCACATTAAGGTCTTGGAGTGGCTAAGCCAGTCTCCGGACCTTAATCCAATAGATCTGTCGAGGGAACTGAAGCTCAAGCGACAGCCTCAAAACCTTAAAGATTAGGAGAGGATCTGCAAAGAGGAGTGGTCCAAATATCCTCCTGAGCTGTGTGCAAACCTGGTCATCAACTACAAGACACATCTGACCTCTGTACTTGCCAACAAGGGTTTCTCCATCAAGTACTAAGCAATGTTTTGATAGGGGATCAAATACTTATTTCACTCAATGAAATTCAAAATAATTTATATATTTTTTTATGTGATTTTCTGGATTTTCTTTTTGATATTCTGTCCATCACTGTTAAAATAAACCTAGCATTAAAATTATAGACTGTTCATTTCATTGCAAGTGGGCAAACTTACAAAATCAGTGAGGGATCAAATACTTTTTTCCTCCACTGTATCTCCTCACAATCCGCTACCTGTCCGTACTGTGTGCATGCTGAAAAAACAGCCTAGGCTCTGTAAACTGCCATGTAAACAAAGGGGGCCCACTGTAGCAACATGCCCATTTACAGAGCCTGGGCTGTTTATTAACACTAGATTTTTTTTTTTACAGCACACAGTATTTACAGGTAGCGGAGATATTCACTGAATCGCTTACCCCACCTTTAAGTTAGTGTGGTATATGATTAAGTATCGCATGTCACTATATTTAGGAAACTCCAGAGAAGTCAGAGTCAATATGACCTTTAAAGGTGTTTGGTTTGGTGGTGTTATAAAAACCCCTCTGGCCTGTTTAAACATGATGATGAAGGAATTGCCACATCACAGTTGTATTCCATAATTGTATGAAAACCAGTTTAAACAGCAATGACTCTCCTGCTGCAGTTGCTTCATGGTGCAAAGATAGTGGCTCAACGTATTTGAAAAAAGTTTGATTTGAGGATGATATGAAAATAAAAAATCCATAAATTGTATTAGCACACAAGTTCAAAAGATTAGCTAAAATTAATCAAATACATAATAAAACTATTTTTTTTAAACACTGGGCTTGAATAAACATTAATAATACTTACTTAATAGGAATCCATGCATGACCCACTTACAAAAAACCTAAATTTCTTAAAAAATTAAAATGGGAGTACAATTTTTAACAGCGGGTTTGGAAAATAATCTTTATGAGTACCGGTAATACCAGGAATACCTTTTTGGAAGTGCAAAAAAGAATCTTCATACTTTAATGGAAGAACATTTTCAAACTGTCCCATGTGCCATGGGAACCTGACAAATGGCGGTGAGAGCTGATGTAGATTCAGATCCAACAGTGGGTCACCATGCCAGAATGTCATCCTATCTCCTCACTCACTAAACAATACCCGGCCTTATCTGACTCTCTGTAGCTCCGCAGTCTAGTTAAACTGGAGCGCTAGAATACCTGGGCCGTTGTGGTGTCAGTTGATACGTTGTGTGAAAGGCCTTTTCAGAGCCTGGGCCTTGTTACTCTTACTTCTTACAAATGAACACTGATAGATCCTGAGAATAGATGCAGTGGCTGTAACGTAATACTTCCACACACACACTGAGGCTGGTTTAGGCAACAGGGGATCAGCCTCCTCCCAGTCTGTCCACTCAGTATTTACGTATTCTCTTCCTTGTTTCCTTTCTCTTCCCTTTGAGTAAACATACTTGACTAAAGGGTTTGAGCAACGGCGTAGGTTTGGTGTCAACATTCGGTTACCCTCTACGTCTCTAAATTCCAATATACATACAGGATATTTCTTAACAATACATTGATAGTGACAAAATATCAAACTGAATAAGAATACATTTTTGTATCATTTATTATATAATTCGTAGGGACAATTCTGTTCTCCCCAAAATATCGGTAGGGATGGGCTGTTCTCTGTGTGTCATCCCCCTCTCTCTCCCCATTTCCACTCTATCTATCACACTGTCGTATAGGAGGTTAAACCTAAACATCATAAAATATATATATATTGGTTGGGACATGTTCTTAGAGTCCATTATGCAAACCTATGCTCTTATATTTGAGTTTTAGCCTTTAGACCTTGAGAAGGTTGACTTTATGTTACAAGGTGTGCCAGCGTAAAGTTCGTCATGCTTGATATAGCGGGGGAAGTTTGATAGGTAGTGCCTGATTGAGTTTATTTAGTCCAATCTGTGTGATGTTAAGTTATGCTGTGATGTGTAATCAAGCGGGTGTTTCTCCACAGAATGTGCGTGTGCGGATGGTGAAAGGTGCAGGGCTGGCCCTCTCCTTTGGAAAGCTGCCCGGCTCCCTCTGCTCCAAATACATGCTGGTGGATGGAGAGAAAGTCATGTTTGGGTCGTACAGGTGAGCATGACTCTGCAGGTATCAGGACATGTGAATGTAACAGTAGAACTAAATATCTTTTAAAACATTTTGTAAGAGATATTTTTTTTTCTTTTTTCTTTTTAACAATTTGGAAGTATTTCTGTAATTTTTAAGGTCTTGTTTTCTTTTATCTTTTGTGTGGACCCAAAGAAGAATAGCTGTTACTACGGTGATAACTAATGGGGTTCCTAAATACAATATATAAAAAAATATCCAGCAAGGCCTTAAACCCACACTTCATAACATCAGAACTGAACACTTACTGTGTCTATCCAGATCTGGTAGATTTGTTTTTTTAAGGACGGCTATGGCTAAGCAGGTAGAGTGGTCGTCCAGGGTCCAGGGTTGGCAGTTGGCATATAATGTGCTTTTACGAAATCAATAAGTGGGCATACACAAATACAAAACTTCAGTAGATCTTGCTCAGCAGAGAAACTTCATAGTTTGCTCAGGTGTCATCAAACTGTTGGTGTTCAAACTTTCATTTTCTCTGAGCACTTTTAAAACAATAGGTCTCATACTGACAGATGTATTCATAAGTGGCACATACAAATAATTTAAGAGAACTTGTCTGAGTTATGAATTCTTTAATTGTGTAGATAATGGCATGCTTTGAACGTGGTTCAAAAGATTTGCATATCTTAAGGAGCACAATAATTATAAAAATTTCTTCACTCATTGTGTCAAACATGATGCATTGCTCTTTTTTAAACTGCAATTTGTTTTAAGAAAAATACAGCTTGTTTCATGTTGAAAGCTAGATGACAGCCTTGTATTAAAGTCTCAGATTGAAATGTTAAGAGGCTGGCGAGCGTTAACTATAAAAACAGCTTTATCTTAGAACAGCACACTGCAACAATATATAAAAATCAAGTTTGCCAGACACTGATAACTCTTCAATGACTTTCTGAAACATATTAAACTAGTGGAATGTCAGAAATGCTTTTTGCAGCCTTATCTACTGTTGGTCCTGCGCGTAAATCTAGTGTTGTGCATCAACACTATTTGTCTGTTATGATTCCTAATGGCAGCAGACGTGTAAAGCCTTTGTGAAATTATAATCACGAGAAAGCTTAAAAACTAGCTGTGCATCACCGGAGTGCTTATTTACAATGATTAACCAGGTTCAGGGAATTAATTACAGCTCTTGCATTCGTTTACCCCTCAAACTCCCATCGTATACAGACAGAGAGACAGAGCTCCTCATAAGCAGCAGTTAAAACGTATTAACTTTTACAAAACGATATTAGTGGAGAACACTTTTTGATAAAAATTTGCAGGATCCATTTTTGTATATTGTTTTACGATGACAAAACAGGTATAATATTCTTTGATTGTATTTAAAACTCAGCCTTAACACAGCCTTAAAATCAGAATTGAAGACGTCAGTTTGCTCAGAGAGAACTAGTTTACTTTGTTGACATATTGTCAGACCACATTCAAAGGCATTTTTATTATAGCTGTTCCAAACGGCCATGATTCGGTTAAATATGGCGATAACGACTCATACTTTTGATCAATATTTTCATGAAAGGCTTTAATGCTTTTGCACTTTGTTGCTAACATTAAAAGTGACAAATACCGGCATGCCTCCTGGTCTGATACCTTTGTGAGATGAGCATAACTGTTTTGGATCGTTACTTTTCAGATGCTGAACATTTCAATCTAACTTCAGCCTTGTAAAATAGTTGTCTCACAATATACTATTTTATGGATTGATTTGCCTTTCTCTACTTTACATTAGCCAAGTTCTCATCAAACTGTGGCACACATTTTTACGACCTTTTCAGGAATTCTGCAATAAAAAAAAGCTTGTATTTAGTTTTGTTTGACAAATGTTATGTTTCCATTGCACTTTGTTGCATTTTCTTAAGTTCGAAGCACTAACTTTTCCATCCCCTCCCTAAACTATCTTTCCACTAATGTTTTTAGGAGCAATTTAAAAAATATTATTCCGAAAAAGGGGACAAAAAAACTGAAGACACCTATATAGACTTTAAGGGAAAGTGTATTTACCAAGTTGTTGATCAATATAAATTCAATCTCGATTAAGATGGGTGCTGCTTATGATTTCCTGGTGTAAGAATTTTGTCATTGTAGGGCAAGGCAAGCACCAACTATTACATATATTTTTAACAGCAATTATGCTGTTTTAAATATATAATATATAAAATAAATATATTTCGTGAACAAGTAATAACAGAATATAGTTTGTTTTATTGTATTAATAGAACATTATACAAATGTATAAGGAATCCTATTGTTAAGGTTATATTCCATTTTAAAAAAGTGCTAAATGTACTGAAATGTTAGAATTTCTTGTGACAAAAAATCCCTTCTTCTCTTGATACTAAATAATACATGCCCCAGACCTGCTTGCCAAAATAAGCAGATTCAAATGTTTTGGATACGACATCTATCTATCTATATACACAATAGAATAGCTAATCTGCTGTATTCAGTAGCTTATGTCTGAACACAGGCGACATGTTTCCACACGTCATGTTCTTCAACTGCAGGCGACTTGTTGTCAACACCCTTTATGAACACATCAGTTTCATTTGACATCACAATTGCAACGCTGCATTCGTGCCAAGTGAAAGCAGCACAGTTATGTTTTGACTCATGTGTGATACTTGATTGTGAAAGGACATTTACGTAATGAAATTTATTTAGATATACTGTAAATTATTTTTAGGTCAAGTTTGCAAAGCTTTTTAAAAACATTTGATAATCTCCTACTGCTGCTTTTTAGGTCTGCCTTATTACAAAATGCTTTAAAGGAAGGTGTGTGAAGGGTGTTGAAGTCATAAATGACTATTGCAGGTGCGTGTGGTTATAAGTGATAGTTTATTTTCTCTCCGGGTTTAAGCTAAAAGTGTAAATGAAGTAGTTAGTAATATGAATCTGGTGCTTTTATTTTGGCTCGGCATTCTGAAAAATCCCATTACTTTATTTATTTGAACCTTCATACCATAAAAAAGGTATTTTCAGAGATGTGTTCACCTGTGTGAACTTTGTTTAGAAAAGTGATGGGGATACTTTTTTCAGGTGAAGATTTAAGCTTCAAAAACACATTCTGGTGACTGGAAAATAACCCAAAAAATGTTTTGTTCTTTGCAGCATTTTCTGTCAAATGACTACTTTTCTTGTCCATAACAATTTCTCTATTGCGTCTGTTATTATTAGTATTTCTAGTTGTCTTGTACATCTATTTCTTTGTGCGCTCTATTGTTCAGAACATTTTTAACAAATTATACTTTTGAAAAGTGGTAGGGACAAAATTGGCCAATTCAAAAAGTTTGTGACATGTCCAACTCTGTCTGTCTAACTCTTGGAAACTAAGCAAAAAAGTGCATTTCCTTAAAATGCTTGTGGTGTAGTGGTTAGAGCGTCCCCCTAGAGGCTCTCGCAGCAGACCCGGGTTCAAATCCTGCCTGGATCATTCTCTGCATGTCACTCCCCTCTTTGCTCCATTTCAACTCTGTTTCTCCAGAATCTGTCTAATAAAGTAAAAAATTATCTTAGAAAAATAAGTCAAACACTTAGTGTCATTATAACACCACAGTTTTTAACTAAATGCCTCTTTTTCTCCCCCAGTTTCACCTGGAGTTCGTCTCGGATGGACAGGAACACCATCACCGTCATGTCGGGTCAGATCGTGGATTCTTTCGACACAGACTTCCGGGAGCTTTACGCTGCATCAGAACAGGTCGACCTCTACAAGGAGTTCAGCATCACCAAACCTCCCATCGCTAAGCCTCCTACACCTAAGCCAAAAGTTGAGCCAATAAGGCCTCCATCCGTGTCAACTTCTCGCTTCCAAGTATCTGTCAATGAGTCCAGACAAACCGACTTTAAGGTCCCAGCTCATAAATACCACAATCCTATATACTCTTTAGTTGTTGGGAACAGTATGAACCACAATTCACGTTCACGTTCCCTACTAGACCTGTCATCTGTGACCGATTCAATGGTCGGTGGATTGGACCAAAGGAACGGTTTGCCCAACATCTCAGATCTACCTAGCAACAGGAATAGCAAGGAGAAGGTGGACCAAGTCTCGCCACAAAGCCCTTCTACGACGACAGAGGAAGATGTGGACGGAAAAGGAGGTGTTACGAAGAATCTGGTCGCCACGGTGAAGAAACGCAGTTCTTTTAGGCACTTCCTGAAAGGCAGAGGAGGAGCCAATCAGAGCACAGAGACTATAGTGGAAGGCGTGGTCACTCCTCAGAGCCCCGCCCCCGGCCATAGAGCGCCAGAGACCAACGGCGTGGCGGGGAATGAGCTGGACGACTCGTTTGAGGTGATGGTTGAGAAACCGGGGTCGCAGAAGTTCAAACTCAAGAAGCCGTCGAAGATCATGCAGAGGAGTGCGTCTCTACAGACCCTCAACACGGGAGACGAGGACGGTATGTACTCAAGTGGTCTGTTATTGTATTCAATTATCATTCTATAAATAACTAAAAATAAATACATCTTCACCTCATCACTTGATAATTGATATTGTGGAAAGACTTGAGGCAGTGGTGGACGATGCCATCTTTAGTAACTAGCTTCTTGTCTTTGGAGGCCACCTTCGCTTCTGCAAATTCTCCCAAAGGGAGGCGTTCACAAGGGAGCGTTGCAATCTAGATTCTCACCACTACATGCCGCTAAAATACTCCAATATTACACACTGTACCTTTAATTAATCTTTCCTTGTCTTTTCCTGAACAGGTTTCAAAAGTCGCCGGCGGCATCAAAAGAAAAACTGCATCCAGTCATGAGATCAAATCACAAGAGGACAGTCGGTCATGTATGAGCATCAGGTGGTTAAACAAGTGTTCACAGTATCAGCTCGGTGGAACCAGTTGAAATGGGAAGAGGCTGTGTCTCATAACTGCTTCAGTTTGAGCTGAAAGGCATCATGGGAGGAGTAATCACTGATGAGATGTTGTTCAACTAATCATGTGAGGAAAAAGAAAATCTCAACTTTATAGCCAAAGTGCTGATGGAGGGAGATTTCAAGGCCATTATTTTGTTTTTTCTATGTTTTTTTCTATTAAATTATTCTCCATTTAAGTGTTGTTTTTATATTTTTAATTTTAATTTGCTTTAACCTGAGGAGCATGGAGTCTCCCAGGTAGTGTGGGTGGATTACATCATTGTCTGCGTGGTAACCTGGTTGCTGTGGAGACAGGAAAAGTGATCAGTTGTCCCCGAGTGTCATCTTACAGAGGGGACACTTTGGTAACAGAATAAGTGTGTGTTCATCAGAGTGTTTTGTACAGGCTGTGAATAATGTACACTGTGCTAAGGGTGCGGTGTTGTTGACACAGTCCTGTATCTACTTGCTGTGTGTGTGTGTGTGTGTGTGTGTGTTAGAGGACTTAGTGTGTGTGTGTGTGTGTGTGTGTGTGTGTGTGTGTGTGTGTGTGTGTGTGTGTGTGTGAGAGAGAGAGAGGACTTAGTGTGTGTCTTTGTGAGGACTTAGTGTGTGTGTGTGTGTGTGTGTGTGTTTGGGGATTTGTGTTTTCTTTGTTCAGGTGAAGTTTGGCCGAGTTTTATAATGTGAATTCTTGAGAACCACTTGTGACACACGTAATCAAATAAAAAAAATTGTATTGTTTTTTAGTTTTTTTTAGCAGAAATGGAATTAAAGATACTTGAAAACCTCAGATACGAAGAGATGGTCTGTGTGATTGAATGTCAATTAAAGTTCTGTCAAAACAATTTAGTGAAACAGCGAGCCTAATATGTCATCTAAAACTTCAATTACCAGGTTCATTTCCCAAGATTCAGAGCAAATTGTCCCTAAGAAAGCTGTTCAGTTGATGTTTAGTACAAACATAGCAAGTGAATATATTATCTGATGGAAAATAAATGATATGGACTATATAAAGTATAAACTATAGAAACAGAAGATTTAGACTGAAGACAAAGTGCATTTCATAATATGATTGATTTAAGGGGTTATGCTTTTTTAGTAACATTTATTTATTTTGCTTTCTACAGACATTAGAGAAACCTTCTCACCTTTTTATGTGTTTAAATACAACGGATTCATTCTGCTGTATTAATGTGGCAGCAAAACAATGAGGAAGAAAAGCCAGTGTCAGTAACCTGTCCTAGTTTATTTGTCACAAGTGATTCAATACAATCACATGATGGCAGAAGACTTTGAGAGGGAAATTTATATCTCAAGATGTTTGTTTTAATAGCATCACACTACAGGAACTGAACAGTAAAACTCTACACACATCGGTTTCCCCTTAACAAGCCAACACAGGGTTTCTCTGTAAGATAACTTCCTACTTCCTACTTAGTAATACAATAATGTCAAGAATATACTCAGAGTGTCTCAATAAAAGTTAACATTTGACCCAGAAACTTCCCGATGAAAGAAGAAGTGACATTGAGCGATAATGTAGCGCCATCTGCTGGAGAAAAAGCCACACAGACAGATTTAGACTAAACCAGTTTATTTAAATTATATATATATATATACTGTAATAACAATTAGTTTGATTTGTCCATCAATCAAGTCATTAATTAATATAAACATATTTCAATGTCATTTGAAAAAAATATTCAAGCTACATTACACATACTGTACAAAAAGTATTCATAAGTTAACTTTAAAAGGAGCTTATTAATGTATGTACAAAGAGTAAAAAGCATATAAGCTAACGTTTAAAAGGAGTTTAGGGACTGAATTTACATATTTCATTAAGGGAATGAAGGTAGGAAAGTAAGAACTGTACAGCTACTAGTTAACTGACCCAAAACCCCTCATGAAACATCACTTTAGGTGTAAAAAGGTGTTTGAACCCAAACCCAACTTCCTCAATTTTTTACATTTCTGTGAAATGCTGTGTGATTAGGTTTTGGTTTGCCTTTTCTCTGAACAGTCTATATGATGATTTATAGAAAAACGTGTCCATGCTGGCGCCAAACCCAGATGTGGTTTCTGCCGATGTGTGGTGTTTCAGGAAGTGTTGCTGATGAGCTTCCTCTTTCGTAGACATACCAGGTCATAGAACGGGTCCTTGGTCATACTCGCCCTGAGAGAGAGGAGTTTAGTTTAGTTTGAAACTCAGGTCATTAACAGTTAACAGTAGGAGGAGTTTTTCAATGTGTGGCTGATTGCCGCCACAGTGACTAATTCCCCTGCCCTGCTACCTGGGGCTGCAACTGATTATTATATTCATCATTGATTAAGCTTGATTGTTATTTTAATGACTGAAATTTCTAGAAATGGAAAACACTCAAAAAAGCATGAAAAAAAGTCCCAGAACCCAAGGTGACATCTTCAAACTTTTCCAAATATCAGTTGAGTCGAAGCTGTAGGCTACTATGTTTCAGCTCTAATTAGTAACTATTAGCATCTTTAAATAGCCAACAGGTTTAACAACAATATAAGAATTATCACGTTAGCGCTGTCATTCTGTGGCATGTTCACTTTTCACTCAGAAACCACAGTCACCAGCTAACCAACAATTTAATTTGAACACACAACAACCAAGTCAAACATAGAATCCTGGAAAAATACAGACCAACGGAAAATCGACCAAGAATAAATTAAAATAAGTAGTTTTGGAAAATGCTCTTAACTGCTTTCTGGTGGAGAGTGAGATGAGAAAATCAATACCACTCTCAAAATTGTTTGTTCAATATGATGCTGGAGCCAGAAAGCAGTTAGCTTAGCTTAGCTTAGCATATCCACCCACCAACATATTTAAAAGCAAGAAATAGATCCGAACATCACCTTCCGTTAAAAAGAAACTGTGGCTTTAGATTCAAACAATGACAAATGATCAGGTGATTTTATCCTGATCATCATTTGTTGCCTGTCTTAAAGGTGCAGTCAGCCATTCTCTAGAACATTTGTTGTTAAAATCACTTATTGTCCAAATCAGTGAATATCTCCTCATGATCTGTATTGTATTTGTGCGCGAAAAAAAATGTGGTGTAAATACACAGCCTAGATTCTTTTAGCTGGTATGTAAACAAAGGGTACGTAAACAAATGGCCCCACTGTAGCTAGCAACATGCCAGTTTACAGAGCCTAAGCTGTGTTAACACTAGATTTTTTTTGAACACCCACACAGAACAGACAGGTAGTGGATCGTGGGGACAATATTCACTGATTTTGACAAAAAGTTATATTGACAAGAAGTGTTCTCAAAGAATAACTGACTCCACCTTTAACTAAAGCAAGAAATAGATCATAAAATAACCTCCTGTAAAAATGAAACAGCGGTTTTATATTTTAGAATATTTTTTCCAGATTTCCCAGGTAACTCACGAGTTCCAGTTCACAACGTCTTGATAAAAACATGAGTCACATAATTGAATCGGTCACACATCGTTCCCATGTGTTTTTTCCGACAGCATTTCTCACCTGATTGCGTCTATCCAGGTGTCCCTCTCCTCCGCGCTGGCTGCACTCAGCTTATAGGACTGGTGTTTACCCTGCACCACGCGCCCTTTGTTCTCCGTCTTGCAGGCCTTGATCTTTTGTCCTTTGGGGTTATATAGCTCCAGACAATGCTGTTCAAACACACACACACACACACACACACACACACACACAAACACACAGTACGCTGTCACTTTATCCATGTTTGTTCGGTTGGTCAACTGATAGCCGCGTGACTCACACTTTTCAACACTCAATTGACAAAATCCATTCAGCAGCTGTTTCATATGGTTCATGTGTGACAGTGTGACAAATAAAGAAAATGATAATTTACCGGTTTGCTCGCGTCTTGTGGCTTCCTGACGCAGAGGTTCTCCAGAGGGATGATCCCGATTGGGTCTTTATCCTGGAGAACAAGAAGGACATTAAAGGTGGAGTCAGTGATTCTGGAGAATGCTTTTTTGCGAAATCACTTTTTTTCAAAATCAGTAATTGGTAAATGGACTTGTATAGCGCTATATCTCCGTTTATCACAGATAGCGCTTTACATTGTTTTTGTACACATTCACCCAGTCACACACACATTCATACACCGATAGCAGCAGCTACCACGCAGGGTAGGCTTAGCACTAGGGTGCTAAGCTAACTAAGCTAACTATCGGGAGCAATTCGGGGTTCAGTGTCTTGCCCAGGGACACTTCGACATGTGGCGGGGAGACGGGGGATCGAACCGCCGACCCTGCACACCAGAGGCGAACTCCCTACACACTTCGCCACTGCCGCCCCAATGATTATCTCCTCACAACTACCTGTTCGTACAGTGCGTTGAAAAAAAAAATGTTAATACACAGCCTAGGCTCTGTATATGGACATGTTGCATACTGTGGTGGACCCCTTTGTTTACATACAGTACCAGTTTACAGAGCCTATGCTGTGTATTAACACTGGATTTGTATGAAGGCAGAAATAATTAAAACTTACTGTGGTGTATTCAAAGTAGTACAAGCAGCTGTCCGTCAGAATAAACCACCTCCTCTTCCAGGTTTTAACTCGGCCACCTACAACACAGAAAACTAAAAGTCAGACCCCAAAATAAAAATTAGTAGGACACATACTTTGCTTCACTGTAATCTCCTCTAAAAGTCTGTACGATTGCTCCATCTCACCCATCTTCAGGAGCCATCCTTCTCTGTCCGGGTTAAAGAACGTCAGCGTGAGGTCGTTCCCATCATCCTCTGGGATTTTGAACGGCTCGCTGCGGATGCTCGCGTACAGTTTCTGGAAGACAAAATCAAGACAGAAGAGGACCTCAGTTTCAACGTAACATACATTTTCTAATAATGGAATTGAAATAGAAATTTCTCCAAATTGATATTCAACCTGTCTTTGCAAAATGTCAAAATGCATTGTGGAAAAAAGGGAAAAATAATAATTAGCAGTCCCCCAGCATTTGACGCTGATAATAGCGACATATCTCATATCCCGATATTTTGGGGAGTCAAATGAATCAAATGATTCTCTTCAGGTTGACTAAACTCTGTCTACAGATAATAACGTCAATGCACTATATCTATCCAAACTAAAAACACATCCCAAAGGAGTTTACTTTCTTTCGAGGAAGTAAAGTTGTTGGGGGTATGTAACTTTACTTTGGTCCCAACAGCTTAATTAGGGGGATTTTGAGCAGGACATTTTTTATTTCCTTTTAATTAGTGTGGTGGGACGTTAGTATTAGTGTAAGCAACCGACCGTGAGCAGCTCGGCGGGCAGGTCCTCCCCGTGGTTGATCCCTCGGTTC
This sequence comes from Ammodytes marinus, assembly GCF_949987685.1. Lineage (NCBI taxonomy): Eukaryota > Metazoa > Chordata > Actinopteri > Uranoscopiformes > Ammodytidae > Ammodytes > Ammodytes marinus. The sequence goes on from NC_137220.1 coordinate 5,820,137, forward strand.
ATGGTCACAAAGCGCTGCAGACTGGGCTTGTCTTTCACGTTGGGGTTGTGGAGACTCGTGTTGAGCATGATGATGGAGAAAGACAGGATGTAGCATGTGTCTGTAAGGCAAGGCGAGGCAAGGCAATGCATTTGTATAGCACAATTCAAAGAGGTCATTGCAAAAACAAACAGAAACCTATTATAATTTGACTTCAATGGACGGTTCTCTGCATGCCCTCTTTGCATGGGTCAACTCTCTCTCTCCAAATCTGTCTAACAAAAGCCAAATATAGCTGTATTTTTTCTTTAAAAGGCTGTGTTGAACAGGAATGTCTTAAGACCTGTAATACACACGCAACACATCCATGGAACCACAGTGAGTTTCCTTCAGCTGTGTCAATGGCAGCCATTAAAAATAATAGGATTCTTTGAAAACTGCCTGAAAGCTCGTATTGAAAAACGTTTTCGCTGTGATCAATGAAGCAGAGATATGGCTTTTACTCATGTTTTTGTTGAAAGAAAATTAATTCTCCTTAACAGCGCATAACCTTTCTTGCAGTTTTTTTTTTCTTAATGTATGAAATTAATGACACAGTGACAAAAACTTTTTAATTGGCCTGTTAGAGTGAATCAGGCGCGACTAAGCCTAAGCTTTTGTGTTTGTACCCGTGGATTGGAAGACCCCGGGGTTACAGTCACAGTAGCGAGTTGCAAACGCCTCCATCATTCTGTCGATCTTCTGAGCTTCTCCCGGGAGACGGAAGCTCCACAAAAACTGCCTGCAAAGACACACACACACACACACACACACACACACACACACACACACACACACACACACACACACACACACACACACACACACACACACACACACACACACACACACACACACACACACACACACACACACACACACACACACACACACACACACAGTCAAGAAGTTTTCATCAGAAAAACAAGACTAAAGGTGAACGCTGCTGCAATATTTCAAGCAGACTTTCACTCTTCTTTGCGTAGAGTTATTGTAGTTAGTATGGTGAGAAACAAACCTCAACGCCTGCACCAGATTCAGGTCTGAGAATTCATGCAGGTCCACGAAGGCTTTCAGTACCTTCAGGTGCATTTCCTCCCTGTATACAAATCGAGAAAATAATCATCGAAAACTTGAGGTGGTAAAATAAGTGATGGAACACAAGTAAGTATAGCTATGACTTAATACACGGGAGCTTGGACTGTTCACTTGCATCCTTTCAGTAGCAGCTCCAACAGTAAAAAGCTGCTTACACATGGATACATCAGGGTTAACAATCTAATGATATCACATGTTATTATATCAGTCATGGGAAAAAAATTACTGCTGATATTTTAGGCACATTTCGCCAAAATACCTTTGTGCATTTGCTATATTTTTCTTTTAAAGGAGTATTTTTACATTGGTTACATTTGTACTTTCTCTATATAAGGGATCTGTGTCTCACATACTACTGCTATCTTCTATTCAGTCATACATGCTAGCTGTAGTTTGGTCTGGCTGTGTGAGATCTGTTGAGTGGTCTTTTGTACCTATAAATACTTTTCTGCTTTATCGTTATCCTCTATAGCTCCTCATCAAGCCTTCCAAGGTAGCTGTCTCTTTCAAAATGACATAAGTGGTGGCATCAGAGTATACTTATAATCAAAAGCTATAGTCACAATCACATGTTACTGAGTGCAAAGCGTTTTTGTGAGTTCTGTACCTTTCTCCCAGGAAGTTTCCGATGGCTGTCTTGTTCAGTCCTTCCTCTTTGTAGAGAAACTCTGCGACAGACTGAGCTCTCCATTCCAACAGCTCGTTCTCAACCAGATAATGGACGCCCTGAAGTTAGGACGGGGAATTTGGTAAGAAAAAGTGTTTGAAAACTGGGAGCGAAATGTGCATGTTTACACAAAGAAACGTGTGTTTTATGTGATGTAGAACAGTCTGTTCATGCATTAAATCGAAGGTTTAAAGCTATAGTGTGTAACTTACGTCGCCCCCATGAGGAATTCTGAGTAATTACAACAACACTGTCTGTACATCTACATGAGCTAAGCCTTCGGAGATCCCGCATGGGCTTTATACCTACGGCTGTACGTCCAGGTACGTACAGGTAAAAATGTGGCCGCTTCTTGGGAATTTTCTGAGCTCCTGCACCAGTGTCTTGGGGGGGGTGGGGGAGGGAGGGGGCACCAGTTTGTAAACGCTGCCATACTGAGAAATACAGAGAGAGTTTTGTGGAGCTGATAGTCTTAATAGAATTGTAACTTGTTTGGCGATGGCTTGAATGTAACCGACATTCCTTTATGAAAAAGTAAGTTACGCACTATAGCTTGAAAGTGTTTTTTCTAATGTGTTTAATATCAAGTTTCAGTTAAAATATCCAAAAGCTCTGAAGGCTGATTGGTACGTCATATCACACATTTAAAAAAGTTTTTTTCTTTTTCTCCATTTCAGTCACTCAGGTCCTTAATCAACAGGGCAGAGGATGAGAACGGAGGTTGAATGAATATTGCATGCTGCCGTCTCTAAAACCTCAAAGGGTCTTAAAAGGTCTAAATGCTCAAAAATCCTGACCCTCTCGTCTGAGTGCTTACACGCCTGCTGCTGCGTGGGTCTCCAAATCAATTGCACTTAAAAGACACTCTTGAACCCAGAGAAGTTTCTAAACTTTTTTAATTCGCCCACTCGAGCGTGCAGCAGCCGACCTGGGCGCCCAGCAACCACCGGCCGAGGGGACTCAGAATGTAACCGCGGACGCACGCAGAGAGGAAGGAACCAAGAAAAAAAAAGAATGGAGGTATGAAGTAGCGCTTTCTACCCCACTTCAGGGAACAGGATGTGGTTTTTCTCGCTATTCACTCGTCTGTGACTGTGTCTGTCTGTGCACAGTTTGCATTAATGCACAGCACACACACACAGACACAGACACACACACACTCAACGCTTAAATCCAATTCCACTCTGTGTGACTTAACTCCGGTTTTTAAATGACTGTTGACCTTCAGATCCAGTGACTTTCACCTACTGTACCTTTAACTGTGTCTCAGACAAACATTGGCTCTTGAATCCAAACAGTCGAATCAAATGGCAATGCAGCATGTCAGGAGCAATAAAGGCAATATAACACGCTTGGACATGTATGGGGACTTTGCTAAGGTAGCGTTTCAAAGCTGCACAAATACTGTATGCTGCAGGTCACACTAGAGTCCGCTAAAATTACAAATAACAATACTTTTCTGACCTTGACAGCATTGATACACTACCACAACATCTGATACCTTAAGACCAAAAAATCAACTGGAACTATAGACAATAACTCTTCTTTTTTTGTTTACCGTACATTAAAATATTACAATAGAAACTCACTTTTTTGGGATCCATGTTGAATTTCTTTTTCCCCCGTATGAATCTTCTGTTCCTCACGTCAGTTTTACTGTGACCAAAGTAAAACATCAAAATGTTATTGTATAATACAATACATACACTTTATCAAATACTCAGTTAATGTTCTTTTCAATTACAAATTAAACTTCAAATAAGAGTTGTTCAAAATAACATTGTTTCCTTGTGTGAATAATAGGCTTTACGACAACACATTAGACGGCTTACTGAATTTCTTCTTTTATGTAATATTTATATAACTTGTTTGGTCTTGAAGGTTGGGTGTATTTAAATGCATGTGTGCACAAATAAAGAAATGTCAACCTCTAAACAATAGACTCAAAATGATGCCAAGCAGTTTAAAAAACAAAATGATTCATGAGCCAATGCTATAAAATAAAAAGAAACACAAAATTCTCACAATTAAAAGTTTGAACAAGAAAATATTTGGTATTTTGAATTGATATTGAATCATCCTGTATCGAATACATTTCCTCACGATCAATAAATAACTCAAATAAACTCATCAGAACATGTCCACGTTGTCCTCCATATTTTATCAAGTGTTGTGTGTTTGGGTGTGTGGAGTGTTGGTGTGTGGGCAGCAATTCTGTGAAACTGTGGTTATTATGCCAGTAATACAGTCGTAGCAAAAAGCAGTGTCACGCCACTCACATACTGTTATCATATCTGAAAGCAGCAACAAAAAGCAACAGGAAGTCCAAATATGTCCACGCACCAATTACAGAAATGTTGCACAATGTTCTCTCTTCAATGTCTCTGTGCTCAGTAACTGTGTTTGTTATGCACATAGTTGCAGAACATTACAAAATGTTCTCCTACGTTACTCTGTACACATGCCAATTGTTTATTAGTGATTATGTAAATTCAAATCATACTTCTGCAGTTGCTTGGGGGTATGTGGAAACAGTGTGCATATCCTCAACTCATTAAAAAAGTCAATTAAAGTTTTAATTAAAAAGAAAAACTTTAAAGCCATATTGTTGAGCTATAACACCTTAACACCATGTATTGAGAATGTGTGAAACTTAGTTCTTAGGAGAAGTTGAAATGGTTAGCCTAAAGTCATGGATAGATCATTGATAAAGATGGATACAAGTATTGATAAACAGTTGAATAAGTTAGTTAGCAAAGAGTGATAGATACAGTTGAAATGGTAATCTAAATGAATAGAAATAGCATTAAAAAACAAAGGACCTGAAAAAGTAACTGACACAGAGTTGAAATGCTAAAAGTAATGGATCATCTGTGTAAATTGTAAGCTAAGGATGGATAAACAGTTGAAATTCATAGCAAAAGAAAATAATGGGTGAATGGTTAAAAGCCGATTGAATAGTGTGTGCAGTATATATGGTAGGCCTTTATAATATTAAGCTTTAAGTAATGGATAAATGGCTGAAATATATGGGCATGTGGGTACAAAAAGGTCAGGAACCAATATATAAGAAGCATTTTCATGTATGAAGCGTATACACATCAGCTTGAAAGGGTTTAAGTAGCTGGCTTTAAGATTCTTAGCACTGGCAGAGGCTGCATTGAAACAATTTTGACTTCTGACTCAAGCAAATAAAAACGGCAATAACCCTGCTTGAATGACTTTGTCAAAGTGTACGGAGTGGGAGTGTGAACTGCCATATAGTGGAGTGGAGGGGTCACTTAAATAAGAGGAAGAGGTTGTACACTGACTCATAGCATATAGCTTGCTTCATAGCTTTGCTCATACTCACTTCTGCTGTTTGGCTTCAGGTCTGCGGATCTCTGGCATGACGTGGTTGATCTCTAGCCTTAGCTTCTGTTGAGAAAGAGAGCAGTGTGCGATGTAATATGGGGCACCTGTTGTTGGATCAAATTGTACACGGTTCAGTGGACAATTAGCCCCTTACTGACAGTTATTATAAAATAACCATGGACAGTGAAAATAACTCTAACATCCTTCAAGTCTCAATTAAAAGTTGCTGAATGAAAAGGCCCCTTTTGTGTGCTGTCAAAAGGGCTCAGCTGAGGTTTTTTCCAGGAGTGGGTAGCATTGAAAAAAAGAATGACAGATTATAATGTAAAGTCCTTGGAGAGCGAATGTATTCACCACAGTACCTGGATGTCATCCTGCATCTCAGACTTGTGAATCTTGAAGGTTCCCGGGAGTTTTGGGGGAGCTGTGGGAACGAGAACAACACAGGTGCAGTTCAGAATAGAAGTGGCATTAATATTGTATGAAGCAGTCAGTTGTCATGCAGCGCTGTAGACCCGTTTTTGACAACCTCTTGCAGAATAAAATAGGATATCCTTTATTGGCATTTCTTTTATACAGTATATGCTTTATTAGACAGTTTGGAAGGACAGAGATTAAATGGGGCAGAGAGGGGAATGACATGCAGAGAATGACCGGGGCCTGATTCTAACCTGTACGCGGTACGCTGTTTTCGTGGACTGAGCCTTTCTGGGCGGGCGCTCTAGCCACCACACCACAAGCACCCCAAAAATATAATTTATTGTCATTGTACAAGTACAAATTGATTCAATGTGCAGCTTCTCTTTATCAAAAACACACATACTATGAAATATAACAGTAAAATCAATAAAAAAGGGATTTCAATTAGTAAAAGCAATAAAAAGACAATAAATATATAATGTACATGTAGTGCAAGTACTTCTTTTGGGTATTGTTTTGGATCAGGTAGATAGATCTCTTTAATTCACAGCATGCCTCAAAAGTAACCTAACCAAGTTTTTGATTTCTTTGCAATAAAGAACTTGTAGTAGCTTACAAGTTAATAAGCTGTCACAGAGCGCAGAGGCCTCACGTAAAAACCTTAAGCTTTGTTACATAATGACAAGGGCTAATCAGGGCCCTTCTTCTGACTTATGTACATCTGTTAGTGGAAGGCAGCCACTGATTGGTTCATGTAGTCATCAGTCTAGCCTCCATTCTGACCGGAGTCACCGGACCCTCCCCACTTTCTGTCTGTTAGTGGAAGGCAGCACCTGATTGGTTAATGTAGTCGTTGACGTCAACATGGATCGACAAATAAGCTCATGAGATCTGGCTGGTCTCACAAGACTGAATTCAATTTCAGTTTGTGTTAATTCTTGCATCCCCTTTGGACAACAGCGGTAGTGTTTTTAGTAGGTCAGCTGTTGTTCCTGGGTGAGAGTACCCATGAAAAAGGCATTAATAAAAACTATATAAAAAAAGCATTTTTGCACTGATGGTCTCGTATGCTGTTAAAAGTAATTTTTGATTATCAGAGGAAAAATTAGTTTCAGAAATAAATACTCAAATTCTTTGAAGCTACTTTAATTGTAAGGAAGTTTTATATCACACGATAACACAATGAACAAACATATAAAAAGGGGCGCTCTTAGCTCAGGAGCGGGGGCGGCCCGGGCTCGACCCGGGTTCGATTCCAGCCCGCGGTCGTTCACTGCATGTCACTCCCCTCTCTGCCCCGTTTCAACTCTGTCTCTACACTATCAATAAAGCATAAAAATGCAAAAAAAAAAAATATATATAAAAGGAAACTCTTAATGCTTACAGAAATAAAACTATTGAGAAGAAATATAGTGAGAGTTTTTAGTGACATTTTATTTTTAAATCAAGCCCAACCGTTGTTTCGTTTTTTAATTTTTTTGTGGGAGGAAACCGGAGCACCCGGAGTAAACCCACGCAGACACGGTGGAACATGCAAAGTCCTGACGCATAGAGAACCAGTTTGCTTCTGTGTGTGAGGACTAAATACTTACCCTTTGTGCAGCCCTGTGGACTGATATGGACAGCTTTAGTGTGTTATTAGGCTGTTACGGGGTACTTTTACACCTGCTGCTTTTATTTGTGGCGGTGTCTAGGCGTGATACATTTCTTAAACCGTCTCCAAAGAGAAGGCTTCTCTTTTTTGTGGAGTGTTAGGGGGTTATGGGTTAGGGTTGTGGTAATTTTTAGTGAATCTTGGGGCAGATTGGTCGTTGGGGTCTCCTGAAGTGGATTCTCTGCCTTTTTAGGTGGTTTCGGGGCTTCCATTTGTGAAGCTTGTTTGGGAGCTTGTAGTTGTGGCTGGACGGCCTCTGAAGCATCTGTGTTTGAGATGTCTCCACAGTTTTTTGCCAGGTGGGACTCAGTGGCTTTAACTTTATTGAGCTCACACATTTGGAGCTTGAGCTCTTTCACCTTCTCCTCCAAAGCCTTATTCAGCTTAGTTAATTCTAGCTGCTGGCTGTAGACATTGTTTAAGGTCTTTCTCTGCTTGACTTTCAGCTTGTCCATCTCTTTCATAAGGGCCTGGTTTTCCTCTCTTAGGTTGTGAATCAGGTTCAAATCCTTGGAAACCACTTTTTGAAACTGCTGCTGAAGTTGATCCATTGCCGTTTCAAGGCTGTCTGGCACCTGCACATCCTGAGGTACAATGGACTTTGAAAGGCTCATATTTGGCATTTCCAGTCTGAGCAACTGCACCTCCATCTCAAGTTCTAGCCTCATCTTGTTCTCCTGCTTCAGCCTCCTCCCAACCACCTGTAAGTTGGACTTTTCGACGGAGAGCTCATGTTCCGCCGCAATCCGCAATTTGATTTCCTCTTGAACTCTGCAAGTTGTGGTTTGCAGGCTCTTCCTAAGGCGTTTTAAAGAGAGCACCATTTCCACAGCCTGCGCATTTTGGTGATCCCAGCTCATGGCACCTGATGGAGTTGTTTTCTCAGTTAAATTGTTCTTAATTTCCATTGCTCTTAGAGTTTTAAAGTTAATGTTCTAAAGTTTGTTCAGTACTTGACGTCTCTGGAACAATGTGTTGTCTCAGGTCCTGTCGGTTCTGAAGTGTCTGAGTCCTTGGTAAGTTCTTGCAACAGCAAACATTCTAAATGCCTTTGATGTACGTGTGACATCACGTGATGTATTTCTTTGTGACATCATTTTACCTCTGCGAGTTTTTAAATTTTGATACATTCTATTGTTTTTCAAACATGGTTAATTCCTTTGATCTAATGGAATGATTAAAGCACAACTGTTATCCAAATATGAAGACAATGGCCGCCACACAATCAGCATTCAAAACATTGAATCAGTCCAATACTGATGAAATGGCACAACAACTATATGGAAATGCACTTATGTCACACTTCACTTTGGGGAAGCTGAGGGCAAGATGGCAGCTGGAAAGTTTGGTGTGCTTGTGGTGTTTTTAGCATACATTTTTATTCAAACCCTTTTAGACACTGGACCTAAAATTGGGGTGGAAGGGCATTTACAAAGCTTTTGTGCCCACACAAACACACTTTCACATATAAAACAGTTTGGTTATGGCAAGAAAATCCTCATGGACACTTTCCTCTACCCATGCTGGTATTCAACAAACCTGGCTACAAGCGGCATGTTAACGGCAGAAAGTTCATCATTTGCATCTGCCTGTTACTATCTGGGGATATACATCAATGCCCGGGTCCGATGCCGGAGTTTGGACGGAGAGATACGATCGCAAAAAGTCCCACGACAGGTGCGATGGTTTGCACTAGTCATCCAAACAATGGGAACCAACTTCTGTCCATTTTCCCTGAAGGAAGTGGGAGCGCATGTGGAGACGCCGGGAGACGCAGCGAAGATCCGACACTGGGAGATGCGATCCTCGGGCAGCGTGATACTGAGCAGGCCACATTGGATTGTCGGACTCCCCTTGGGCAGTCACTCGTGGAGGAAATGGAGAGCGCGGGCAAAGAGAGGCCGAGCGTGGATTCTTCCCTGTCTGCGAGAGGACTACACCTGCTTCATCTCAACGTAAGAAGCCTTCTACCAAAAATCACCGAGATCCGACACCTTAGCAAAAGTAGAAAGGTGGGAATCTTTTGTTTGACTGAAACATGGCTGGACGACTCCGTTGAGGATGCGGAAGTTGAATCAGATAACTATTTGATAATTAGGAGAGATCGCAACCGCAAGGGCTGAGGAGTGTGCATTTATGTGAGATCGGACATTGGTTTTAATCACAGAACAGACTTGTATAGCGATCAGATTGAAGCGGTGTGGTTAGATATTTTGCTACCTAAGAGTAAGCCTATACTTATCGGTGCATGTTACAGACCGCCTGATCGAACCCATTTTTATGATTTTTTAGAAGAGCTTTGCTCAAAGAGTATTGGTTTTGTTAAATCTGAAGTTATCATGATGGGAGATTTTAACACTGATATTCAGAAACGGGATGTTTCCGGGTATAAAGCACTGATTAACTTTTGTCGTTCTTTTTGTTTACATCAGCTGATTAATGAACCAACACTTGTGTTCCACTACCCAAACCACGATTGACCTCGTTCTAGTTTCAGATAAATCTAGGATAGCAGAGAGTGGGGTTATAAATTATGGGCTGAGCGACCATTCTATTATTTTCTGTACTAGAAAGATCAAGAAAGCAGTTTTTAACGTGCATTCTTCTATTAAAACCCGGTCACTAAAAAGGTATACCAAAGAAGCACTATATGACTGTTTAAAGCAAATCTAATGTACGGCAATGCATGGATGTGGATTGAGCATGGTGCTCATTTAAATGTATGTTTTAGAAGCTGTTGATAAAGTAGCCCCATGTAAAGAAATTAGAATAAAACAGAGGACAGAACCCTGGGTAAATGATGACATCCAATTATTAGGCAATTAGAGCAAGAAATAGCAAGTATGGTCAATTCAAGTTAAAAAAGGATGAGCAGAGTTGGACTGATTATAAAAAGGCGAGAAATGAAGTTAACAGATTAGTGGTTCATACTAATAAAATAGCTGAATATAGAAATGACTCAGGAAAGCTATGGAAATCCCTCAAGCAGCTTGGCTACAGTAAAAAAATGAAAACCAAAAACACTAACATCACTCTAAATCTTGGTAATAATATTACATCAGAGAAGGAGAAAGTAGCAGATGGCTTTAATAAACATTTTTCATCTGTTGCCAGCAAGCTTGTGGATAAGCTAACTGGCCTGACTGGTCAATATGGTGAAAGCCATGTGCGAGATTATTACCCCGGAATTCCACTGGCTGCGGGTGCGGTGTCCAACGGTTTTGCTCCGTGCCTCACGTCCGGCAATACCCACCTGCTCCGTTTTCAAACCAGCACGGCCAGCTCCGCTGAACTGCTGGGGTTGCGAGAACGAGGAGTTCCCGCGGTAATAAAAGTGACGGGCGATCGCTCTTGATAATATGATTCTCCTATAATATGGTATTTACACAACAACGAACGCACGGAAGGTTATTGTTCCCATCCGAACGAGTAAAAGGACAGTTTTGAGAATGTCACCTGCAGTGAACACCGAGTGTCTTATTTTGAAAATTAACCGGAGGTTTTATTGTTTTGTCGGCGCCTGTGTTCCTGTCTATCTCGATGTGTTCTGTGCTAAATTGATGCGGTGAGCTCCGGCATCCGGCAGAAATAGAAGCAGTGCGAATTTCACCGGAGAGCTGGAGCAGCAGCGGAGTAGAGAGACGGCGCAGCGGCCGTGGTGGAAACTCACCCACTGACTGCTCTTAATTGTATTTTTGTTTCTGCCGTGCTGGAGCGGAGAAGGACCGGAGACGCAGCCGGTGGAATTCGGCCTTTACTCTCAGTTAGGGATTCAGACGGGTGGCTTCCTCTTTGGAAAGGTGTCTGAGGCACATGTTCTTGAGAAGCTCCAAAGGCTAGATTGCTCTAAAGCCACAGGATTAGACTCTATTCCATCACAGTTCCTAAGGGATGCTACGGAGATCATTACCCCATGCATCACTCATATTGTAAACAGTTCTATAGAACAAGGGCATTTTCCAAATGATCTCAAGATTGCCAGAGTGATTCCGCTTTATAAGAAAGGGAGTAAACTGGACCCTGGCAACTATAGACCTGTCTCTATTTTGAGTAGTCTGTCAAAAAGCATCGAAAAGATAATTTTTGAACAAATTGACAAATACGTATCTTCACAAAATATACTTTATGAGTTCCAATCTGGCTTCCGTAAATCTCATTCTACAGATTAATTTTTACTGCTTCTAACTGATTTCATTAAAAAAGGGGTGGATAATGGTCACTTCTGTAGCATGGTCATGTTAGACCTACAGAAGGCCTTTAATACGGTTGACCATTGCGTTTTATTGTATAAATTAAAAGCCATGGGTTTTAGTGACTTAGCACTGAAATGGGTGGGCTCCTATCTGGAGAATAGAACGCAGGTGGTGGACATTGGGGGTACAATGTCTCAACCACTAAGCATGGTCTGTGGGGTTCCTCAAGGGAGTGTTTTGGGGCCACATTTCTTACTTTTATATATAAATGACCTAAAGTCTGTTTGTTCTTGTAATCTTTTTTTATATGCAGATGACTCTGCGCTGGTAGTTTCTCACAAAGATAAACATTTTATTGAAAGAACACTTTCTGCAGAACTTGTAACTGTTAGCAGGTGGATGTCTGACAACAAGTTATCACTTCACATGGGGAAAACTGAGTCCATATTGTTTGGATCAAAAATGTAACTGAAAAAAGCCTCGGATTTTAAGGTTTTAGCTGGAGACTCTGAAATTACATCCAAGGAATCAGTCAGTTACCTTGGCTGTGTTTTAGATAGTAACTTATCTGGTGTAGGTCAGGCTCAAAAGGCAATCACCAAAATAAATCATAGAATCAGTTTTTTGGCCAGAATTTCAAAGTTTCTGGATCAAAGAACAATGTTAATTTTAGCAGGAGCTTTAATTCAGCCTTATTATGATTATGCGTGTGGCTCATGGTACAGTGGCGTCACGGTGCATTTGAAACATAAGCTTCAGACCTCGCAAAATAAGTTGGTTAGGCTTATTTTTGACCACCCCATGAGAACTCATCTTGAATCTTCCCACTTTGAGAGGTTGGGTTGGTTGAAAGTAGATGATCGTGTATCTCAGATACAACTGTGTATGGTACATAGGATTGTAAATGGGGATGTTCCCAAATATTTTAGAAACTATTTTAATCGAGTAAGTGAAGTTCACAGGCATTCCACTAGGGGTAGCTCTACTGATTTTGTACCCCCCAGAGTGAAGACTAACATGGGAAAGGATTCCTTTTTTTATGCTGGAGCTACACTTTGGAATAGGTTACCCGGTACACTCAAGTTAGTCAGGAATTAAGGCAGTTTTAAAAAGGCCCTGAAAAAATGACTTGGACGCCATAATTAGGCTTGTCTTAATGGTGGTCAGTGTTATGTGTGTGATTTTTATGTATTCTGTACATTTTGTGTATGTTGATGTATGATTTGCTGCTGCTTGCCCTCTTCTCCTGCCCAAATCAGGGACCACAATGGAAATAAGCCTTCGGGCTTTTTTGTGTCTATCCCTGGCTATTTTATGTATTTTAATGTGTGACAGAGTGCTGTTCATGTTTTTATATCAAAATGGTCAAATAAAATCATTCATTCAATCATTCATTCATTCACTATGAGGACTTTTTGTCTTAGGGCGGCTGTGGTATGAAGTGACTCTTGCTGATTTAAAAGTGTTGTTTAATGTTTAAAATTAAAATAGAATAAAAGTGACAAGCAGGGACACTGGCGGCCATTTTGTTTACATTTGGATAACAGGTTGTGCTTTAATCATTCCATTAGATCAAAGGAATTAACCATGTTTGAAAAACAATAGAATGTAACTTGGCAACAGAACTAAAAAAACTCTGGTAGGTAGAATGATGTCACAAAGAAATACATCACATGATGTCACAAAGAAATCAAAGGCATTTAGAATGTTTGCTGTTGCAAGAACTTACCAAGGACTCAGACACTTCAGAACCGACAGGACCTGAGACAACACATTGTTCCAGAGACGTCAAGTACTGAACAAACTTTAGAACTTTAACTTTAAAACTCTAAGAGCAATGGAAATTAAGAACAATTTAACTGAGAAAACAACTCCATCAGTTGCCATGAGCTGGGTTCACCAAAATGCGCAGGCTGTGGAAATGGTGCTCTCTTTAAAACGCCTTAGGAAGAGCCTGCAAAAAACGACTTGCAGAGTTCAAGAGGAAATCAAATTGCGGATTGCGGCGGAGCATGATCTCTCCGTCGAAAAGTCCAACTTACAGGTGGTTGGGAGGAGGCTGAAGCAGGAGAACAAGATGAGGCTAGAACTTGAGATGGAGGTGCAGGTGCTCAGAATGGATTTAACCAATATGAGCCTTTCAAAGTCCATTGTACCTCAGGATGTGCAGGTGCCTGACAGCCTTGAGACAGCAATGGATCAACTTCAGCAGCAGTTTCAAAAAGTGGTTTCCAAGGATTTGAACCTGATTCACAACCTAAGAGAGGAAAACCAGGCCCTCATGAAAGAGATGGACAAGCTGAAAGTCAAGCAGAGAAAGACCTTAAACAATGTCTACAGCCAGCAGCTAGAATTAACTAAGCTGAATAAGGCTTTGGAGGAGAAGGTGAAAGAGCTCAAGCTCCAAATGTGTGAGCTCAATAAAGTTAAAGCCACTGAGTCCCACCTGGCAAAAAACTGTGGAGACATCTCAAACACAGATGCTTCAGAGGCCGTCCAGCCACAACCACAAGCTCCCAAACAAGCTTCACAAATGGAAGCCCCAAAACCACCTAAAAAGGCTGAGAATCCACTTCAGAAGACCCCAACGACCAATCTGCCCCAAGATTCACTGAAAATAACCACAACCCTTACCCATAACCCCCTAACACTCGCGCCAACACAGAAGTTTGGAGAGAAGCCTTCTCTTTGGAGGCGTTTTAAGCAATGTTTCACGCCTAGACACCACCGCAAATAAAAGCAGCAGGCATAAGAATACACGGCAACAGCCTAATAACACACACACAAGCTGTCCATATCAGTCCACAGGGCAGCACAAAGGGTAAGTATTTAGTCCTCACACACAGAAGCAAACTGGTTCTCTATGCGTCAAGACTTTGCATGTTCCACCGTGTCTGTGTGGGTTTACTCCGGGTGCTCCGGTTTCCTCCCACAAAAAATTAAAAAAACGAAACAACGATTGATTTAAAAATGAAATTCAATAAAAACTCTCACTATAGCTACATATTTCTTCTCAATAGTTTTATTTCTGTAAAGCATTAAGAGTTTTCTTAATATGTTAGTTCATTGGACAAGGTTCGTTACGTACCTCGGTTTTAAAATCAAATTTTAGATGATTCTTAATTTTAAACAAACGCGGTAGTGTTTTTAAGTTTCCAGCTGTTTTTCCTGTCTTCCCATTGTAGGGGCATTAACATTCACCCCTCTGTCGCTCTTTGCGCGTGCACCGGCAGAGAGACGTCCCTGTTTGTAGCGTTCTCTTTTCTGATTGGATATCAGGTTGTGGGATCCCAGAAAAGTTTATTAGCTGATTACATGCAGAGTGGGTGAGTGAGAGACCTGTGTTATGAAGCAGACACACTATAAGTGATCACTGTATGAATATAGAGCGATTTAACTCATATATTAGCATAAATATATCGCTCATTTCCCCTTTAATGCTGAAATTGCACTTTTATTCGAGAAAATTAAATGAGAACTTGAAACAGTATTTCTCTATATTTAAAAAAAATATATGTTTTTATACATTTTATTTGTATGTTCCATTTAATTTGAAGCACTTGCTGAATCGCTGACAGCGAACAAATGTTTAACTGTTTAAACTTAGACTCTCTCTCTCTATTTCTGTCTCTCCCCCTCTTTCTCTCTCTCTCACACACACGCACACTATGTAGTGCAGGTTTTTGTAATACAGTTGGCCAGGTTATTGTCATTGCACTTTGTGAGAATATATTTTTTGAATGAAACTGTTCTTGAGTATCGAGGTGCCTGCATAGAAGGCTTTTGAACGCCTATGCTCACTCTCAGAGACCAGCATCACAACTTTAACCTTCGGAAATTACAGAAAAGCTCAATGAATGAGCGAAAGAAAAAGGGGCTAAAAATAGATGCCTTTCTTCCTCTTTTTATTGAATAGGGTTAATTTGTAATGAAATGGCCATGAAAAGACCATTTACAATGTAATGTTAGCAGGGATGGATGATTTGCAGGATAACATTAATGAGTGAGGTTTCAGTGTTTGGTTAACAAATTATCATGTATCACAGGATTTAAATTATTAAAAAAAAAGTTGATTTAAAGAACTTTTAAATATGTGATGGAGTGATGATTTAAAGTAATTAAAAATTAAATTGTCCTTCTAAAAGCAAAACATACGACTGGATACTTTAGTCAACATCATTGAAATGCTTGTAACCCACACAATCTAAATTAAAAGCATTTCAAGTGAGTTCTACACACTAAACATAATATTCTAAATCATCTTAAAACATTGACATTTGTTTTTATAGCATTAAATAAAGGAATAATAGCGTACCTTTGCCCCAGAGGAAGCTGTCTTTTCTGCTTATGGCCATGTTGTTGATGTTGAGGAGTGTTTGTCGTCTGTACAGGAAACACATTCAACTACTGAGTGAAGAAAAATGGGCCGGCGCTGCCATTCTGAGAAGTCTGTGACACCGAGTTCACTCAACAATCTCTTACAACATTTTCGGATGACGTGCGTTTGCAAGATATTGACATGCAGTCATTTTAGCGAGTGTGTGGACATTTTCTTTTAGAAACTGAAGAAGCTAAGTCATATCCCACAACTACGTAACACAGCTACTACTATTATTACACATCTACGGTATTACAAATACAAGTTCTGCAAAAAACAACCACAACTACAAACACTGTGCTGCACATAACTACAAGAACATCATGTAATGCTTCCCAAAAGATTAGTATAAAAAATTTGACAAATAGGCACCAAAAAGGCAGGCACACAATAGAGGCCAAACAGCATTGTTCTACATAAGGCCGAAAGACATGTAATGTATACGCCATTTTGCCAACATGCTGCAATAACATTGTCTTGTTTCACCACAGTGATCAGGTAATTTGTTTTCTAAAGTGATAACTTAAAACCACTGTACCGGTAGTTGTAAAATGTAGGCCACCTGTGTACTGCAGTATATAGGCCAAACCACCATGTCATTTGTTTTTTAGAAGAAGTCAAATGTGTCGGCTTAAGCAGGAAGGAAACAAAACCTCAACAGAACGGGGCTCTTTCATTTGTAAATGTGAGGCCCCATCTAGCGGGGCTTCACATATCTCAACACTTCGGAGCGTATTATAAAGTAAGGGGCAGTCATGTTATATTCTTGTTCTTTGAAACTGGACACATATGCAGGACAAAATCTGTCTTCACTGAATTGTATTTTTGCATCAACTTTGAGGTTGTAGGTTGACAAAGAACAATGCAATTCATCAAATGTACAGTGTGTGTGTGTGTGTGTGTGTTTGAGGAGGGTTGTTCAGTGCAAAATAATTTTTAACTTTATGAGTAGGCCGGTTTGTATTTAAAGCAGGATGTTAGTCTGATGTGTGACGGATGATTAACTGTATCACGCTGAGATTTTCCAGTTGAGACAAAAGTCATAAGAACAATGTTTCTTTCATTTTGAATAAATGCTTGATAAGATTCATACATCATAATATGTTTTCCTGTCCTTTCACAATCTAAATTCTGAATCAGAGGATGGCCTGATCAAGTCTATCATTGGTCTAGTCACTGTTTGTGTGGACTGCTAACTAGATAGGGGTCAGTCCACAGCCTGGGCACTGCTGAGGTGCCCTTGAGCAAGGCAGTCACCAAACCCCTAACTGCTCTACGGTGCCAGGCCATTCACACAGACATTTGTCCATACATTAAATGCATGTGTGTTGGTCTGTTTCGTGCATGTGAGATGGGCCTGTGTGCTGTAAAAAACAACCATATAGTGAAACATGTAATTGGATAGTTGGATGAATTAAATAAGTCTGTCTGTCACATTTAATATTAATAGCTAAAAAAAAACAGACACACAAATAGACTAAAAGCGATTTGGCCGTTTTTCAAATCCAGATTTTTCTAGTCCAATGGCATTGTTGGACACATTAAAATAAGTTGTTTATGACTCTTAGATTGGATTAGTATGCTGATCTTCCCTCTTCGGGCCTTGCATCAGTCAGAAAGAAACGTGATTGCTGCACAAGTGGCCTCCAGCAGCTGTTGTGTCAAGCCAAGCAGTCTAACACACATGCAGTAAAGTCACAAGGAACAAGCATTAACCCTCAACTAGCTGCATAAATCGCAGGTGCACAAACAAGGTTCTGTATACTGACAACACCACAGCACTGAGACTGCTCTGGTTAAGGTCCTCAATGACATCCACTTAAACACAGACAGTGGCAAAAGCTCTGTATTAGTTTTATTGGATCTCAGTGCTGCGTTCGACACAGTTGACCACAGCATATTGCTAGATCGACTTGCAAACTGGGTTGGACTTTCTGGAACTGTGCTAAACTGGTTTGAATCATACTTAAAGGAAAGAGACTACTATGTGTCAATAGGCAATTTCACATCCGAGCGAACAAATATTACATGCGGGGTCCCCCAAGGTTCCATTCTTGGGCCTCTTCTGTTTAACATATACATGCTACCGCTAGCTCAGATTATGAACAAAAACAAATTATGCTACCATAATTATGCAGACGACACACAAATTTACATAACCATATCACCAGGAGACTATGGTCCGATTCAAGCACTAAGTAAATGCATTGAACAAATCAATGACTGGATGTGCCAAAACTTTCTTCAATTAAACAGCGACAAAACTGAAGTAATTGTCTTTGGTGCCAGGGATGAACAATCAAAAGTCAGCGCACAGCTTAAATCTGTTATGTTAGAAAGCACACACCAAGCTAGAAATCTTGGAGTAGTGATAGATTCCGACTTGAATTTCAAAAAACACATTAAATCAATTACTAAGTCAGCCTACTACCACCTTAAAAATATATCGAGAATTAAAGGGCTAATATCTCAGCAGGACTTAGAAAAACTTGTCCATGCATTTATTTTTAGTAGACTTGACTACTGTAATAGTGTCTTTGCAGGCCTTCCTAAAAAATCAATCAGACAGCTTCAGCTAATTCAGAACGCTGCTGCTCGAGTCCTCACTAGGACCAAAAAAGTAGATCACATTACCCCAGTTCTTAGGTCTTTACACTGGCTTCCTGTCACTCAAAGAATTGATTTTAAAATATCGATGATGGTCTACAAAGCCTTAAATGGTTTAGGGCCAAAATACATTACTGATCTGCTGATACGTTATGAGCCGCCCAGAGCCCTTAGGTCGTCTGGGACAGGTCTTTTAAAAGTCCCCAGAGCTAGGACTAAACAGGGAGAGGCGGCATTCAGCGTTTATGCGCCCAATGTCTGGAACGGACTGCCAGAGAGTCTGAGGTCCGCTGAGACTCTCAGCTCTTTTAAATCGGGTCTCAAAACGTTCTTGTTTCCCTTTTAACCTGTAATTTTTTTTTTTTTTTTTTTTTTTTATTTTTTTATTTTTTGGTAAAATGTTTTAATTCTTTTATTTAAATGTTGTATTTTTATCCATGTTTTAAATTTGTTCATTTTTTTTTTTTTTTTTTTTTTTTTTTTTTTGTATTTGTATTCTTTATTTGATTTTAACCCTGTGAAGCACCTTGAGTGGCCCTGTGCCTGAAATGTGCTCTATAAATAAAATTGCCTTGCCTTGCCTTGCCTTATATTGGTCATTATTGAGATGCCATCCATTCTAATTTGTCGCATCTAGAATCTTTCCTCTTGCTCAAATAGAAGTAAAAGGTGTTTTGATTTGTCATTAGGCTCCAACAATAGCAATCCTTCCCAGCCTTTCTCTGTCCCACATGCCGACACCTGACTGACATACAGTTTTACCTGAGGTGAAGGTTTGGCTTTGTATAGCGCTCCTCGTTAGCCTCCCATTCAAAGCTCCTGGTGTTTTTATGCAGTTGCCATAGTAACCTGGTATCCATAATGCAAATTCTACCTTGTCGCTTGAGAGACCTTCAGGTAACGAAGTGGAGATCTATTTACAGCCGGGGCAGGGGGGGTGTATGCAATGTGCAGATGTGACAGGATTGTTAGTCATGCGTGGTTATCGAATTTCGATGCCCTGTCATTACCAACCGAAATGCCTCAATACTTACTGATGACTACCTGATTACATATCACATAAGTGTATCATAATAAGTCTTCGCACAGACCTTGGCTGGGACCTTCCAATTATACACAATACGTTTTATGATGCTCTCTCTTTCTTTATTTCCTGCTGTATTTTCGTATGGTTCTTCATGAAGATTAACAATTAGACAACAGTAAAGTAAATTGTAGTTTCTACAGCTAAGAAAAAACCTGGACGTACAGCAGACAGCTCAGATGCGTCGACAGTGGTGATGTTATTACTCAGATTTCCTCACTGGCTGCAACAGAATTGACACACAAAAGCTTTGCACACAAAAGCATTTAGATCGATAGTCAGGCAAGGGAAAATGTAACAATGGAGATTCTTGTCAAATATAATACAACCTTAGATACCTTAAGTTAACTTTGTACCCTTGAGTAAAAAGAAATATCTTTGTGTTCATTCTGTTCACTTGCCATTGTCTATTATGCTGGGACTGTCAGAATGAAGCAGCCTGTAGAGAGAGGTCATAGCAGGTGAACAATGCAGGTGAATGGGATTCTGATAACTTGAGAGAGTCTGTTGATTGGTGGACTGGTTACTTGCTGTTGGGAATAAAAGCAATAACACTGGCTTATTCCCAGGGAAGTGCTTGTGTGTGTGTGTGTGTGTGTGTGTGTGTGTGTGTGTGTGTGTGTGTGTGTGTGTGTGTGTGTGTGTGTGTGTGTGTGCGTGTGCGTGTGTGTGTGTGTGCGTGTGTGTGTGTGTGCTCCAGATTGCACAGTGAGGATCAGTGACGTGGGTAGGGCTGATGAGGGGGAGAAATGTCCTTAAATACTCTCTTCACGCCATTCATCACACATAGTAACAAAGATATCAGCAATTTAAAAAAGTCCCCCATGTTGTGCAACATATTTTGCTGGAAATAAAAACAGGAACAAAGCACTGAGATAGTGTCTGGGAAATCACCTAAACTTACAATTGTGATTATTGTTTGATGCTATACTGCTATATTAGATTGGCAGTTGGAACCAACTTCTTTTTATATACACCGAGTGTCCTGGGGAAAGGTACCTGTTCTGGTACCTGAAGACAAAGAAGTATAATAAAATAAAAAAATACATTTTAACCTCATCCCTTGATAGTGTGGAAGACTTGAGGCAGTGGTGGATGATGCCATCTTTATTACAGTTTTTCTCAGTTGCTTTGGTGCTTTTCTCAGATCAGAATGAAAATTCTCATAACTCTTAGTTCAACCTCCGCAACATTTAGTCATT
The DNA here is from genome assembly GCF_949987685.1 of Ammodytes marinus. Taxonomy (NCBI): domain Eukaryota; kingdom Metazoa; phylum Chordata; class Actinopteri; order Uranoscopiformes; family Ammodytidae; genus Ammodytes; species Ammodytes marinus. The sequence continues at coordinate 5,840,812 of NC_137220.1, forward strand.
TGAGCACATCATAGTAGCAATTTCTCCTTCCTCTGAACAAATTGCAAATGCTTTTGGACATGTATCAGTTGCTTTCATACAATTATCTGCTGTTTTATAACATTGTCATTTGCTTATATCATGTCAGTCAAAATGAACTATACTTATGGATGCTGAATAGTCGTTCCCAATAAAACTAATAGTCTTCATTTCATTGCTTGAGTCATTACATACAACATTGTTGAACTAGTTATCAAATTCTGTCAAGCAAATTTTATACCTTTTCTTTGTCATAGATACTTTCCTTGCTGCATTGCAAGGGATAATATCCGTTGTGATGTAGATGAAAATATGTGGCCAGACAGACAGGAACGTCTGGATGTGCCAGAATGATTTACCTATATATGTTCAGTTACAATATGTCCTGTTATATTGTTCACATTTGTGCACAGCTCTACCAAAAGGGTGTTTTTTTATGTTTGTTCTAAATAAGTGACTGAAGTTTCTTTTTCTTTTGCACAATGCTGTAGAATTGCAAAGAGCATATACAGTAAAAATGTGAAACATACATATTCAGTGTCTTGTACTCACTTACTCCCCTAACCACAGCAATGTGCAACTTTACTGTAGTTTTCAAATGGCTGTACAAGTAGTGTATAGTGCTGTCTTGAGCATTTTCAGGTAGTGTGACCGAGTTCTGACCTTTTTTTGCATTGGAAAACACTGAGAGAATAAACTGTCATAATGAAAACATGACAAAGCCATTTGACTATCTTGTTCATAAACGATGGTGTCAAGACTTCTCATTTTGATGACACTGGCAGTTTCATTGACATGAATACTTGCTTTTGAGGAATAGACTATCCATTTTGAGCAAGTGACGTACTTTTGCAGGTTATCCACTAGGTTTTGCAGTTTGCACTAATTGTTTTGAGAAATGCACTAACTGCTGTGCCAATGTTAATAGTGATGTGAGAAAAGCACCAAAGCGACTGAGAAAAACTGTAACTAGCTTCTTGTCCTTGAAAGCCACCATAGCTTCTGTAAATTATTAGCAAGGGAGCTTTGACATCTATAATCTCACCACTAGATGACGCTAAAATTCTCCAATATTACACACTGTACCTTTAAGAGTCTGTTCTCTAAAAGGCTGTTTAATTTCTAAATCTTAAAAACTTGGGTTTCAATTTTAACTATTTCTCTCATAACATCACACATACATATTTATCAATAAATAAGCAACACTGATTTTGCCTCTGCTGTCAGGTTATGATTCAAATGCTGATTGGAGCAAATAAATGTGTGACATCACCATTTTGCCAAATTTGCCCCACCTACTTCAAATCAATATGAGAAGCACTGACACAAACAAACACAGAAAGTATTCTTGTGAAATAAGTCAAACTGTCAGCAGGTATAGTGGTGTGTAAATCTAGGACCCCAAACTGGGCTTTTCTTATATCTATATCCATATCTATTCTAAATTAGAGCAACTTTAACAAACTGAATTTTCCTCCTGGGGATCAATAAAGTATTTCTGATTCTGAACTGCTCCCCCCGAGTGAATGTTACCACCAATTTTTGCACAAGCGGAAGGGAGAGATGGAAGATGTACAGCGTCGAAAGATATGGATGGAACAAAACAGACTATTACTGCTGTTCGGGAGGGGATAGCAAAAATTGTATCCGGTATTGCATCTATCAAAGGAGACATCGCTGATATCAAAGGAGACATCGCTGTTATCAAAGGAGACATCGTAAAAATGGCTACAGTGGAAAGAGAGGATAACGATGAGTAATTAAAATTCATTGGGAAAATGGAAAGCATGTCAGTTGTGCAAGGTCAATGAATAATGAGAATGAAAATTGACTGTGTATTGGACTGCAGCTGCTTAACAAAAAAAATTAGCAAAATCATCAAAAACTAAAAATAAAATAAAAAAAACAACAACAAAATTGTGTCTTTTCTTTTTTTCTTCTTCTTTTCTGTAAATGTGTATCTGTGTATCTGAATCTGAATCTGATGAAAATCGGGGCGGGACCTGATACGCCTTTGGCTTCTTCCGTCACCCTTCGGACAACACAAAGTATGATGTATGATGTGAAAGAGATAATTGTGTATTGTGTGGAAAGAATAATAATAAATAAATAAATGAGGTTTGTACAAGTCATTTAATTCATCAGCTCCTCAAAGAATGACAAGCTCTAAACCTTGAACCAATGTTGTTTAGCACTGCAGACAGAGAGATTCTTTGGCGGAAAAATATTAACGAATTTAAACTGAATAAACTTTTGTCCTCACACATTCACTTTCCATCTCTGTTAACAGATTATAAAACGCTATAGCCCTGAAACAGATCAATTATCCCTGTCTGCTGAACCCCTGAGTGTTATTTGTCAAGTGTTCAGTAGCTTCAAAAGAATTTCACTCAATAGAAAATATAATATAAAATGGTCACTGTCCTAGAAGGTGGCGGATTCCATTTTCTATAAATCTATTCACACACACGAGGTGAATTTTCTTAACCCCATGAGGTCCGTATGAATCACCACCTGACAGTCACAAAACAATGTGTTTGTGGTTTTACAACAGTGACAGCCTTTTAAGATCTATGTCCTTCAACTTGGACAGAAAGTAGCAGAAACTAATGGAGGATATAATAGATAGATAGATAGATAGATAGATAGATAGATAGATAGATAGATAGATAGATAGATAGATAGATAGATAGATAGATAGATAGATAGATAGATAGATAGATAGATAGATAGATAGATAGATAGATAGATAGATAGATAGATAGATAGATAGATAGATAGATAGATAGATAGATAGATAGACAGACAGACAGACAGACAGACAGACAGACAGACAGACAGACAGACAGACAGACAGACAGACAGACAGACAGACAGACAGACAGACAGACAGACAGACAGACAGACAGACAGACAGACAGACAGACAGACAGACAGACAGACAGACAGACAGACAGACAGACAGACAGACAGATATGGCAAGTTTCTCAGCTCAAGCCTCCCTCCAAAGATCTCTCAAAATCACTTTTGCGAAACAAAATTGTTGATAGGAAACAGCAGTCTATTTTTTTTATTTCAATACATGTCTTATTTACACCAGTCCCATCCTGGAGAGACACTTCATTTACCTCGATTTATTACTTTCGCCTTTGATTGTGGAAGTGATTGAGTGCAAATATAACATACAGCCCTTGGTGCCTCAGTAATAAAACGCTGAGTACATTGCTGCAGTCCTAATGGAACAACTGTCGCTGCATGAAAGACTGGGTGAGAGAGTCACCGAAGTTCAGTGAGTTCATGCTCCTCCACACACACACACACACACACACACACACACACACACACACACACACACACACACACACACACACACACACACACACACACACACACACACACACACACACACACACACACACACACACACACACACACACACACACACACACACACACACACACACACACACACACACACACACACACACACACACACACACACACACACGCACAGCACATCAAAGGCCTTAACTCAATTTCACAGCATAAGATTCATGTATTCGTCTTCTGTTCGTCGCTGAAGTGTCATTGTGCCTTTTCCAGGAAAAGAAAACAAGGAATACTTGAGTGTGTTGATCCATTATCAGAGCGCTGCATCTCTCTCAGTCTGTGAAGCCGCTATAGGGCTAGTGTATGTATTGAGCGACTCTTGAGTTCTTGAGAAGCACTATATAAGAAACATCTATCATTATTATAGGGGCTCAGCTGGTGTATGTGTATAGTGTAGAAGCCAAAAGTCATGTAGAGCTGTTTTAATATACAGGTCCTTCTCATATAATTAGCATATTGTGATAAAGTTGATTATTTTCCATAATGTAATGATAATAATTGAACTTTCATATATTTTAGATTCATTGCACACCAACTGAAATATTTCAGGTCTTTTGCTGTTTTAATACTGATGATTTTGGCATACAGCTCATGAAAACCCCAAATTCCTATCTCAAAAAATTAGCATATCATGAAAAGGTACTCTAAACGAGCTCTTAACCTAATCATCTGAATCAACTAATTAACTCTAAACACCTGCAAAAGATTCCTGAGGCTTTTAAAAACTCCCAGCCTGGTTCATTACTCAAAACCGCAATCATGGGTAAGACTGCCGACCTGACTGCTGTCCAGAAGGCCATCATTGACACCCTCAAGCAAGAGGGTAAGACACAGAAAGACATTTCTGAGCGAATAGGCTGTTCCCAGAGTGCTGTATCAAGGCACTTCAGTGGGAAGTCTGTGGGAAGGAAAAAGTGTGGCAGAAAACGCTGCACAACCAGAAGAGGTGACCGGACCCTGAGGAGGATGGTGGAGAAGGGCCGATTCCAGACCTTGGGGGACCTGCGGAAGCAGTGGACTGAGTCTGGAGTAGAAACATCCGGAGCCACCGTGCACAGGCGTGTGCAGGAAATGGGCTACAGGTGCCGCATTCCCCAGGTCAAGCCACTTTTGAACCAGAAACAGTGGCAGAAGCGCCTGACCTGGGCTACAGAGAAGCAGCACTGGACTGTTGCTCAGTGGTCCAAAGTACTTTTTTCGGATGAAAGCAAATTTTGAATGTCATTCGGAAATCAAGGTGCCAGAGTCTGGAGGGAGACTGGGGAGAAGGAAATGCCAAAATGCCTGAAGTCCAGTGTCAAGTACCCACAGTCAGTGATGGTCTGGGGTGCCATGTCAGCTGCTGGTGTTGGTCCACTGTGTTTTATCAAAGGCAGGGTCAATGCAGCTAGCTATCAGGAGATTTTGGAGCACTTCATGCTTCCATCTGCTGAAAAGCTTTATGGAGATGAAGATTTCATTTTTCAACAAGACCTGGCACCTGCTCACAGTGCCAAAACCACTGGTAAATGGTTTACTGACCATGTATTACTGTGCTCAATTGGCCTGCCAACTCTCCTAACCTGAACCCCATAGAGAATCTGTGGGATATTGTGAAGAGCAAGTTGAGAGACACCAGACCCAATACTTTGGATGAGCTTAAGGCCGCTATCGAAGCATCCTGGGCCTCCATAACACCTCAGCAGTGCCACAGGCTGATTGCCTCCATGCACGCCGCATTGAAGCAGTCATTTCTGCGAAAGGATTCCCGACCAAGTATTGAGTGCATAACTGAACATAATTATTTGAAGGTTGACTTTTTTGTATTAAAAACACTTTTCTTTTATTGGTCGGATGAAATATGCTAATTTTTTTAGATAGGGATTTTTGGTTTTTCTTTACTTTTTTGCCAAAATCATCAATATTAAAACAATAAAAGGCTTGAACTACTTCAGTTGTGTGTAATGAATCTAAAATATATGAAAGTATAATGTTTATCAGTACATTACAGAAAATATTGAACTTTATCACAATATGCTAATTATATGAGAAGGACCTGTACAGTATTGGGCCAACATTGGGAATTGCATCCTTAAATACGGACTCTCGCATCACAGTGTGTGGTAATAGTGAGTGGCTAGTCAACTTGTTAGAAACTCAGTAAAATTAATGGATCTGATTTCATTGGTTTGAAAATGAGATTTTTCAACAATCTTCGGGTGGACAGGAGGCCAAAATGAAGAGAAAAATATAAAAGTGTAAACAAGGTCTCAAGTTGAGGATCTCAGTACTTCTTGTACAACTCTGTGATCCTCAAAAATTGTGCCCACTACACATTCCTTAATGTAAGATTTGATACAATCTCGAACTAGCCATCAAATAACTGCCGTATAATACATTTCAGCATCTCATCTGCGTAATCACTAAGCTGTCAGGGTTAAGGCTTGTATGTGATTGTGTTTACTTTGGAGAATAGGACTTGATGAAAATATAATATGTTGATGAAGGGTTTAACTTCTCATAACATGAAAATAACAGCAATTAAAACACATGGGGACAGAGACTAGCATTCATATCTCACTCAACGGACACATGAAGCTCAATTCTAATGGCGCCATGACAACCAGCGCCATAAGACCCGGAGTATAAAAGCAAGAGTGTTTTTGTTCTTGACACTTTATTGAATAAGACAGATAGTTTTGGGTCAAGGAAAAGATGATGCAATCCCCTCGTGGTGCACATACACACACACACACACACACACACACACACACACACACACACACACACACACACACACACACACACACACACACACACACACACACACACACACACACACACACACACACACACACACACACACACACACACACACACACACACACACACACACACACACACACACACAGTCATCTCTGCATCAAAGGCAAAAAGCTTGTTTTAGCCACCACTGGACATAGCCTAATTAATGCACAGTCCCGGCTGTATACATACTTTAATACTACTAAATTGGACAGGGTCTGCTGATAATTTCTTGGTGCTTCACTGCTGGATGCTAATTAACAAAATGCTGCTGTATATCTCGGCAAAACATGCAACAGAATATTTTGTAGCTCATTTATACGGCAAATTTACAGATTAAAACCATTTTTTTTTTACGGTGCAAGAAGAAGAAACACTTCGGCTTCAAAACAAGTATCAAGAGTTTTTTAAATGATTTAACAAGTCCAAAATGGTGATAAATCTTTTAACGTCATATGGAAAAATGTATTCATCTAAGGTCTATGAAGATGTGATCACAAGGGACTGCGGACTATAAACAGATGAAGAATTTATGGTTATGTGGATGTGAAGCGTGCTTATCAGCTTTCAATGCTCTAAAGCTAAAGCAACCGAATCAAAAGACACACACACACACACACACACACACACACACACACACACACACACACACACACACACACACACACACACACACACACACACACACACACACACACACACACACAAGATATGAAGATCCATGGCAAGATTCAATTAGCAGATACAGAATTAATGATATCCACTTGATCTTGCTTTCCCTCAGTTGAAATCCCATTTGTGTTTTTGACATTTCGAACCTGTCTCGGCTTAAATCCGTCAATCTGGAATTTAAAGAAACAGGACACTTTGAAGGTGACAGGCTGAAAAGAGAGACACTTATCTGATCGCAGTAGCAGCTGGCTGTCATCAGAGCGGATAAACGAATCAGGCAAAACTACTTTACATTTTCATTTAGAAGAGTGAGAGTGATAAGTACTCGGCATAAGCATCCGCCACAGTTGAATACACAAACAGAAAGAGATGCAGTATGGTTTCAATTTCACGAGATGGAGCAATATTTTTTTGCCCTGCCGAATCGGGATCAAATCGGGCTGGTTGTGTAGGGGATACTGAAAAAAAAAATGTTGATTACCTTGTGTCATTTACCTTGCATGTGTTAATTGACAAAATAAAGACTTAGCTAAGTCTGCCTCTGTGAATCCGTGCTTACACTATCACGATAGCCTTAATTCGAGTAAACTTAAAGCCTGCTATCTTCCTTTTTCAATTAGTTAAATATAAACTTAGCAGAAATGGATCCTCCCATATTTTTAATGTTTGTATTTTTCCAACACTAATTGCTGCCAAAATATCTAAAAAGTGTCACACACAGTGTCACCAAGGAGAATGCACAGCTAATTTCCTAAAAATGCCGCTTCAGTTGTAAGTCTGCTGTTACCATGGGGAAAAACCCAGGAGATGTCTTTTTTACACTTTCTAAAAAAGTATCACTATACATTATAAAGTTCAACATTTCTGGGCAAATAAAATTAATTTCTTCAAGCTATTACTTCCTGATGGAGCTCATAGAAATAGAAATGAATCCTGCCTCTTAACGCGACATTGGATACGCGACATTGGATACAATTAAAAAAAATAGAAAAAGATACAGCAAGAACTAAGGCTGGGAAAAATATTTTTCTATTAGTTTTTTTGCGATCCTTTGAATTCAGGGACAAACCCATTATCTGTTCAAAATAGAACATATCAGACAGACAACCAACTGCCAGTGTCTATTAAAAAAGGGATGTGTAATGTTCCATGTTCCAGTTCTTTTTCTCTTGCACAAAGGGTAAATGATTCAGACTAATGCGTCTATCAAATGCTCAACATGAATCACAGATTGTAAACAGAAATTATACAGAATATACACAAGATAATCTTCCTTTTTTGATGGGTTGATACATAGATGAATAGTTTTATTTTAAATTAAGTAGTTTGACATCTGGCCTACAAATACGCTTTTTTAAAAAGGTATCTAACTTAACATTTTGTTTTGTTTGTCAAATATGAAGCTACATTCAGCACCTCATTAGCTTAGCTTATTTTAGCACGAACAAAACAGGGGAAAACAGCTAGTCCACCTCTGTCTCTGAAGGTAACAACATCTGCCTATCACTAACCTACCTCTCAACACATTATATCTGGTTTGTTTAAAGTCATCGATTCGATCGGCTACCTGTCTGACCTAAACAAATCCAGTCCAAAATATAGACAGAGGATGGTGAGGAGATATTTAATGATTTTGACAGAACATGATTTTGACACCAAGCTAGAGAATCGCTGACTCCACCTTTAATCCATGTAAAAACAGAAGCCATAAAAACATAAAATTCTTCTCTTTTTAAACCAAGCTAAGCTAACTGGCTGCTGCAGTCTGCTTTATAATTTATGTTTTGTTGTCAGCTCTGGCTTGTGTCGATGCTTTCCCGTCTCGTTCTGAGAATAAATGTCAGAAGTTTCCTCGGCGGAGGATCCATTGATTGCTCTGTCACCCAGAGCAGCATGTTGTCTTCTCTCAGTGTGATGCTCTGACAGCAAAGGGTCAGAGCTCACAGGGATGCTGGGGCTCGTTCAAGCACACCTCAGAAAATCTCAGGTTGACATTTTAAACTTGTATTTTTTTTTTAGTTCTACTGCCTCTCTCTGCTCATTACTAAAGCAGCAGTAGTTGAAGAAGTGTTCAGATCCTTGACCAAAGTACATTTTAAAAGTACCAATAGAAAGAATGAATATACTTTTTTTTAAAGTAATGAATATACATATTTAGAAGTATAAAAAATAAGATTAGAATTAAACTATACAAAAATGACATGGTAGTACTGCTTCAGGTGAAGTGACATAGTGGTGTGATTAACAGTAAAAAATATAAAAAAAAATATTAATCTTAACAGTTTAGCTGTCAGATTAAGGAATGTAGTGGTTTAAAAAACACAATATCTTCTTCTGAAATGTAGAAGTATAAAGTGTAACAAAATATATTAAAGTACATAACAGTTAACAGACTAATTAAACCTCTATTGTGGATAACTTGCACATAAGACTAAATAATATGGACTTTCAAGGCCTTGAAGCTCTTTAGGCAGCGAGCAGAGATCTCATTAATAAGAAGATCTTTTTTGTTTTTCGCTCGGCGTTCGCCCACACCTCATCTTTCACGTCTGACTCATCAAAGTTGAAGCAGAACTTTAACAAATGGCGAAAAAAGTAATTAAATGTCAGAGATCCTCTCCCACTCCGAGACATATATATATACTATATAGCTTTATATTTCCTCAACTGATTTGGATTAAATCTAATAAATGATCACCTACACAACCCAGTATTTCAATCGCACCTTTTTATGGATGTCAATTTAATTAGTCAAACATCCCTTCTGGTGGTGAACTCAAAGTGGCAACAGAGAATCTGGCATTAGCAGGCTGAAAAGCCATTCAAGATATGTTTTAATTTGAAGGTTTCATTAATTTTTCATTCACAAAAAGAACAGGGTTTGCCATTTAAAGCGATGGGCTACGTATGTAGGCATAAGGGGACGTGGGCACAGTGTTCACGATTACATTTCTGACGCTGTTGGAGTCCATTCTCTCAGGCGCTGTGCTCCCACTCTACACATTGCAATGCTTAATGTAAGGAGAGTGCATTAAAGCCATAGTAACGTTATCTCTGCTGGCTGCAGCAGCCGTTCGCCACTAAAAAGTTTTTAAACATGAGCTCCTTTAAAAAGTTAGTGTGTATTACCGGGGAACTAGCGGCATCTAGTGGTGAGATTCTAGATTGCAACTCTCCCTCGCTAACCCCTCCCTTTTGGAGAATTTTAAAGAAGCTACGGTGGCCTTAAAGGACAATAAGCTAGTTAGGCTACAAAACATGGCGTCATCCACCACTTCCTCAAGTCTTTCCACAATATCAAGTGATGAGGTGAAGATGTATTTAGTTATTTATTCTATCATAGGTGCATTTCTGGCTGACACTCACAAGGTTGTTAATTTTTTCAATGTTGTGCTACTGTAGAAAAATGGCGTCGCGCCCCACTCCTATAATAGGCTTATTCTAAGGTAATATATTTTTTTTCATGCAATTATACATTAATTAAAACATACTTATAATGTTATATTCCATTTCTACCAAGTCTGTTCTGAAAAATGTATCAATTCTACACATTTGACCTTTAATATATTATATTGTGGTTAAACAATCAGACCAGTGAAGGTTCATGTTTTCATATGTATAGTATATAGAGTATACTTTTAAAATCAAATTAATCTATTGTTTTTTTTGTTCTAGTATTTTAATAATTTTGTTGTTTTTTTCCATCTGGTCCTGGCCATTGGTTTCTATTTATTTTTTATACAGAATGAAAATCATTCAGCTTAGTTTTGAGTTGTGTAATCCACCACAATGAACATCACATTGTTGTTGTTGTGTGTCGATGCAGTTTTGAGTCCAGATTGATTACATTGCCTCACTGCAGCTCAATTCAAATTGCAAACAAGCATGTGATTCAGCAACACTGTTTACTATTCACTCTTCTGTGTGTGTGTGTGTGTGTGTGTGTGTGTGTGTGTGTGTGTGTGTGTGTGTGTGTGTGTGTGAGCGTGCATGTGTGTGTGTGTGTGCCTGTGCGTGTGTGTGTGTTTTTATGCTCATTTTCAATGTTGGAAAAGTTGGTTTATGGATAAAAAAGAAATGTGTTAAATGCATTGGAAAATGGAAACAGACTTTGTGGATAAATTGCAACAAATTGACGTCCACTGAAGAGAAGAAAAATGTGGGCGGACAAAACCATCTGTGCGGATAGGATACATGAATGCCATATTTCCATCACGTTTTCTATACTGTATATATTCAAACATATATTATTTTTTCCCCCACCATTTGAGGGACAAGGTTCCTCATCTCATTGCACTTTTCTTCTATGATGGTTAAATGACAAGTGACTGGACCATTAGCAACACCCACTGTTTATTTTGATGAACCAGCTCATAATAATCACAAAAGATGATACGATGGAAATGCACAAGAAATGAATATTAGTGGGGATTTTTTTTTTTGAAAATAGTTTTTGGAAGTTAAACTACATTTAGATATAAACCTGGCTATTGTAACATATATGTAATAAGTTACTGCAAACACAATTAACACTAGTAATACACAAAGTGGCTTTTATTGTGATCAAAAAGCAGGAATTTAAATGTATTCGTCACAGCAGTTAGCGAACAACAAAAATGCATCTAAATCAAAATATATGGTGTGTTTCCTGTATCATTTTTAAAGCCGATTAGTTTCAAATATTGCAGGGAGTGGTATAAGAGCTTTTCATGGCATGATGGGAAAAATAATAATTATTGACCCAGTGCTTTATGAGTTTGCTTGGCTGCACTGTTAAGCTGATACACCAGTTTCCTCTTTTGTTGTATTTCTATAGAAGCAGCTACTCAAGAGAGAATAACACTTTTTTTAATCTCAAAAGGTACACAAGATGGGATGCACTATCATCATTCTACTATATCATTCAAAGAAGAATAATCCTTTATTTTTCTCCTTTTCATTCAAGCTATGCTCATAAAGAAATGGACGTGTCACTGACCTCTTACATTTATGTTTTGTTGACCAATTTCTAATGTATTAAATAAAGCTATAAGTGTTTTTTTTCTCTGGGTCTAACAATGGTGTCCATGTACTTTCAGTGTACACAGCATGAGCGCTATAATCCATCATAGTGGACATCCACGTTACATTCATTTTTTGTCATGATATTGTTAAATGGTGTAAAATTGTACACGGAATATTCAAAATAAGAGACACTAGGGTCATTTTCTACATTAAATCTGATGCTGATCACAAAAATCCATTTTGCCGGGGAGGCCTCTAATGTCCCACGTATCCACTTTACTTACTGTTGACTGTCAATCAGCACAGACACATGTATTATCCTCAAAAATATCTCTCAACAGATTCATTACAAACCAGAAAGGTGGTTTATTTAGATGAAAATGAAAGGTTTGTAACTTCTGTAGCCCCATGAGGAATTCTGACTAATATCAACAACACGGTTGGCGCATATACTGAACATTAGGTAAGCCTTCAGTTATCGCGCGTGGATTGTATACCTTCTGCTGTATGTCCAGGTTATTTTTTTCCTAACAGTAAAATCAATCAACAAATGAAACATTCCATGAGCTCTTCTTGAGCTCCTGCGCCGGTGTCGGGGGGCAACACCATTTTGTAAACGCTGCCATACTGAGAAATACAGAGAGTTTTTTGGAGCCGTTAGGCTTCATCAATTTTGTGTCAACTCATTTGGCGATGGCTTGAACGTAACCAACATTAATGTATATGAATGAAAAAGTTACGAACTATAGCTTTAAAACAAAGGTAAGTGTTTCTCTGTGCTATATGAGACATTGTCGAACAGGATATACTTTCTGTAACTGTGTGTATTTACTACAGAGGACACAGTTATGTAATGTGAATCTCATGTGACATGTTGAATGAGTCACACAACACTGTGTGGGCTGATCATTTCTGTTTTAACGACCCTTCTTAACGACAGTGAAGGCATCTTATATAGCCTTGAGTAAGGAACAAATCCTGTATAGCGGAGAGCGTTCTTTGAAAGCATCGGAGAAATGATAATAGTGAGGGCGACAGTGACAGAATATTGATCTGTTGCATCACTGTCGCCCAATCCATATACATTTAAAAAGAAATCGCTGAAGACCCCATCTGCTTTATGAGACCCGCGGCACCCATCAGCCAGATCGGTAGTAAATACTCAGGGCCAATAGCAATCTGCGGGCTGTAAAGTGGTCTGGCATGCAGAGACAGAGTAACATTTCCTCTCTTTATCACCAGCACAGAAAGACATTTTAACCAAATTGTCTGTAATCTCATGAACATTTGATGTGCATATCAGATAAGCTTTATTGCTTTTTCAAGAACCTAATATGAAATAAAATCAAAAATCTGTTGTCAATAGACAAAACAAAGATTATACACAGAAAGCATAGCATGAGGAAATTAGGTAACAATCTGAAATTCTTCTTGTCATTCAGTCGTCTGGTTGTGCAGATGTCAGGCTCTGCTGCAACATTTTCAAGCTCCTCCTGGGGGATCCTGGAGCGTTCCCGGGCCAGATGGATCAAAATATGTCATCTTTCCAGTGTGTTCTGTGTCTACCCTAGGGTCTACTAATAGGTAGATGTGCCAGGAAAACCTCCAAAGAAGGGCATCCAGGATGGTTTTAAGCTGATGCTTGCTCCATTTAATTCAATACATTAACACCTGGGTGACTTTACACAATTGATATGGCAAAGTAATTAGTAAACTGATTTTGGACATTTGTATCGTAAAGCTCATCCCTTTCGGTCAATACAAAAAACTCACAACCATCGACAGTTTTGCCTTAAGGCTCAATTCACTCTTCATCATCCCTCACAGCAGTAAAAGCAATCTACCAAAAGATTTTTCTTTTCTTTTTTTTCATCATATTTTTATTATAAATATTTAAAACTTATGCAAAGGATCTGAATCACCAAATGTTTTTAGCTTCAGCCTCATCCAGAAGTGAGAAAGAAAATGTACAGTTTTGGAACATTTTCTATCAGTCAGATTTTTAGCTTCATGTAGCAGTTGCACATGGAAAGGTTTTCACTCAAATCGTCTTATTTCAAAAGGAAAGTCAGAGTATAGGGACACCTTGACAGTCTGGGAAACACACTTGATTGCTACTAAACCCACACCGAGAAAAGCCGCTGCTATGAATGTCATCTCTTAGATAGAGATAAAGAGAGTAGTTTTCTCCTGTATAGAACCATTATGTGTCCCATGGCTCCGTTTGTTGACTCTCCACAGATTGTCAATGCTCTTGTGGGATTCAAATTGAATAGCTGAGTTGATAAATCTGCCCTAGATACGGTTGTAGAAAACATGATTATCCAGCTACATATGAGCCAGAATGGGGTGGAACACAGGGTCACTGTAGGTCACTACTAAGGAAAACCACCATTGATCTCTTTGGATGGCCTCAAATTGACATCGTAGATTCAATAGAATTCATGATAAAAGACAATCTTAGTTTTACAAGTGCAATGTTTTTTAATCTTACGGAGCAGCAGTAGTAGTGAACCATGTGTTAGCATTAGCCGTAACGTAGCTGTGATACAACGTTGAAAAGTAAACAGTCAGTTGGATATAAATGAAACTAAATTATTTTTAGCTAAGTGTACTGTACCTAATAAACTGGCTACCGTACAAGTGTAATTTTAAATGTGCATTAATGTGCATACTGCGCACTTCAGAACATTATTTCATCTTGTCATTTCTGCACAAGAATTAAGCAAAATGTGGGTCCGAATTGTATCTCGTTAAAAATGGGGAAATTAATTGTATAATTTGTGCCCACAAATTAATAAAAACATGGGAATGAACTGTATCTCGTGCACACGCAATATCATTTTAAAGTGTTCAATGTAGTAATGTGTCCTCAATAAACTTTTTCTTTCTCTATAGCCACTCCGGGGCTCCGTAATTATTTTCTGTGTAATAATGAATAATAATAAATTTAATTTCCTAAAGTCTGAATACATTTTATTTTAACTATGTAAATACAGCTTATCTAAACAGTGTGACCTATTTCGTTATAGTAGGACTAACAGGGGCGTTCTAGTGGAACCACTCTAGCATTTAATGGATCTACAGGCTAGTTGAAGGAGAACACGCGCGCAAAAACACACACACACACACACACACACACACACACACACACACACACAGAAAGAGAGGCTGTGCACACATTGCCATTGTACACGCATACACGCGCGCACACACACACACACACACGCACACACACACACACACACACGCACACACACACACACACACACACACACACACACAGAGCATAGGATTTTAACACCTCCTACTTGACTCCGCGCGTGCAGCAGGCAGAGAGTAGTTACCTAGATACAGTGGAGCCTACGGAGCGACCAGCGGAACAGAGCTGAGCGGAGCGTCTCTCACTGCGGTGCACTCACTCAACAGAAACACTCGTCCTGCTCCACGGTACTAATACAGCCTGCGGTCCTGACGGGGAATTACCCAAACAGAAGTGCTACTGCTCCTCTCGCGGTGTTTCATCACTCAACCCTTCATCACCGGCGACGCCGAAATTAGAGCTTTTTTCCTTTTTCCCATTTATTTTTTATTTTTGTTGTATTTTGTTGTCAAAGTCTTGGTGAAAAGGTAAGTTGAAAGAGCCCGTCTGAATGTTGTTTTGTGTGATAATAACATGTTCAGTGATATTTATGGGTTGTTTATTCTGCTGGAGGTCTGCCAATATTGGACCAGCAGTGTGAGGAAGGAGTCTCTCATCGCACCTGTGTTGGTTTTTAAACAACATCCAATTCAGTATCCCATAAATGCTGTTAATTAGGCTACTTGGTGGTGGCTTATAGAGCTCTGAATAGGGGGGCATATACAGCATTTAAAGAATGAAAGAACATTTGTTGAACTGATGAAAAAAAATCTATTTAACAGTTGTAGTTCTTGGCAGTAATAAACTGTAGGCTACTGGCTACATTTTAGCATTATTTAGTTAGTTTTAAAAGCCAAATGAATGCCAGATAAACTACTTTAAATATTTTAATATGAATAAATATGAAGTCATAGCTTTTATTTGACTCCAAAAATCGGACAGCCATGGACAATTTATGTGTTTTAACAAACTCTTTACAATCGTTTTGCATCTGCTTGTGGTGGTTTCACATCTCTTTGTGGCTGATATGTTTTGCTGTGTGGTCCCTCTGTCTATGTTATAGTAACTCTAGCCAACTTTGTGTGTCTGTCTTTGTGTGTGTGTGTGTGTGTGTGTGTGTGTGTGTGTGTGTGTGTGTGTGTGTGTGCGTATGTGTCTATTTACTTTCCATTCACCTCTTAAACTGAACAGAGAAATAAGCTGCAATTTTTTTTGTTCAGTTGCTTCAGCTCATTTCTTGGAAAGGTGTTAACATTCTCAGAGCTGTAGGTGCCTTTGTTTCAGCAGCTAAAGTGGTACAGCACAGCACCATAACTCACTCGATAACGCTCACTCCCCCCAAAGGCATAGAACTAATGCTCTAAAACAAAGTTATTGCCTCCTGTCAAAACTCAATTCGGCCCAAATTGAAAAGTTCCTTTGGCAAAGTGTAAACAATGGTGGTCAAAATGTTTAGGGTGTTTTGTCAGTATGGCTGTGGACCCTGCACATGTTGCTTGTATAAAACGTATAGTATATTATATATATTAATCCACATTTCAGTCTTGTCCTATTTTTTATTTAACAGTGAATATGTACTTTACTAAAATGTTATTTTTGTCAATCTACCTGAATATAAATGTGCCGGTTTTATCAGTACAAAGTTTTAAATTACACAGGTCTATGGAAATAATTATGAATGTGTCCCTGATGTAATTTGCATATTCAAAGCTTACATTTGCCCTAATGATTTCATAGGTTGTCAAATCATGCCTCATTAAACCTCTCTCGTTCTCAGGGATAAGATCTATGTAGAGATGGCCAAGAAAACAAGGGCTTTTCTGGGTGATTTATGGGACAATATCGGGAACATTCTCCTCACACTATGCTCTGATATTGCAGCACAAATTGAGTGTTATTGTCCCCCGCGTAGGCCTGGCACATTCATCCACAGTTCGCTCACGTCTCCTTCCTTTGGCCAGATAGTAACCAGCCTCATACACAAACACAAAGTGGTGAGGAATTTCAATAGCTTCCAATTCCATTATTTTCTCTGATACAATAAACTTAACACAAAAAAACTATAGATTCATAGTAGACATTAGAGTTTCTTTATTTGTCAATTTACACAAGGTATATCGAAATTCATAACCTTTTTTGACATACAGCGTTTACAGAGCCATGGCTGTGTATTAAAGGTGAAGTAAACGATTTATTTATGTTAATATAAGTGTTAAATCGCTCTTTATTCATACAGTGATCACTTACATAATGTGCGCGTTTAAAGCCATAAAGCCAATCTCTCAGTCAGCTGCTCTGCATGTAATCGGCAAATAAACTTTTCGGGGATCCCGAAATTAATATCCAATCACAAGAGAGAAGGCTACAAACCGACACCCGTCTCACTCATGGTCTCACTGCCGGTGCACGCCAGTGCAACAGATGGGTGAATGTTTATGCGCCTACAATGGCAGAGCAGGTAAAAATCCTTCCCAATGTCTGTTTTGATGGTTTTTATCACACTTATGGATCTGAGATGATGCTAGATAACTCGCTGCTTGAAGACCGCAGTGCATTAATGTGGTGACGTAGGGACGAGCGAGGGGACTGCTAACTGCAGTAACTGACAGGAAGTTAGCTAAAAGAACCATTCCACTTACAGCACCTTTAACACCAGATATTTTTCCACCACATCTCTTTTTTCATAAATCCTTTGCTCTGCGCCCCATTTACTGTAAGTAGACGTAGAATGATTTGAATTGTGATATTAAATATAGCTTTTAATGATAAACTGAACATGCTGTGATGTCACTGTTTTTTCGTAGATAACACACCAAGCATCAACACACTTTTTTTTTATAAATAATTTGTTTGAAAAGATAGATTTTGATGTTCACACACTTTTATAAATCTTTATTCACGTAAGTAACTGTAGGCTATTGCTACAAGCTTAAAGCAGAGAGCTTAAAGGTTCGGTCTGTTTTGGTCATTCTTGCAAGGTTAATTCTCTTTAGCATGCAGTGAGTCAGTGACGTAACTCCTCCCACCCCCCTCGCATGATTGTAACATCACTCAGCGTCCTCTATAAAACATGATTGGACAATCTGAAAGTAGAACCGATTGCCCAACCCTATTTCAAAAAAGCATTGACTTCTATTGACCTAATGTAATTTTACTGTATTGCTCTAAATTGAATGTACAAACATAAATAATTCCAGTATTGTCGGAGCGCATACCTGTTTTCCCTGTGAAATGTTTGGATAATTTAATACTCTGTAGCAAGGTTTACATTAGGCTGCACTCAGGGACCAGCCTTTGGCATTGTAAGGCAGAGGTAATTACATTGTGGTATTTCATCTGGGGAAAGATCTAAGTCTTTGAGTCTTCTCTTCCTTCTTTCTGGATATGTTTTCCTTTTCATGATTTACTTGGATGGGTATGTAGTGCATCTGTTTGTGCTCAAGCTCTATAAATATGTCCTGAAAAAAAATCCATATTCATGCATAGCGCCTGTCAGCTAACTTGACAGAAGGTGTGTGAACGTTTGATGTACGATGCGAGACACTCTCCATTTGCCAGTGAAGTTCAAGTCTCAAGCCATTTACCACACAGAGCGAACGATACAGAATATTACCGAGATGATATTAATGGTTTTGCAATTGAGCAAAATGATTGTGCAGTTGTTGACTCACATAATGAGAGGATTTACATGTTTTTGGAGAATGTAACTATTCAACTGAGAAGCAACATTATCAGTTTTAATCAGCGACATGTTATTAGGTTTTTAATTGTGCAAAAGGCAATTGTACTCTCCAATTTGCATGGATGATGATAGCATTTGCAATTTGTTTGCCCAGTAGTTTGGAGGTTTTGAAAACATTCATTTTCATTCGAGAATTGTGCCAAAGTGATTGAGAAATACTGTGCGGTAAGCAGTCGAAACTGAGATAAAAGTTGTCTTAAGAGCTAATGTAAAATTGTGTTTTCCTTAATAGGTGCCTTTATGCATTTGTGGAATGATAAAAAAAACAAGAGAAATGATTGTCCAAGGTTAGTAAAACACATCTCAAGAAAAATGTGCTGCATTGAGAAAGAGAGAGAGAGAGAGAGAGAGAGAGAGAGAGTAAGAGAGAGGGGTAGAGAGAGAAAGAGAGAGGGGTAGAGAGAGAGAGCAAGAGAGAGAGAGAGAGAGACTAATCATGTGTTATATGAGCAAACCAAACCATTACCAAACATAATTAAGAAATTGGCACAGTAACCTCATCAGTGTGGGTGTGTGAGAAAGTGAGGCCATGTGTGTAGGCGTGCATATATTATGTTAACACATTACTTTTAGCCCTTTGTCGGTTGTGAAACATTTAACACATTTTTTAACACCAGAATTTATTCGTAGAGATATCAGGATATTTTAAGTGTTAAATGGTGTGCTATTGCTGATCGGTTTAAAAAAATTATTCTTATATCTTAAATTATTTTAAGAGAATTACCGTTACAGTTTTATCGCCCAGCCTAGCAGAAACGTATTCTGGTTCTCCAGACCATCATACTTCATTTCATTTGTACAGAAGGTCTGGAATTGCTCAATTGACACATACACACACACCTACTCACTTGAACTCGGGTGTCTGTTGAAGTTTAAAACTATTTGATCTGCCCAGTGCCACTCTAGATCTGCCAACCAATTGCATAACGTTTGGTCGTGACATATGTCATGCGCTGGCTTCTGCAACTGAAACTGGCACACGTTATTGTTCTCCGCCACTCCCTCTGTTCGCTGATTGGACCAGTAAAAAATCTGCAGGAGAAAACCCACTACTATACCGCACACCCAGACTGACTACTGAAGGGAAATGAAAATTGGGCAGAAGTAGTTAGGTGGGAGGTGCCAGGCTAGCTGAAACATATAGTTGTTGACAATTACATTAATATCCCCTTAAAAAGAGAGAAAGATTACCAGATCCACCATCTTATCAATTAGACGTCACTCTTTATTATATTTATAGTCACACATTATTTGTAGCTGCAGGGAGGTCATATGCCTCCTAGCATAATACCAATTAGTATTTCTCAGTATTAATATTATGTTGTGCTTGTTGTGAAAAATGTATTACCACACGAGTTCAGTGAACCCATTGGTCCTTTTCTGAGAATGATAATGATTTCAGGCCAGCTTGTGGGAAGGAAATGTTCCCCACTGTGTGAGATCGAAGAGCAGCTGACATGTTCTGTTCTGTTCAGAGCCTCTTCTCCTTCTGAAGACATGTGTCAAATGTACCATTTAAATATGACATTAACGAGAAAAGATTCAGATATCATTAGTGGTGCAATTATGGAAATTCTAATTACAATGCATTCATACACTAATTGCAGAAATTATGCCATCAGCTGCCCATCCACGAAGTAAATCATACACACATTGAAATACACAAACACACACACACACACACACACACACACACACACACACAGTGGCCACGGGTGGGAAGTTAATCAGCAAAACCCACATAACTGCATAATTGATGAGGTCAAAAGGGCAGAAAAGTTTTTTCAATCTCCCAATCTAGTGCTCTATCAAAGGAAAATGCAGCATGTAAGAATGACTAAAACATTATTTAATTCAGCTACATTTAAACAGGCTTAAATGCTCTTTAACCTGTTTTCAATCATATAACATGTAGAATAACTGGCATTTATTAGATGTTAAAGTGTTGGCTTTATTCAGTGAGGCGTGTGTTAGTCGGTTCATGGCGAGAGAGAGGAAAGCATTGTACCTGTTGGAGTCTGAGAACATTGGAGTGTTTTCTGTTTTCTCACTGATTGCTCTGACAACTTGCTTTGGAAGCTTTACTTACCAGCCATTATTAGAGCGAAGCACTTACTGCTTGTAAGTGCTTTAGAAGTTGCGATTTTTGGTTCAGAGTATTAAAAAAAAAAACTAACGTTGAGATAATGGCCGTTATTATGGTTGTATAGGAGAAATATACAGATGCAAACAGACCAGGTTTAGTCGAATAAACACCTAAATGTGCATTTTGGACCTTTTATTTATTTATTTTATTTATACAAGTATGACATGTTATGGAATGTGAAAATCACAAAATTGACCAGTGCTTGAAAAACAATATTTTTTCTCTTGCAGTGTCTCACCTTAAGCTTGAAAAAGAAAATTATAAAAGCTATAGGCTCTCGGGGTATTTCCATATATTTCTTCTTTTAGCCTTTGATGTTGGCATCTACCTCACAGAGGCGATCTGTTGGAGACTGATAAAGGTCAAAAAGAGCTTACAACTAAAACCAGAATTGGATGCCAGGCCATGTGTGAATTCAAAGGGTTCATTAAGCCTGTCGGTTCAATGCCCAGAGGACAAACCTTCACCGCTCCTCTTAAGCCTCGGGATGAATTTATGAATTTTGATTTGAACGTCTGTATTAGGACAGTTACGAAACCGACCGACTGAAGAATGAATCAAGAACTTTTAAAGGGATGCTAGTCTGAGCAGCTCACGGAAAACCTATTCAGTCCAGTTCTCAGATCTCTACACTGACTTCCTGTCGGTAAATAACTGTTGGTTTATAAAGCACTGCATGGTTTTAGGGAAAAAAATTAATTTATTTTGGGGGCACTGCGGTGGCGTAGTGGATAGAGTGCGTACCATATTGTCTCAGGCCTTGTTGCATTGGTCGCGGGTACAAATCCAACCCGTGGACCTTTACTGCAGGTCATCCCCCCTCTCTCTCTCTCTCTATGGCTCCCCATTTCAACTCTGTACTCTCTAATAAAGCTTGAAAATGTGGGGGGGGGGAAATATATTAAAAAATACATTTCTGTCCAGTAATATAAAAAATTAAGGATGCAACATATTGTAGGTGTATCAAGAATTGTTTTGCAATTAAATTGTTGACTGGTGAACTTAAATCGAATCAAATCGTGAGGCAAGATTCATACCTCTAACATATGCTACAAATGCTGACTTTTAAATAACTATAATTGTGACAATATTTTTTACTTGAGCTTCTACAACAGCTGAATTTCCCTCTTGTGGTTAATAAAGGCTTATCTCATCTCATGAAATCAGTTTTTTAATTTCCTATATGAGCTCTCCCATCAGTCAACATGGGACCATTTCTTTCCCCAAAAAGTTTGTTTAAAGCACAGCAGTCTCAGGACAACGGACTTTCTGCTGAGTTTGTTGGAGAGAGAATAAATAAAGCCATCATGAAACTATTCAGCGATTCAACTCACTGACCTATTCAAGGACTGCACATTTCTTCTTAGTAACGTCAGGGACTTATTCTGGGGCTCTTGTTGTGATCAGCGACTTGCCCACACACAAACTGCACAAACACTCGCAGTACAGTATGTGTTAAAAAACTATTTTTCTAACATTCAGCTGAGCTCTTCCCACGCAAATATATAAAATAATATGCTCATAACAGTATATGCAGACACATGCATGTTGTGATGGCAACAACTGTGGGTTGACAATAGATTAATCATAGAAAGTTATTGCATGCATATATTTTTCTTCATTTCCATAGTTACTGCCGTTTCAGATATCATAGTGTGACATCACACTTGTAAAAATGTAGGGATAGGATTAACAGGACAGCTGGGCCAAGGGAAGACTGAGGAAAGACTGAGGGAAGAAAAACCTCATTGATTATATTAATAGCGATTTTATAGATAGATAGAACGCCGGTTCCGTATGGGTGAAGTATTCCTTTAATTTTATACTCAAATTTACTTTTTCTTAAGACTTTGGATCTTGGCATGTTTAGTACATTATTAAAAGCATCGGAAAATATTATAGATATTCTTTGAAACTATAACTTTTGCTTTTGAAAATACAGTTGAGAGAAAACAGAATAATTTAAGCTATAATCATTCATGATATGAGAACTGATTCACAATGTTGTTTATCCTCCAGAAAAGCTGGCAGAGTTGTTGTTGTTGTTGAAGGTTATGTGCTGTATACATGAATCCATTATTGCTGAACTTTAGAAAAAATAAGTGTGAGGCCGCTAAGCTTATGTTCATTGTGCTCTGTGAAAGAGGACGCACATGGCATCTGCAGTGCAGCATTTTCAGCTCAGACATAACGTTTTTCTAACAGACGTTCTCGAGAATCGCCTACTGCCCCTTTGAATAGTCATATTTCCCAAACTTGTGAAGTGTAGCTGTAATGTTATTATAAAGTTGTTGCACTCTTATACAACAAACACTTCAACAAAAATCTTGTCCTTTTTAAACTACTTGACGTCTTTTCAGTTCGCTTTCATTCCCTTTCAAATAAATTCAAACTTTAATGCCAGCACAAACGTCCGTACTATCAAATATGCTATTTTCAAAAAAGCTAATATATAACGGCATTCTTCTCAACTTTTGCTCACAACCTTCACTCTTTGTTGCAAGTCATTAATATAACTTTGACATTCTGCTCATTTCTGCTCAGCACCGTTTATTTTCTCTACTCTGCAAATAGCTGAACATTTCACCCTGGGCTTTTCAAGGGGAAGAATAATACAAAAGGAAAGCTAAACAGATACGCTATTCAAACAGCTCCACGGACGTCCTCCACTACGACCCTGACCTGTGTTCTAACCGCCTCGGCACTGAACACTGAATGGTCTTACGCTATGACTGGCTTTGTGAAGCAGAAAAGTACATTCGAACGATGTGGCCTTAATCGTTGAACCCTCGTGTCACAGTCAGCCTCCACTTTGCTCCAGAGAAAATATAAAACACGGTGATAAACTGTGTGTTTAATGTCCCACTTGTTCTACTGCCACCTTATTCCTTTTTTTTGTTGCTATGGTCGACTTTATTGCTTTTAGTTTAAACTTCGAATTCTGAAGAATTTAAGTTACAATAACTGATTATTTGGCAACTTTGGGGCAGTGGGAACTTGTAATTTACACATCAGGCAGTTAATGAGCAATATTATCATTCATTTATAGTCATATTTGTTTCCAACTTATCAATGCTAGTCAATTTAAATCTCTCTCTTTTTGCTCTGTTTGTGGTCTCCACCACAACTTGAGGGAAATATCTTGCGTTTAAAGCTATAGTGTGTAACTTTTTCGTATAAATGAATTTCGGTTACAGTCAAGCCCTCGCCAAATGAGTTGCCAAAAACTTGATTAAGCTCCACAAAACTCTCTGTATTTTTCAGTATGGCAGCGTTCACAAACTGGTATCGCCCCCTGACACTGATGCGGTAGCATAACAATGTTTCAGTTGTTGATTCTACTGCTAAGAAAAAACCTGGACCTACAGCAGTAGTTATACAATCCATGTATCATCACTGAAGGCTTAGCTCATGTAGATGAGCCGACAGTGTTGTTGTAATTACTCAGAATTCCTCATGGGGGTGACAGAAGTTATGCACTATAGCTTTAAGCTGCTCCACTTTGTTCACCAGCTCAAGTCTCTAACTGTCTTTCTACTGTTTGCTACTGAGCAGGTTTAGGGTAAACTGGGTTTTAAGAGCTTCTTCTCTGAAACAGCTGCCTGGTGCCTACTAATGCTAAAAATAGAGGTAAAAAAAAAATCCAGCGCCAATTTTTCACTGAATTTTCAAAGAAGCAGCAAATGACAATATGAATTATTTATTGTATATGTCTGTGTTTTTCATATCAAAACAGGAATTGATGAGAGCGATGAAACAGTAGACAGATAAACAATTAGCAGAAACTCACTTCAAAGCTCCATAGAAACCGAAGGGGAGCTGAAGATTCCACTGGTTATTCCTGCATCAGTTTCGAGCAACCTTTCACATTTTCATTTATTAAAAAAAATGTATTTTGAAAGAGTATCATTTTGTATTTGCTCCATGTTTTGTCTATCTATGGCTATGGACAGGTTAGTGTCCGAGCATATGATGGTGGTTGCCTGGCTACTGCAGGTGCTATTCTCGGCTGGCATAAACACAGAGGCTGTTTTTCAGGTATATTTCTATTTATGGTCATTAATTTCCTATAGACATGCTAGTGTTAGACATAAGTACAATAATGAGGCAGCAAGGGACAGGCTTCTATGTCGTGAAGATACAAATACAATGTTTTTTAATACTAATTACCATACTGTAAAAGGAATTTCACTTTTTAAATATGTTGCAAAGTTGAATTACGAGATATGTATTCAGACTTATATCCTATTGTACATTATATCCTCAGGTCATTTTACTCTCACATTAATGTGTCTGGCTGCAACTTATGATTATTTTACCTATTATGGTTGGATTACTAACCTGAAATTCACAATGCTTTTTAAATTATATAAATTAAATAATCACAAGAAAAAGCCAAACATCTTTAATTATCTAATATATTATAAGCACATTGTTCATATCTTCTTTCGATGATAAATTACGATCATCAAAATAGTTGCCAATTGATTAATCAAGCCATCTATTCTGCTTTAGTTTGATAAACTATTGGGTTGTTTATTTGACTATTTCCCTCTGGATAATGGTGGATAAGTAGTAGTATGATGTGGCATACCCACCATACTGTAGCTAGCAATTTTCCCGTGTCCTCACACTGGATTTTTTTTTTAGGGACAGGTAGCTGATTGTGTGGACGTGTGGACATATTTTGACAAACAACGTTTTTTTAAAACAAGAATCACTGACTCCATTTTACACTTAATACTAAAATGTACTTATGTGATCCTAAAAGAGTGGCTGGATGCTGCAGCTCCTCCCTGAAACACTGAACCTTTTGAAGCCATATAGACTCTGACCTTTGTGCTCGGCTCAGCGGTGTAGACGCTCCACGGTTGAGATGTCGAGATGTTGGCATTTCCTCTCCTGCTGATAACTGCTGCAATCAAACCTGAGTGCGATACAAACAGCCTCCTCTCAACAATTCACCCTCAGCTAAACAGCAACAGCATTCTGTTGATGTGCCATGTTCAGTTTGCAGCCTAAAGGATGTGCGGACAGAGAAGCATTTACATTAGCACCAGCGGTAATTAAAAAAAAAAAAAAAATCATAATTAACCTCCCTATAAAGCACCTACAAACACAGTATAGTATTTAATACATGTTTATAACTCACTGACTTTGTTGTAAGTAGATTTAAGGATGTTTCTGTTAGTCTTATTTTGTATATTAGCACAAGTTTTAAAAAATGCAAAGAAACAATGAAGATATGCAGGGAGAAGTAAAAAACCTCAAAAAACTATTTCCCGTTATTAAAGGTATTATGATATGACATGAGAGAAAGAAAATATGAAATAAATGAGATTAGAGTCTGTTTTATATATGCTCTGTATAGGACTTTAGGTCAGAGTGAATTATGACTGAATAAGATTAGGTGAGGAGGACACCAGCATCTAATTATATCAGTGCAAATTAACACTTTCATCTTCTTAAAACCATATTATAGCGTGTTAAAAACCATTTATTGAATATGAATATACCGCTGATGAATGCAAAACATGTGGTAATAAAGCACATTGTTCATTCATGTAGTATTTAAGAAATAACAGGAAGCGGTCAACATTAAAAAAAGGAAACACACAATCAAAATCCAATTAAAAGATTAGAAGCACAGAGAACCACTACTGACTGAAGCATGACACCTTCTTTTATTAATTTGCGTTCTCTTCAGGGAAACCGGTGTGGAGTCTGTGTTTATGACGACGCGTGGGGGTGTTTGAGTGCTTTCACTGGGAGATAACAGATCGCTTCAAACTAATTACAACAGACTGCACACAGAATATAAACACACTATGGTGTCGGATAGAGATGGAGTGATGGTAGGTAAGGGAGAAAAAAAGACTTCTTGGGATTGTTTGACTTCTGTTGATTCAAAAGCGATCGATTCAGCAGCAGACATCTTATATTGATTTTATGTTTATGTGACTTGTTGAGAACACAGCAGAGGATGATTGTTGGATTAAGGTCTCATCTAAAAGTTGTAGTTGGTTGTCAAAGGGTGGAAAGTCACTAAGTACGTACTAAGTGCTCAAGCTGTAAGGACTGACAAATTACACCTTCAGGTGGAAGGCTAGTCCACTTATTTCTACTTGAAAGTTTACAAACTTTTTTCTGTAATCAGTGTCACAGCTATTTGTCAATCAGATTTATTTTGTTCTTTTTTTTCAAGTGTTGCTTTTTAGACTAACTCATTTGGTAATCAAATGCAAAAGATTTTCCCAAGCTGAGTATTTGTATGAGTCTAGATTAGAAACATGTCTGCAAAGGTTACCACATGTTCCCAAAACATATTTGTATAAAGTTTATATACGTTTTGGTAAATATATTTGATTTAAAAAGGTAAGATAACGTGAAAGAAGTATTTTCTATTTTCTATTCATGTTCATAATGGATAATGTTACTTTTTTTTTTTTTTTTTTAAGATATTTTTTGGGCATTTTTATGCTATATTGATAGTGTAGGGACAGAGTTGAAATGGGAGAGGGGAGTGACATGCAGAGAACGACCACGGGCTGGAATCGAACCCGGGTCCGCTGCTGGCCGAGGCCCATGGGGGGGACGCCCTACCAACTGAGCTAAGGGCACCCCTATTACCTTTTCAACAGGCAAACATGTCTCTGCAAACAGCGATTATATAATACAAATGAAAATGATTTAAGTCCTAGGAAATTGTTTTGCGATCGGAAATAAAGTTTTATCTAATCATTTCTACAGTTGACTGTGAGCTCATTCAACATAGCACTTTGCTGTAGGCTTTCAAATGGTTTTGTTTGAACAGTAAAACATGACGGTGTTTGCATAATTATTCCAGTAAGATCAGAAGTGACTGTGGAAAAAAAATGTAGTTGTAATTTTTTGCTAGGTCACTTCCAAGAAACCAAAAATAACTGGCGCTCCTTCGTGATTCAGATAAGGCCGATTTGACCTTCAGCAGCTCCGATAGCTGCACGTTTGTTTTTAACCACGTCGGCACTTCAAGCTTCTTATAGTTTGTTTGATCGAGATTGTTTGAGAATGAACAGTGATAGGAACTTAGCAGACAATAAACTAGATGTTAATGTGACAGAGTACAACTTTGAGATATAAAGTAAATGATTTAATTCAAAACTATACTGGCAATTATGCAGGTACAGTGAGATTTAAATCTAACTTTAAAGTACATGCCTTTGCTTTTGTGTTTACAGAAACCTCTTAGATATTACATGAATACTGAACTAGAAACGATAACGTCACACTGTGCCCATGTCTTTGTACCGCGCACTCAGTGAAGCGCCATTCAAAGCATGGACCATATTGGAGTAGTTATTCAGGTAATTCATTCCCATTTGCAACAGATGTTATATATAATTGCCACAAGGTAAAAAAAGAAAAAATACTCAATAATTTTGGTCTGGAACTGTAACAGCACCAAAGTCTGGCTGCATGAGACCAAACTAAACTGCTGTCCTCCAAATCTGTCAGCCTTTGTTATAAAAGATTTTAAAAAAAAAATTATTTCTGCAGATAAACAAGTGTGTCATCAGTAAAAGCATGAACACAAGAGACGAGTCCTTGATACAGTCAGGCAGTCAAAAGGAACGGACATCAGAAGATTCAAATATAGATCATATGTTTCAGGCTGTGTGTGTCCTCGTTTTTCAGACGCTGTTGACACAAAGTAGAATTCTGTCTTAAGCCTCAGACAGATGCAGCCTCTGGTACAGTCAAAGCTATCATCACTCTGATTGAAAGTATTCCAGATATCGGGCGCTCCGGTGGCGTAGTGGATAGAGCGCGTACCATATTGGCTCCGGCCTTCGTTGCAGTGGTCGCGGGTTCGAATCCGACCCGTGGACCTGTACTGCAGGTCACCCCCCCTCTCTCTCTGTCTCCCCATTTCAAAATGCCAAAAAATAATCTTTAAAAAAAAAAGATATAAGACTGCAGAAACAATACCACCACCCCTTTGTGTCAATGAAAAGAAAATAGGATATGTTTGGATCAAAAGATTTGTCTCCCCTGTGTGACACTAGCAGCACATCAGATCCTTTACAGTAGAATCGGCATTGGAAGATTTTTCCTCTTTCAAGGAGCTTTAAAAAGGTCCTGAACTGCTTGGTATGTAAAAAAAATAATGAGGCAGAAATATGACAAAACGAAGGCAGATGTAAGACTGTGAGATGTGTGGGTTTTTCTGCTATAAAAAAACAGATAGATAGATAGATAGATAGATAGATAGATAGATAGATAGATAGATGGATAGATGGATAGATGGATAGATGGATAGATGGATAGATGGATAGATGGATAGATGGATGGATAGATGGATAGATGGATAGATGGATAGATCGATAGATCGATAGATCGATAGATCGATAGATAGATAGATAGATAGATAGATAGATAGATAGATAGATAGATATCCATCCATCCATATTAATACACATGATCTTGGAGGATACGGATGCACTTAAACCGTTTCACCATCTGACTAGAGTGAGACTCAAACCTCCTCCTGAAAGGGTTCAAGAGCACTTGTACTTTTGTCAATTTCCAATGCTGCTTGGATGCAAAGTTTTTGCACTAACTCTTCAAAGTTTTTGCAGTAAATCTGTCAGTTTTCTCTGTAGCCATCCATATATTATCTGTGCAGTAAATATGTCTAGGCTCCCAATGGATTTCACTAAGGATATGAATAACAACTTGAGATCTTCTGCAGACAAAACAAAGATCCGATTTAGCGATATTAAAAAAGGTTTATCTTTATGTAGATTATGAATGACATTAACTGTCTGCGATCTAATTAAAAAAATTATTTGCATACACAGTGCCAGTGGCAGTAAAAGAGACAAGGGTGAAATATTTACAAAAGATCTCCATCTTCCGGTAAGACAGGATGACGCACAGCAGCTAAATTAACCGAAAGAAAATAATGTGTTTGAATCATCACCCTAATCACAACAGATTACTTTTTACTTCTGAAATTTTACAGTTGCCATATTTATTCAATAACTATAATCAAAGTAAAGTGTGACCTTAGAGCACTACTAAGCCAATATATAGATTTAACCCTGGTCATGAATTATATTGTCCTTCAATGGCTGGATGAAGCACCAGTTCTTCTTCATTGTTTTCTTTTTATCTCCAAGGACCTGCAGATTATTGTTGTTGTTTTCTTGTCTTTGAAAATTTTTTCAAACGAGCAAAAAACCATACTGGGTTTTGTTCTGCCATGTGCTGCCGTTTATTCAGTTTTGTTTGATTTACGACGGCCATATCTGTTTTTTTTTTCTTTCCCCCTCTTCCTCTGGTCTCCATGGTGATCCAAATTGCCAATTTTAATGTGAAACGTCCGTAATCACAAAGAAATTTGGTGGATATTGAAAAATTATTAATGACGGTGTGCTTAAATCAAGGCAAATTAATACTAGCCTCACAAAAAGACCAAAGGTACTTTTTTCTCTTTTGCTGTTTCTAGTGGTTTTCAGTTTTTCTTTCTTATTTTTCATCAAGTCGTCTTTGAAAATGGACTGGAGGAAGGCTGAGATGAGACAGAATGCCTTTTTCTTTATAGACTCTGCAGCCTGTCGCCTGCATTCAGGGGACAATAACCTTTCAGTCGTTTTGTTTGATAAACTGTATCAACGGGATCAGGCCACATCTGGGGTTTTTCTCACTGATTTTTTCTGAAAGTGACAACAAAGAACCATTATAATGAAAGGGATGTTCAGAAAATATAACAGACTTTCCCTTTGAAATTGAGCTCTTGTGATGATTTTTATGGTGATATGACATTTCAAATTCTATGGTTCAGCTGTGTAGTTTATGAAGAGTGAAATTAAATGGCATGTGCTTTTATTGGAGTCACTTGAATCTCTGTACACACTAACAAATATAGTGTTACTCTTTGGTTTATGGTCCATCCATCTATCCATCCATCCATCCATCCATCCATCCATCCATCTTTACCGCAGTCTTGAACTTTCTGGTTTATTCACAAATGTTCAATGTTGTCCTCAAAGTGCATAATGAATTAAACTTAATCCAATTTTTTTCACTCCCACGAGAGATAACTGTTACCTTGTCCTTTATACTCAGACGTAGCGCTGTAGGACTTAACCTTATTACGTAAACTCTGTAAGAAATATCTGTGCTCTGCTAAAAGCTGAATTTCCCCCACTGGGACAAAAAATAGACTGAAATGAACTGAATACAAAATACAGCCAAGGTTGAAAATCTGAATCTGACACACCGGGGACCCTTATTAATGTTGAAAAACCCCCCAAAAAAGTGAATTTTGCATAATAGGGTGACCTTTGTGAATGCTAGCGTGGCTAATATCAGCCTGAATAAGGAAGGTTTCTTCTTTGCAAACTAAGTGAAATTGACTGGGTGTGCCCATGGATGAGTGTACCAGCTGTTATATTTCTTATAAGATATGTACCAAGCTTGGGGGCGCCCTTAACTCAGTTGGTAGGGCGTCCCCCCCATGGGCCTCGGCCAGCAGCGGACCCGGGTTCGATTCCAGCCCGCGGTCGTCCTCTGCATGTCACTCCCCTCTCTGCCCCATTTCAACTCTGTCTGTACACTTTCAATAAAGCATAAAAATACCCCCAAAAAAATATATGTACCAAGCTCGAGTCCCCTGAAACTGCACGATCTCACCTATAATAAGTGTGCACCAGCCGACGCTCCTCTGCCTCTGTGTTCCCACTTCACTTTAAAGTAGCATCTGCTTGGTTGCTAATGAAATGTCAATTATCGGCATTGCACTTGTGTGAGAAAACACTGCCTGCTCTATCAATAGGGCTAAATATAGCCGCTGATGTCAAATCAATCCACCTGCAAACAACCATCTTCAAAAGGCTTTCATTGTGTCACATCCACCTCCAAGCCAGCTGCTATCAGTCATTTTATATTGTATCCTGTGTTTTTTTTTGCTTTTTGTCTCTTGCCACATGTCCTCTTGAGTGTTATCTCTGATGGCTTCCTGTGTATTTCATTGTGAGCACGTTGGTGGTGACGGGCATTGGACATCCACAGTATCTTTATGTCTGCACTTACAAGCATCTGAAACATTTGGTAAACATTAGAAAAATAAATTGGATTTGCTGTCAAAGCGTTGAGGGTCTAATGTGAAAAATGGCTGTTTGCAGTAATGTTGTATTTCTTCTTGCTTGTCGGCTTTGTGCATATTAGACTATGAATTCTAGAAAAAGCAATATTCTTATTAACAATTTTGTTTTGCAAGAAAGAAACGTCCTCCTTATGTTCCTCGAAAACAACCATGTTAATACTTATTTCATTTTCCCACTCCTCGGATCGGAAGCAAATGAAGACAAATGTAATTTATTCGGTCAGATAACTATTTCATTTTCTCTCTTCAACAGAGCAGATGGGCGGCAGAAGGACATAGCAGCAGAAGAACTAGACCACATACTAGGGTGACGTCTCTCTTCCCGGGGTCCGGAGATGGCGGATGAGACGTGGGAGAACGGCAGCTTTGCCACCAACCCTTTGCCTGGACTCCCAGTGTATCTGCTCATGTTCAACGACAGCGATTTCAACGAGACGCTGTTCAACTCCACCAACTCCACCATCCCGGAGGTCGCCGAAGGCCTCAGCGTGGCAGGGGTCCTCATCCCACTCATATACATAATCGTTTGCGTCATCGGATTGGGTGGAAACACTCTGGTGATCCACATTGTCCTGCACTATTCCAAAACAGAGTCAGTGACCAACATCTACATCCTGAACTTGGCGATCGCCGATGAGCTCTTCATGCTCGGCTTGCCTTTTCTCGCCGTCCAGAACACCCTCCAAACATGGCCGTTTGGTTCTTTCATGTGCCGGCTAGTCATGACTGTCGACTCTATAAATCAATTCACCAGCATCTTCTGCCTTACTGTGATGAGCATCGATCGCTATCTCGCTGTGGTCCACCCCATTCGCTCTTCAAGATGGCGGCGCCCTCAAATGGCCAAGTTGGTGAACGGCACTATCTGGGCGCTGTCGTTTCTAGTCGTTCTACCCGTGGTCGTCTTTGCCAACATCCAGAAAGCGGGCGGCACCTGTAACATCGCCTGGCCGCAGCCGGCTAACATCTGGCGGGCGGCTTTCATAATCTACACCTCCACGGTTGGATTCTTCTGCCCTCTTCTCATCATATGCCTCTGCTATCTGCTAATCGTTTTCAAGGTCCGCAGCTCGGGTAAGAAAGTCCACGCCACTTCCACCAAGCGCAGAAAGTCAGAGAGAAAAGTGACGCGCATGGTCGTGATTGTCGTTGCCGTCTTTGTCTTCTGCTGGCTTCCATTCTACGCCCTCAACATCCTAAACCTGCTAGTGTCCTTGCCCCCAGAATACCAGGGTCTGTACTATTTTGTGGTAGTTCTCGGATACGCTAACAGCTGCGCCAACCCAATCGTGTACGGCTTCTTGTCAGATAACTTCAAGAGGGGTTTTCGGAAAGCCTTGTGTAGGTCCACGAGGAAAGTAGAAAACCACGAGCCTATGGAACGCCAGCAGCGGCGTGAGGAAGCCAGGAATGCGCTCATGCCCAGGGAGAGTCTGCGACGGGCGTTTCGGGACGAAGATGACGATGACGAGGAAGACGTTTCGGAAATGACTGAGATCTACAGAATCGCCCAAAATGGCAACAGCAGCTTCCAGCCACAGAGCTCTCAGCCGCTGCTCTCGGGCAATGGAGCTACTCCAGGGGCAACCGAGACGCCGTCGTCCCCAGACAAGAAGGACAAAGCTGGGGACATGAAAGGGAAAGATCCAGTGAATGGCTCCACGCTGACTGTGCCACTCATCCTCAATGGGAACAAGAACGGCAGCATTAAAACTCTGCCAGAGGAAAGCACTGAACAGAGCACCTCATTGGAGATCAGTTACTTATAGTGTGAAATAAAACCGATATAGCCCCGTTCACACATGTGCTGCGACTCTGAAATGATCCGGTGTTTACACTGGTGAGCTGTAAGTGTGTAGTATGAAAACAAATGTCCGAGGCTGAAGGAGCAAAGTACTTTTAGGCAATGAAATGACAAAAATGTCTGCAAACTGAAAGGATGTAGAAATCCACGTCCTTCTGGTGGTTTGAGCCAACGAGGAAAACATCGCACAAGTCCGGATGCCGCCCCTCTCCCAAATTACCCGGAGTATTTTTCATACCACATGAACAATCTACTGCTGTGTGCAGCATATTGAAAGGTAGATCCGGACATTTTTCAGGTCGGTTAGATTCTCTAAACATTTTCCGGAGACTTTGGGTGAGGGGCTTATGTTACTGTGAAGTGATCTCAGTATTACAACACAGGGAAGAGCCTGATTCTAATCCACAACACTGAATTGTTGGTAATGGAGCTAAAAGCCCATTCAAAAAATACATAAACACTTTACTCACCTTTTTTTTTTTTTTTTTATGAATGGACTTTAAATTGTTATGAGCATTTGAAGGACTTCTATCAACATACTCAATGTATGACTGTTTATTTCATTTCATTTAACTTTTATTTATCCTCGAGAGACCAATTGAGGGGTGACCCTCATTTTCAATGACGTCGAGTTAAATTGTTATTGTTATATTGTGTACATATGCATGCCTGAATGTACAAAGCTGTGCCTTTATTAACTATAATATACATTATGTACCCTGTTGATTGTTGTAATTTTAGATGTTTTATTCCACAATGTGACAATCATTTGCAGCCATCTGCACATTAGCTGAAATGCTACTTTGATGGCATGGCCTGAAACCCCATGTCAAATTAATTGTGTGTACATGCTACTTGCCGCTAATGTTTTAATGGTAAATGTTATCACTGCCGGGATGTTCTTGTATTGTTACGGGAGGTGGTCGGGTGGATGGTTGGTGTACAAATTGTTTTACATAGCGGGCGTGTCCCAAAACCTCTGTGGTTGAGGTTTAATGAAACATTGTAGTATTAATACATGTTAATATGTTAATATTATTGCTTCTTGTCACTTTTGATGTTTTCTGCATTAAACAAAAACTAGGATCTCACCTTAGCCTCCCCCAAGTGCTACCAGTAGCCAAACCTAATCATAATTTCACTCTGAGGCTCAGTCGATGTGACCTAACTTTGAACACTACAAAATTTCAACCGGATGTAGTAGCGCATCCAGGTATTTTAAGGATACTGCATTTGGCATCTAGTATTGGGACATCCTAAAACTTTTCGTACCAAACTAAATAGCAGGGAAGAATGTGTACTGGAAAGCACCTGTAGTCAATACACTCTGATCTTAAACTCAAGATCCTCCATATCCACGAGGATTAATATTAATATGATTTCAGGTGTTTTATATACCGCGGAGAGAGACTGACAATCTGCTTGTGACATTTCACTAATACCTCAGAGAAAAAGCACGAATGCCACAAATTCTCTTCAATTATTCATAGTGCTTACATATGTATTTTTCACACAATTTGTTCTTGCAGGAGGCGAAGTGTCAAAAATGTTATTGGGGGCGCCTTTAGCTCAGTTGGTAAGGCGTCCCCCTCCCGGGCCGGGCCCAGCAGCAGACCCGGGTTCGATTCCCGCGGTCGTTCTCTGCATGTCACTCCCCTCTCTGCCCCATTTCACCTCTGTCTCTCTGCACTGACAATAAAGCATAAAAATGCCCAAAAAATATCTTTAAAAAAAAAAATGTATTCAGCCGGTATTGCTTTTCCTTTCAAACTCATTGGCTGTTGCATATTAGACTTATGATAACATTATCTTGAATTCGACAGAGTTTCATGCCTTTTCATAATGCATGAGATGTTGAGCTTTTATGTGGTTTTCTATGGCTTACATTCAGGGCCTGATTTTGGCTTTACTTTTGCCATTCCTCTGAGCAGCTGATACTGTGACCCTGGTACGCTGGTGAAGGATTTTTTTTTGTGTTTTGGCAAAAATACACCAGCGATTTGTGAGAGAAAAAACCTTGATCTCCGGACAGAAGCTCGGAATTCATAAATGCATCTCGTTGAACTTGAAAACTGGCCCCGTGCTGCCTGCTGCTTGTAGATAAAGATGAAATGAAAAACCACTAAATGGAACAAATATTGCTTTAGTCGTTTCTGTTGATTTTTCATCCTGTTTGGTGTTGTATCATTTTGCATTAGTTCAACATACAGCCCCGAAAAAAATTAAGAGACCAGTCTGGATTTTTCTTAAATCTTTATCTCTACATTACTTATTGAAAATGCTCTAAATAACAATATTTTTATTGTGAATTTGGTAGAAATGTTGTCAGTAGTTTATATTATAAAATCAAAATGTTAATTTTACTCAAACATGTGCCTCTAAAGAGTAAAACAAGAGACACTGAAAATTTGGAGTGGTCTCTTAATTTTTTTGAGCTGTAGATTATGGTTGTTTTAGTGTGAAGCTAAATTATTTATATATATTCTGCATAAGTATGACACTCAAGAAATAAAAGTGAATCATTAACCCTTTTGTTGTCAGAAAAGACATACGCTTAATATGTGGGATATATTTCAGTTATTATGTTGGAGTATGAATTGCACAGTTTTGGGGTGGTGTCCATATTTAGTACGAGTGCGTTTGCTGTTTTAGAGATTGAAACTGAGACACATGACTGATATCACAGTAATCACATGATCACGAATGAATGTCCTAAATGGATGTTACTTGAGTCAGAATCAGTTTGAGCTGAAGACTTACATTTTCTCTTATAAGTCAGACAACTTTCAAATTTGTGTTGTCCGACGATGCATCATGTGACTAAATCAGATTAATACTGGTATGGCATCAGAGGAAAAATGTGACTGTTTCATAAGCATTTAAAAGTCCCTCTTTGTCAATTTAACAAAGAAGATAAAATGAGACCAGGCCTAAACAATTTGATTAAAAACAAATCAAAATCAATCACATAAACGGGACCTTATAGTGTCGTACCAAAAGGTCTGAGTACTCAATACTTAAGTGGGGGAGAAGGTGCCATTACTCCCCTTATTAACAAATGAGTGCCAACGTAGTGGCACTCATTACCCCTGGTAACGTAGTTTTTTTCTGTATAAAGGCCGACTTCACCAATTGGAATATGAAGGTGTATTGAACTCGGATATCCTATTTAGTATAAATGTGCAAAAAATAAATAAATCGGATCATCCTAGCCTGAGAAAAGGCAGAAAGAGTGTTTTATGGTCACACTGTCTAACACTATAGTTTCCTTCTTGTGACATCACAGTAAGGGTTAGGATTAACAGGACAGCAAGGGAAGACTGAGGGAAGAAAAACCTCATTCATTATATTATAATAGTGATTTCATAATGATAGAACGCCGGTTCCGTATGGGTGAAGTATTCCTTTAATGACAAAAGGCTCGTAATTATATACAATATATATAATTATATACTGGAACCTGATATTGAGAGGGCAGAGTAGAGTACTGGCAGCCTGTGACAAATGCCGGTACGCAAGAAAAAAATAAGGTACTTGAAAGCGTAAAATGTGGAAGTGCAGAGTATACCAGCCCACTTTGAACACTGAGTACTGATATACACACCTATGGAATGTTCTCCAGCCAATCAGAATAGAGTATTCAAACAGACTATAGTATAACATGTGAATAAACTCTCCACCACTGAAGAAAATCTGCAGTTATTTTGAAGTAACAGCCAATAAGGCGACGTCTCTATATCATTCATCAAAAACTGTCGTGACTTATTTAGGTGTCATGAAAATAAATCACGCTTCGTTTGGGATTGTGGCTTTTCGATACACGCTCGCCCCTTTGGTTCCAAAACTAAAAGCTCGAGATCGTCCGTCAGTTTGCAGTATTTATTTAACAAAAACAAACGCTAACATGGATCATCAAGATAAACTTTTCCCTCTAAATTAAACCAAAAGAGCTGTCACTGAGTGGTCAAAAAACTGTGCCGCTTCATCTTGCATATTAAACAATTAATCGAATATAATATTAAACCAAAAATGGCTCTAAAAAAAACTCACTCACTCATTCATAAATGTATGCACCACCCACTATCAGTAGCAACGTTATATTTAGCAGGCGGGGGGAAGACAGAGAAACAGAAGCACTTTGATATACAGCTGTTCGCACCCCCCACACACACGCACACACGCGCACACACACGCACACACACGCGCACACACACACACACACACACAAGGGATTTGCCCGGTTGGTGCTTTATTTACCCAGCCCCGGGGCATTGGCAGAGAGAGAGTATAGATCTGTGTGTGTTTGTGAGTAAAGCTATGTATGTATGTATATGTGTATGTGTGTGCGTGTGCGTGTGTGCGTGCGTGCGTGCGTGCGTGCGTGTGTGTGTGTGTGTTTTGGGCTATAAATATTGAGTGTGTGAGATCCCAGACTCCCCACTTTGCTTTACTGGTGGCTTCGCTATGACTCACTGTGATTCTCTTGTCTGCCAGCATGCATTTTCAGCATGTTTTTGGGAACCCAATGTATCATAATAAATCAGACAATTTACGTGTGAACAAATCCTTCTGTAATAACCTTCAGAATAGTGCTAGGAACGATTTAGGACAGTTTAGTTAATGTAAGTATTTCAGAAGTTGAGATTTCTGGTTCGGACTATCGAGAAAAAACAATTATGAAGATAATAATGGCCGTTAAAGATGGTTGTATAGGAGAAATATACAGATGCAAAAGTTTAGTGAAATAAACACCTTAATGTATAATCTTAAATATTTTTATTTTCAAAACTGCCAACTAGATTTTGGAGCATTTATTTATACTAGTATTGGGAGAGTAGAGAGTTATTATTTATGTGTGTGTGTGTGTGTGTGTGTGTGTGTGTGTGTGTGTGTGTGTGTGTGTGTGTGTGTGTGTGTGTGTGTGTGTGTGTGTGTGTGTGTGTGTGTGTGTGTGTGTTTGCATGCTTGTGTATTGGGCTATAAATATTGAGTGTGTGAGCTCCCAGACTCCCCTCAGTGCTAACCCACCTGTGTTCACTTTAATCTGAACCGGTGACGGTAGCTTTCGCGATGACTCACTGAGACTCCATCGCCCACGCACAACATGGAACTCCAGTTAATTCTGATGGATGCTCCCGGTTTTCCAGGGTGAAAAAGATCAATCATTAGTTCAAGAGTTAGTGGAAAAGGAAAAGCAATGCCTTTTCCCCCTTCTGGCTGGGTCGGATTAAATATCTCAGTAGCTCACAATCACACACACACACACACACACACACACACACACACACTAGAACACACACAGAGCCACACACACACACACACACACACACGAGAACACACACACAGCCACAGACAGACACACACATGTTTGTACTGCTATACTTGTGAGGACATTTATTGACATAATGCATTCCCTAGCCCCTTACACTAACCCTAACCATCCAAACTAAATGCCTAACCCCAACCCTTACACTAACCCTAACATAAACCTAATTCATATTACCTGAATCTTAAAACCTATAGTGTTAACCCTCAAACAGCTCCTTTTAAGGCCTGTCCCAAAGTGAGTACCGGCAAAAAATGTCCTCACTCTAAAAAGGTATAAAACTACACACAGACGCACACACTGACACAGGCACGCACATACACAAACAGAGAATAATGTTTGTTTTTTTTCCACAGTGGGTTGTAAACATGATTAGAGCGAGATGCGTGGGAGTTTTGATTACTTTTTGTTTCCAAAACTCGACCCACAAAAGTGTCAACGCTGTGAATCTAAATTCAAACCATCAGGACAAAACGTGAATCATGACTGTGCTGGGTAGTGGTACAGGGCGGTGGAGAGAGTTGGATGTGATATGTGTTTGTTTGTTATTGATGTAATTTTAAAGCTGCAGTTTCTATATTTTGTGCCATAACGACAAATATGTCACTGGATATATTGTTTAGAATTGAAGTATGAGGAAATAAAAAAAAATGTGTCTTTGTGAAACTGTTTTTGTCTTTATTGGTAAATAGAATGCACAATGAACTTATACAGTGTTTTTTTCCAAAGCGCTTTACAGAGCACGCACGCACGCACGCACGCACGCACGCACGCACGCACGCACGCACGCACGCACGCACGCACGCACGCACGCACACACGCACACACACACACACACACACACACACACACACACACACACACACACACACACACACACACAGCTACACAAGAAGGTTTACAGAATGGTAAAGTACCAAACGCTTCACTTCAACGTTAATTCATGCAGACGTCAAAACAATTACGAAAATACCGTGAAGCAACACAATCTGAGTCGAATCAATTAGACTGTGTGTGTGTGTGTGTGTGTGTGTGTGTGTGTGTGTGTGTGTGTGTGTGTGTGCGTGTGTGTGTGTCTGTGTGTGCGTGTGTGCGTGCGTGCGTGCGTGCGTGCGTGCGTGGGCAAGCATAACACTTTCTCCAGTTGACTTCACCTCCTACGTTTTCTGTCAGGTGGCAACAAGAATATTAATAAATAATGTGTTTTGTCCTAGTATCTCATGTCAGGAAGAAGATAAACATGTGGTAACAGTTGTATCTTAAAACCACATGACGTTAAAGGTGAAGTGAGCGATATATTTATGTGAATATACGTGTTAAATTGCTCCATATTCATACAGTGATAACGTATACAGTGTGTGTATTTCATAACTCCGATCTCTCAGTCACCAGCTCTGCATGTAATCTGCTAACTGCAGTCACTGACAGGAAGTTAGCTAAAATAACCATTTCGCTCACAGCACCTTTAACAGGATTGTATATAATAGCTTTTGACCAGATGGCAGCGCTAGAGCAAATGTCTGAGGATGGTTTAAAGTCATTAAGATTCTTCCTCTGCGGAAAATTAATGTTTGTACTGAGTTTAATGACAATCCATCCATTAAGTATTGAGATATTTCAGTGTGGACCAAAGTGCTGAAGAAGTGCCTCCATGTTAAATTGTTGCTAAATGAATCTGTTAGTGTGCCCACCTGTGCGCATTAAATGAAAGGCTGTAAAAAACCTCCACAGAAACAATCAGTCACCCTTTCCCATTAGCCAAGAATCATAATGAATACGACACACACACACACACACAAACACGCGCCGTTTAACCATCTGCTCTCGGCGCTAACGGACGGCGGTTTGGATGAGTCACGGCCAATCTGCTCGACCTGATGCATCATGGGAGAACGCTATTCTGATTTAATCATGATTAGATTTTTCATTAATTTTCGAAAATTCAAGATTATGTAAAAGAAAAAATGATCTGATAAAAGCACAAAAGATAAAACACAAAATATAGATAAAGCAATCTGATTATATTAGAGAGAGAAAAAGGATAAGTTTGAGAAGGAGCAGACAGAAGCATAATGCTTATATATTCCTGCCCCTACTCTACAGTAACTCTGCACAAACAGTATTCAAAA
The DNA here is from genome assembly GCF_949987685.1 of Ammodytes marinus. Classification (NCBI taxonomy): domain Eukaryota; kingdom Metazoa; phylum Chordata; class Actinopteri; order Uranoscopiformes; family Ammodytidae; genus Ammodytes; species Ammodytes marinus. Next base: position 5,882,120 of record NC_137220.1, read on the forward strand.
GTCATGCATTGAAAAGGTTTTTGAAGAAGAAGTGAAAAGGTTAAGGTTAAGGAACAATGTATGTCCACAATGTGAAAAAATGTTCTTCTGCTTCACAACAATCAACAACATTGGCAACAAATACAGGACGGCAGTAAAATATAAATATGTATGTATAGCGCTTGGAGACACCATGAATAAAACCAAGCAAGAGTGAGGGGGACTGAGGAGCTGTCATAAAGGCAATACAGGCAATTTATAATTAAAAATGTAAAACTACTTAGCCTATAGTAAGTATTGTAATATGTATTAGTTTAACAATTGAATAAAAAAATGGAGCTTGTACTGAAATGTATGATTTACAAGGCAATTAGGGATTTTGCCTGTTCTGAAGTGTAATAATTCAACATTTTAATTAATTTAACCTGTAAGATTTAATCATTTAACACTTTAGCCGTTATTCAAATATATAATATAATATAATATAATATAATATAATATAATATAATATAATATAATATAATATAATATAATATAATATAATATAATATAATATAATATAATATAATATTTAATAATCTAATTTCAATGAAGTTCAAGTTTGTTTCTAATATCAATATGTAAATCTAATGTATTCATTATTAATAGATCGTCAGTGTTGGTAAAACTTTTCTAATAATGAACAGTTTTCTGTCTTTATGCTGGCGCTTTATCGTGCCGCTGTGCTGCCCTCTAGCGGCCACAGTTCGGAATTACATCAAAGATCAATGTAAAGCTAGACGTGATGACACTACTACTACAGCACATCCGTTTGATCCTTTCAAAATAAAACAATAAGCCACGAAGGATTTAAACGTTCATTTTGTGTTCGCTTACATTTCTGGCAAATAGAGTGTTAGTAAAATCACTATGTAAAAAAATTGATAAAAAAAAATTGGTAATTAGAAACAACATAACGAACATTAAATAAAATACTGGTAATAACTGTCATTTAGCCGAATACGCTACGGCTACGCGAACACTGCCCTCCTGTGGCCACAGTGAGGAACTGCAACATGTTTTAAAAAGCGTCAAATCAGACGATATGGCACATCTTGATGGCTATTTTTTCTGTCACCATTTTTAATATGGTATTTTAATGACAGTCTCAGGACCTCAAATACGTGGTAAATTGTTGTCACAAAATGAACAGACATTTTTTATTATTCATTGTCAATTCCTCGTAAGGTTAGAGGCAAGCTAGAAGCTAGCTAGCGCTGTCTAGCATTACCCTCTTTGAAAATTACAAATGCTATGTCAATGCAATGTCAATGGATATACTCAAATACTTATTCCACTAAGACAATTGAGACAATCCAATTTATAGCCTTATTATTAATTCAATAACAACAAGCAAGCAAATTAAACAAAACTGCAGAGCAGAAGTCACCTGTGCTAATGGGTAATTCCAATAAAATGCATTTCTCTCTAGCGTGGCACGGCGGCCATAAAGACGGGAAATTGAAATAGAAGCTCCTTACCATAGTCAGAAGACGTTGTCGCATCGGCTCACGTTGCTCTGCCTCCTCACATATTGGCGGTAGCTGGATAGCTGCTGATAGCTGCTAGCATCACCTGTAGCTTGTGTTTCTCCATCTTCCTCCGATTACCATACACTTTCACTTTACTCAAGCACTTGGCCAGTAACAGTGGTAGACATTAATTGCATCTGGATAGCTGCTTCTAGCCCTATTTGATTGCTATAGTAGACTATTAATCACTGACTTTGACGGACAAAAACATATTTAGCTTTCGCTGCACCAGCCTCTCATTCTTTGCTTTTTATCTATTGTTTTTTCGGCACCTCCTTTTCTTTTCCCTTTGTGTATGGCCTACTGTTGTTCTCCACTTTTGTCTTTAAACGGGACTTGATATTGAAGTTGAAAGTAGCTATGCAGTTTGAATGATAAACCGGGTGGTGTCTGGTTTACCGTGAGCATATGCTGCCCTCCGGTGGCCACAGTGAGGAACTACATCACATGTAAAGCTAGCGATGATACAATGCAGCAGCACTTCCCCTTAATCCTTTCAAAATAAAAATGAAGAACCTAACATTAAAACATGAGGCATCGACGTTTCTCACATTAAGGTCGCCCGCAACGCGTAAGTGATATTTGTTTGTAGTTGTAGTTCACAAACCTGACCATCGGAAGAACGTTGAAAATTGAAAATAACCGTTGGTTTTAGTCTACTGGTGTAAAAGCTGTCATCCTAGGCGTATTTAACATCATATTTATGGCTAAAAGTGAGTATTAGTAATATCATATGTAGAAAGCCTCATTATTGTGGTAATTAGAAACAACAGCAACATTAAATACTTGTATTAGATCCATGGTAATAACAACTGTCAAGCTTTTATGTATAGTAATATGCTGCCCTCTTGTGGCCACAGTACGGAACTGCAACGCATGTTAAAAAGCGTCAAGTGACCAGAGGCGATGGCATAAAGATGCTTCCGATGGCTTATACTGACCCAATTGTAGCAATCAGAAACTATTTTTTTAAATTATCTGTAGCAGTTATTAAACTGGTGGTAGATTAATGACCGTCTCGGGACCTCAATGACGTGGCAACTGTATGAAACATTTAGAAAAGTTTCACTTCTTCATTGTAATTTCCTCGTAATGTTAGCTTTAGCCTACTGTTAGGCTAACACTACAAGAAGGTTATCGACTCTAACCTAAAATTAGATATAGGCAAATAAGGTAGTCTTTTACATTTATTTAACTTTGATAAAAAAAATATTAACTATATATTTCAGCCGTTTTGTAGTTATGGTGGTTAGTTAACACTGCAGCTGATCGCATCGGGAATCAAGCACACCACAGTTAGCATAGTATTACGCTTCCGGTTAAACCCGTCAAAATAAAAGGCAGAGAACACAGAGATGTAGTAGCGCACCATGACCACAGGAGGGCAGTGTAAACTCGTGAATATATGCTTAGGAAAATCCCTCAACACTAGTAAGCGTTAGGGCCGACAGACAAACAAATAAATAAATAATTTAGAAAATATTTAGCAATAGAAATACAAATTATTAGTTTAATATAAACTTAAGTTGAAATCTTCTTTCAGTTCGATTTTTTTCTGTATATTTTATCATTCTAAATGTTAAAAAAATGTCTAATGTTGTATTTGCTTGACCGTTTTGTTTCTTGTATACATTCATTATGTTAAAAACATATCTTTACAGTATGATCATCTGACTTCAAGATGATTTTCCATGTATAATTTACCTTACATTATCAATAACATATAAAATGTGTAAAATAAAAAACAAAAACGCTTAGCTATACACTATGGCATACTAACATTTATGTCTAGTCCTTTCTACATTAGATGATAAACCTTTCAAATCAAACTTACAATTGAAACGTGTCAAAATGAACCAACCACATGATGAGACGACAGTGTTTCTAACATTGTGGAGGTCACTTGCAATAGTGTGAACACAGGGTGACCAAGCATTCATAAAAGCAGAATATAATTAATGAAGTTACAATTACAATGAATACTAACAGGAGGACCATCACTTACAATAATTTATTTCTTAAATTAAATTAAATTCAAATGTACTTACAAATTATTAAAAAAATAATGAAAGGGAGGCATGCAATATCTCTTCTTAGAGCTTATGAAGAGATTAATGTGTTTGAAGACCCCTAGCAAAATGGAGATTTACATTATAAGTCTATTTTATTTCAATACATTTATTTATATAAAAAAAACATTTTTACTATTCTATTATACTGTTAAATATTTTACTTTTATACAAATTATCCTTCGTATCCGGTATGCTTTGATATTTTGAGAAGTCTTATTTTCATGTTTCCTTTGCCTTGATATTGTAAAGGAATTCCTTTTCAATAAAAAAAATGAAATGTTAATGTTGAACTTTTAAACAATGACTGTTGCAGACAAAATACACGTTATAATAGATAAATGTCATGTTTATTGTTTTTTTACATAGCTATCTAAAGCATCATGACTACTTTATAACAATTGTAGCATTTATTGTGACATCGGTCTCTGTGAAACGCAACGGCAGGAAGCACTTTTCACTGCCGCGTCACTTCCTTTCTCCGCGCGCTCCGCCGGGTGTTTCTCACGTTAGCCGATCTAGATTTAAAAACGGAGTCTCCAGGCGACCCACCGCTCCCGGTAAGTTTATAACGGAACATCTACATAAGCCTCAAACGTCTGTGTGTTCAGTTCACATGTTCGGATTAATCGCAGCGCGTCCTGGGGTCAGTTCACATGGACTGTCCATCTGTTAGCCTGTTAGCTTAGCATGTTCTTCGCTAGCGCCACCTGGCAAATACCACTAGCACACACACACACTAGCACTACTAGCCACCGTTAGCATGTGACTGTACACTCACACACACTCATACGCACTGCTTACACCCTGTACACCACACTAATGTTGCACTCACTGCTTACACCCTTACGCTATGCTAATGTTGCTAACGTAAGCCAGCTGCTTCTGAAAACTAAGAATATGTCATGAAGGACACAGGGTTTAAAAAGCTCTGTCATAAGACTTAGATCAAGTTTATTTTCTTGCGTTCTTCAGATTGGATCAGATAAGTTTATTTTGTATTTAGTCCAAACCATCAGCACCATGGATCAGTTATAACCCATCAGCGCAGACCTTGTCTTTCTCTCATGGATCAATACAAATCAGCTGGATTTCCGTTTGAATCGATTAAGTTGCTCTGTTTCTAATATAAGTGTTTTTACTCTGTCTGGTTTCACATGCCGTGGAAATGTATGCTTTTATAACTGGTAATTGATTGAAAAGCATGTAGTTGAAAAGGCCTTAACTGACCCCACACAGTGTGACAGTGACCTCCTTATTGTTGGACACATTGTAATAAATGTCTATATGTCTATATATTATCTGATTGAATCACTTTACACTTCCGATCTTAATTTTTTATTTTCTTGTTTGGATCTGTCACTGACAATATTAATCTAGAACCATTTTGATCAGTGTTTAATTCAGTTATTGATGAATAAGAAATGTGGATATTTTCTCTCAGATGTGGGGACATTCTGCTTTCCCTGTTTTTATTCAAGCTTTAAATTCAAACTAACTTCTCCAGGTGTCAGAGAAATTGTGATGAAACTTTTTAATTAATAATGATGACTAGCCCACTGAGCCTATTAGTGTAGTTCATTGGTGGAGGAATGAGCGCTTCTAGTTGCGTGAGACCCTGTGTATCATGGGAGAGAGATAGGTGCAGAACATTATGGTTGTTTTGAGTAATATTAGGCAAACTAAAATTATGAATGTATTAGATGCTTAAGAACACAACATTATCAGGGATACATTTAAGAGCTTAAACTATGTCCAAAGGAAACCCAGACAACCTTTAAGGGGCTATGTTGGGCTCCCTACAATTATTCTACTATCCATAGAACATGAAGAGATTTAGTCACTAAACTGTCTCCCTCTCCACTTCAGGTCATGGCCAAGTTCAACGCCCCGGTCATCCAGGACAACCCGTCCGGCTGGGGTCCATGTGCCGTCCCGGAGAAGTTTAAAGACATGCCCTACCAGCCCTTCAGCAAGGGAGACCGTCTGGGAAAGGTACGTTATCCTAATGTTAAGAGACATGAGTAATCGAGTTAATCTACTTAACAATGTCCGGTTTGGGGCGAATGTGGCTCAGGTGGTAGAGCGGGTCGGCCAATGATCGAAGGGTTGGCGGTTCGATTCCCGCCCTGCCACCTGTGTCATGGTTGTTGTGTCCTTGGGCAAGACACTTCACCCACCTTGCCTTGTGTGAATGTCTATGACTGCTATATGTTTGTGGTAGTCGGAAAGGCCGTAGGCGCTGAATGGCAGCCACGCTTCCGCCACCGGTATGACTGTGTGTGAACGAATGGAACCTGGAACCCTAGAAAAGCGCTATATTAATCCGATCCATTATTATTATTCTTTGTTTTCTTCTCTTTTCCTCACGTTGTGTTTTCTCTCCGTCAGGTTGCTGACTGGACTGGAGCCACTTATCAGGACAAGAGATACACAAGTGAGTGAGACAGGTGTTCGCCCAGATGGGAATCCACCCAAAATGACTGTGCCGTTTATATTTGATTAGATTGACTGTGTGGTGGTAATACACACACATTAAAGCTCCTTTCATCCTGATCACAAACCCGCTAACATCCGGTTCAAATGACAGGTAGACACAGGTATTTATGGCCTTCACCTCCGATCGGCATTGATAAACACGCTGATTTACTGGACAATCAACTATTTTAAGACGGATAATTAAGTCTCCTCATTAAAACATTTTCAAATAACAATCATAACCTCTTTTCAATGCATAGTTTATGGAAGGGTCAAACTATTTTAAACACCATTAGTTGGTTCAATACAATAGCACCTGATCACTGGATGTTTTCAAGTGTATTTCTCAATGTAATTCTGTATTTATTTCGTGTCTCCAGATAAGTACTCGTCCCAGTTTGGCGGCGGCAGTCAGTACGCTTACTTCCACGAGGAGGATGAGACGAGCTTCCAGCTGGTGGACACGGCCAAGACGCAGAAGACGGCCTACCAGAGGAACCGCATGAGGTTTGCTCAGGTAACGCAGCACAATGACACACACTCACTGGATGTCACACGTTGCCTTAAACAGGGGGAGGGTACCCGTGGGGTCTTCAAAGCATTAAAAAAGCATTGAATTTAATATTCTAAAAATAAGGCCATTTAAAGTATTGGATTTCCTTACAAAGGTCTATGTTTTTTTTTTGATTGACCTTGTAGAATAAAATAAATCAGAAACACTTTGTCGAGGTAAGGCCATGGAGAGGGTTTGTTATGTGACAAATAAGCACTTTTTCACACACTATAAAGAGCTATTGTTATATGAATGAGTTTAATGTTTTGTATTAAGAATACTTTGAACTGCGTACAGATTTTCATTTATATCCAGTATGGCCATGATGTTCATTGCATTAAATTACATTTTTTGTGGCATTAAAAAGCTATTCTAAGTTCTTTATTTAAACTAGGACTAGGATTCCTGGGGGTAACCTGCCTAAATGTATCAGTTAATATTTGAGCTTGTCCCATAACTGTCTCACTGTTTGTTTCAACAGAGGAATCTGCGTCGGGACAAGGACCGCAGGAACTTGACTCAGTTCAACATGCAGACGCTGCCGAAGAGCGCCAAGCAGAAGGAGAGGTGAGACTGAAGGAAAAACACATGAAGAAGAAAAATGTCCCGGTGTGAGATCATATCTGCACACTTTCCCTGCGTTCCAAATCGCATACTCTTTCTTTTTTCTATTCTACATACTACATCTGACCATAGAAATAATCTAGTTAGGATGCATTAGGCATACACTTGGGACATACTTTAACTTATTTATTTCATCATAACATTGCGCCTTGATCTTACCTCTTGCTTTTATATCCGTTGCTTCCCCGTCTGTTTTCATATAAAGGCTCCATCGATGTGACGTCACTTCCGGTGCGCACTGGATTATGGGTCAGAATCGCCCAAATAGGATGCAGTTTTCAACACTAATAATCTTGGTCGGATGTAGTAGACACCTGGGTTTTTCTCACCATACTAAATCTGGCCACAAGAATCCGGACATCTTAAATCTTTTTTCTACCATACTGAATAGTAGATAGTATGGGTATTGGAACGCAGCCTTTGTCTTGAGTTTAACTAACGTTTGTGTCTCTTCCAGGGATCGTATGCGTCTGCAGAAGAAGTTCCAGAAGCAGTTTGGTGTCCGTCAGAAGTGGGACCAGAAATCCCAGGTCGGTTCATTGATTTAAACGTGGTGCTGGATTTGCTGGTTGTACCTTTTTAAAAATGATTAACTTCATGTTCTTGATATGAGAATCAGTAAACATGATATGTGATAGAAAAATGTATATGTTAAAATGGGTTTAAAAACGACTGAGACATTTTTATGGACGTTTTTCACCATTTTCTGACATGATGACAAAACAAGACATCAAGTAAAATGAATGAATGAACGAAATCTTTATTCCGAACGATAAAAAAAACGTTTTTTATTCGTTTTTTCAGCTGCATGTATTTGTTGAGTGTGTTCTTGTAGCAGGCTATGTTGTTAACGGTTCTTTTGGATATTTCTCTCCCTTGCGTGTCCATGTTGTCACTGGCCCAGCTGAAGCCCAGGGACTCGTCTGTGGAGGTGCGTAGCGACTGGGAGGTGAAGGAGGAGATGGACTTCCCTCGTCTGATGAAGATGAGATACAACGACGTGGCCGACCCCGAGGACATGTGAGTTACAGCGGCTTTGGCTCTTTGTCGTCAGTCATTAAAGGTGCAGTCAGTGATTCTGGAGAATGCTTGTGGTCAAAATCAGTGAATATATCTCGCCACGACCTGCTACCTGTCCGTACTCTGAGTTCGCTGGAAAGAAAATCTGGTGTTCTCTGAAACGCAGATCTCAACTTCTAAAGCACTTACATAAACTAAACCTTTCATATTCCTTCTTAGCATTATTCTGAAGGTTATTACAGAAATATTTATATTGATTTTGACAACATGCTTTCTCCAGAATTGTTGACTCCACCCTTTTAAGGTCGAAAAATTTCTTGTAAACATGTCTTTGGATGCATTGAGAGGCAGCAATAGGCAGACTGTGCTGAGCTATGGTTGTGTCTGTGTCGTGCAGTGAGTGCTGCGGTGCTTTGGAACACTACGACAAGGCCTTTGACCGCGTCACCACCCGCAACGAGAAGCAGCTCAAGAGCATCAAGAGGATCTTCCACACCGTCACCACCACTGACGATCCCGTCATCCGTAAGGTAGGGAGGGTTTTTTTATTTATTTTTTTATTAACAATATGGCATAAAATGGAGGTTAAAGAAAGTGAGGCAAATGAAGACCATGTTGCCTTCACTGATACCCACCTCCCAAATGAAACAGCAGAGAGAACGTCCAGGTCTAGAGGGGAAAGCCCTGGCACCACTGCGTCTGCTTACAAAGTAAAAGAACAAAAAAACAATATGGCATAATGAACATGAAGAAATTGAATTTTTATTTAAATCAACATTTGACATATGTATATAAAATATTACTCATATTTGACATATATATTTTGACCCCAAAAAAGGGTAATGTTCAAATAATGAGCAAAGACACTCTCTGATATGAAACAGCTGTATAAGGAGTGTGTTGGTTTTGATGTGTTAACGTGAATTTGTTTTGCTCTGTTCTGTTTGCAGCTGGCTAAGACTGTGGGTAACGTGTTTGCCACTGACGCCATCTTGGCCACCCTGATGTGCTGCACGCGCTCAGTCAACTCCTGGGACATCATCGTGCAGAGAGTCGGCAACAAGCTGTTCTTTGACAAGAGAGACAACTCTGACTTTGGTGAGTGTTTGAAACCAGTACAACCCCGGTTTGTAGATCAGGACTCAATTGGTTCAACTTGCAAACCTTCCAAGAACCAGTTAGCTTTTCCCTGGGCTAGAGAGCCATGACATGACGTCACTGTATGCGTCACCGCTCTTAAATCCAGAAAATAAGTACACGATTTTAAAATAAAAATAGCAAGCGAAACATAGCCAAATTTAATTGAGAAGAAGTTACGTTCTTTCTTCAGAGATACACGTTTAAGTAAAAGTAACAAAATATATTACAAAAAAATTACTATTAACAACAACAATTTATCCATAAAGTTACTCAAGTAATTATAACGGAGTGCCCACCTCTACAGTTTTACAAAAAATAAGACGGTAAGCCACCCTACCTGCAGTATACCAGTAGTATACCTTTTCCACTAACTGTATTGATGCAGGAGCTTTACGTTTCACCTCCTTGTTGTCTCTTTAACACTGACCTGTAACTTGTTCCTCTCAGATTTGCTGAGTGTGAGTGAGACGGCCAACGAGCCACCGCAGGACGAGGGAAACTCCTTCAACTCTCCTCGTAACCTGGCCATGGAGGCAACTTACATCAACCACAACTTCAGTCAGCAGTGTTTACGCATGGTAAGACTGCTACACACCCCCTATAACCCTCTGTTTAGCCTTTTATTTAACAGACAGCTACAAGTTACACATTCCTTTGGTTAGGTTTCCAACAGTCCAAAAAGAAAATTCCATTTCCCAGGCCTGAAAATGGTTTGGGAAAAGTTTTGAGTCTACTGCTTATTTCTGCTAGTGTTTTATAGTTACGCGAAATAGTTCTTTGCATTACTATTTTTTTAAATCTTGTTTGCTTGCTTATTTTAAAGAATAATCTGGCAAACCTACTTCAAGCTACTTAAATAAGGTGGTACAAATTTGGTACAATATAAAAGTTTTGAAAAATGATTGGTAAAAATGTGTGAACTTGTATGCTCCTTTTGTGGGCTCGTAAACATAAATGGATCCCTATAACTCCCTAAATGGAATTATTTTATATCTTTTTTTTTTTTTTGTTGTTCAGGGTGGAGACAGGCACAAGTTCCCCAACCCCAACCCATTTGTGGAGGAGGATGCGGACAAGAGTGAGGTGGCATCTGTAGCCTACAGGTGAGCACTGAGCCTTGCTGGTTGGTTTACAGTCACTTCACACAGACAACTCTACAAGCCTGTACAAAGGTTAACATAAAGTTGCTTCGATGAGCTCAAGATGAGCCCCTTAAAATGGTAATACAACTAAATAATACGTAATGAATGATGATTTTTTTCAGGTACCGTCACTGGACGCTTGGAGAAGACATTGAGCTGATTGTGCGCTGTGAGCACGATGGAGTGATGACCGGAGCCAACGGAGAAGTGTCCTTCATTAACGTCAAGACCCTCAACGAGTGGGACTCCAGGGTGAGGGCAGACACCAGGGCGTTAGTCTGACAGTAGTTGGGTTCCTATCACACTGTTGTTATGCACATTTTTAAAATATTGCATCAGAAAAGCGTGATGGAAATGCCAAAATATGAAGAAATAAAAGATTATCTCATTCACAAATGGTTGAAAAAGTGAAGGCTACCTTTACCAACTTCTTAAAGGAAACGCACCTCATTATTTATTTTTATTTTTTGCAAACTTTCACAATATTTGCTTCACATTTTTATGGAAACCCGGCTATTGTCTGATGTCCACCTTCACTCTCTTGTAATGGTGTAGATCCAGCTGCTGTGTAGTGAAACTGTGTCTGTTTTTCGAGAATATTCAGTTTTATTAAAGAACGCTCTTGGTTTTTCCATCAGAGTTGTAACGGAGTGGACTGGCGTCAGAAGCTGGACTCTCAGAGAGGAGCCGTCCTGGCCACCGAGCTGAAGAACAACAGCTACAAACTGGCCCGCTGGACCTGCGCTAGTATGCTGGCTGGATCCGAGTACCTGAAACTGGGGTAAGAACACACACTCAAGGGGGTCTGTTGGAGGTAGAGATGGAGGCCAGATCACATGTGTAGGATTTAGCTTAACAGAGCTGTGTTATAGATTCTTCTGCAGCATCACAAAAGAACGACACAATCAGTTAATGTTGGTAGTGTGATGAGAAATATTGCATATTTTATGTCTCTTGCATAATACTATTTCTCATCACAATATTTTATTAGTATTCATAACTTATTACACTCAAACTTATGCAGTCTAGTACAACTCTCCTGCAACCACAATTAAGATTATAATGCCAAGTGTTTGTTGAAACGGTTTTTTAGTTAGTGTTAAAATCCTCTCTATGATCATTTTGGAGGCTTTAGTGGGACTGTATTGCATTACACAGACAGGGTTTTTGTATTGGTTAGCTAATTCTCAGTGTCTAATGCAGTACAGTTCACTGACTCGACAAACTACATTCTCCAAAATGATACTACAGTTGAATCATCACCTTAATTTTCAATATTTGATCAAGTTTTATTTTTAATGCATTTGTTTAAAATCCTTGAAACAATGGTTTTACTCATTCGTCCCAACCCCCATTCATATCTGTACTCTGCCACATTCTTCCTGTCGTAAAGAATCCCTCGTCGTAACTAAGACAATATGCTCATATTTTAAGAGACAAAGCCAAACTTAATTAATTTGCGTCTGGCTGTTGTTTTTTCTCCAGGTACGTGTCTCGTTACCACGCCAAGGACTCAGCGCGTCACGTCATCCTGGGCACGCAGCAGTTCAAGCCCAACGAGTTCGCCTCGCAGATCAACCTGAGCATGGAGAACGCCTGGGGAATCCTCCGCTGCGTCATCGACATCTGCCGCAAGCTGGACGAGGGGAAGTACCTCATCCTCAAGGACCCCAACAAGGTCAGCCGCCATTTTCTTTTCTTTTCTTTTTAAGATTTTTTATTTATTTTTTTCATTTATTGGGCTAGTTTTGGAGAGACAAAGTTGAAATAGGGCAAAGAGGGGAATGTCATATAGAAAACGACCACAGGCTGGATTCGAACCGGGTCTGCTGCAAAGACCACTGAGCCTCTATGGGGGATGAGCTTACCACTACACCAAGAGCGCGCCCCCAGCAGTCACTTTTTAGTCACAAAAGACTATGTTGAGCTGATGCTTTGCAGAGGTGTAAATCGCTGGTTTCATCACAATACGATTTTTTTGTCAAAATCAGTGAATATCTCCTCATGATTCGCTCCCTGTCTGTACTGTGTGCGCCCTGAAAATAATTCATTGCCCACACCGTACAGACAAGAAGCCAACAGTGAATAGATATTCAGTGATTTTGACAACAAGCTTTCTCCAGAATCACTGACTACACCTTTTTTAAAGATGGCTATATGCATCGATGTTTTAGGCGTTGCATACAGCTCGAACGTTCGCCAATGAATAGATACATCGATTTATATTGTTGTATCGTTCAAACCCTAATCATTTGTCGTGTGTTTTTTCTTGGTCAACAGCAAGTGATCCGGGTTTACAGTCTGCCTGACGGAACCTTCAGCTCTGATGAAGAGGAGGAGGAAGAGGAGGATGAAGAGGATGCAGAGGAAGAAGGTGAGATTCAGTTGTTGCTGCTTTTACTTTGCATGTGACGTACTTTGATATCATTTACAGTTTGAGCCCTGTTTTTTGGATTCTTATAAGTTAAATGTGAAATGTTTGGCATCAATAAACATTGTATTGTTTAAAATATTAAAAAACTGCGATTTTTCATCCATGGCATAACATTTTTTTTTTTACTTTTGGGGTTGAGCAATACATTTCATTAATTAAAAATGTATTTATTTTACTTTGTAAAATATCTTGTTTTAAAAATCTACTCACTTCACTATCAAGTTCAAAACTTAACAATGCAATTTTCATTATCAATGCTGAACTATTTTGAACTTGAAGTTCTAAAAATATATTTCAGTCATGTTTTTCTTGTTGCATTTTCTTGAAATTCTACATCGTGAAATATCCCCAAGCATGCAAAATAAGTTTATGTTTTAGCCTTATTTCCCTCCAATGAACTTGGATTAAAATGTATATTAATTCAAACATCCTTTTATCTTTTACGTTACTTTTCTTGTCTTTGTATAAATGTGGTGCTCTTTTCTGGGCTTTACAGTTATCTGAAAACATAGATCTGTTTCTGTATGAATCCTGTTTTGTTTACTGAAACTTTTTTTTTCTCCAATTTATTTTTAGAAGAAGAGATTTGAAGTGTGGACCAAAGCAAGCCTTCACCCGACGTAAAGAAACACAATATAATTCCTTTGGACATTTAATAAAGCAAGAGATTGGCCATCTAAATGTGTCTTCGGCTCATGTGTGTTTATTTATCAAAACATTAGACATAACCCATTTCAATGAATACATCTTGTGCTACATATTAACAAAATTTACCAAATTCACATAAACTCGAGGCTTAAAACATAAAAGAATCAAACGCATACATATTACTGTTTATTAATATATATGCTCAGAGTGTACATTCATTTAAATGTATTTACTCGTATAGCATTTTCATCAAGACAGGATTGCAGAAGAGATTTGCATTGCAACAAAATAAACATTTGACCGATAAGCAAAACACATACACCACTTATTTTGAAATAGCAGATTCAACTGATCACATTCCATAAAGCAAAAAACATTTGTTTTCATATCTTTTTTTAGGATAATGTTAACTTAACATTAAAGGCTTCAAATGGCTCTTCTAAAGTTAACTAACATTGCAATCTTGCTTTCGCACACAATTTCAGTTAAAGCATTTGTTAAATACATACATATTAGAAATCTTCACATGACAAAAGCTACGATATATAGACTTTGACAAGGAAAGAAAGAGGTGGAATTCGTGTTTTCTGCTTCTCTATGTTTCCAGATGTCCCACCCTGGGACGCAAACAGACTTTAAAGGGGTTTCAGGGGCTCAACTCCCCTGTACTGTGTGCAGGCAGCCAGGAGGCCTTACTTTTTGGTATAATGATAATTTTCAAACAATGCCCCTTAACTGTGTTATAATAAGCACATACCGTGACCTGTTGTAAGCTATTGTTTAATATCTAAGTAACACAAGATAGATATCTTTGTTTTTGCAATTTAGATGTAAATTCCAAGAACTGGTATATAAATCAGTGATTCTTGAGAAGTGGGACAAAACAGGGTGCAATGTTGAAAAAATACAAACTTAAATTACATGTATGTATCCAACATATACTAAGTTACTGAGCTAAGGTTTGACACAACCGCCCAGCTTTTGTCTTTTTTAATCAAAATTTACTTTTTACCTTGCTTCTCCTTTTTAGCTTGCCATTCCTTATTTTGTGTCAACTCCGTCAGACACCAAAAAACACAAATAAACGTTCCCTCATTTTATGCTAGACCCATGAGATGTATAGTGATCACAAATATTCACCAAAACTGATAGACACAAAAAAATATTTTCAAAATGTATATGAATATACATGTTTTTGATTTCTGACCGTGTTGACATATTTAACGTTTCTTAAAGGTGCAGTGTGTAATATGACATCATCAAGAAAGTTCTACAAAGTTCTAGAATGCAACACTCCCTGGGTAACCCCAACCCTTTCGAATAATAACAGAAGCTACAGTGGCCTTCAAGGACAAGAACAATTCTAAATTTTAAACAATGCACCTGATGACATTCCAACTATGACACTTTCAAGATGGCGGCACTAGGCCTTGGTCCAAAATATGCAGAAATATGGACATATAAGAGACCCTTTCTAAGGGAAAAATAAATAATAATAAAAAAAAAATTCAGCTATTATGCACTAAATTAAATGTACTTATGGATATTATAATTACTTTCTACAAAATCTGCTAGGAAATAAAACCCAAAATGCTACACACTGCAGGTTTAAACATAACAAATAGAGTTTTTCTAGTAGCAGTTTGGTTTTTCTGTTGATGATAGGTGCTAGTATGAACTACTTCAGGAAAATACAATTATCGAAACATTTCATATAACTTCTTCAGAAATTGTAAGTCGGTGTTGACGTATGATGGTTGTGACGCAGGACTTTCAAGATTTGTAATGTAAAATATTCTAAAACTACAACACTAATCAGAGCCTGTCTGACTCTAATGTACTCTGCACAGATAGCTTGTGACAACAGGTCCTTCACGGAGACAGCTGCCCCTCATATTGCCTGATTTTATTAAATTTTAATGAAATGTCTGATGGTGGTGACAAAAAGTGTCCCCCCACTTAGAAACCTTATAAAACATGAATATTTTGTAGTAAAACATTTTTTATTGATATGAGAGATTATTTAGTGTTGCCTTTGATGTAAAAATATCTTTTTAATCATTAAAGTACATTTTTAATAGGTGTTATTGCATATGAAAGATTGAAACCTTCTCTGAGGACACACTGTTTTTGACGTCATGAGAAGATAACAAGTGTCATAAATTTGACATAATAATAAAATTTAATTTAAGGGGATAATTGTGCTCCAGACATTCTATTCTTAATCCCTAATAACATCTACAATTTTAAATATTTTTATTTTTAAAGATAACAGCAGTTACATTTTGTCCCAGCCTTTTGTCCCGGTTCTCAAGAATCACTGAAATCTGATTCTTTCATCACCCCTCACCTCCACTCAAGCCAAGACCACCAAACCACCATAACTGGGATAGAAAGTGGCTGGTGGGAGGTGCTATTAATTTTTTTTAAAGAAAGAAGAAGAAGCAACACAGCAAAAACAAAAAACAAAGCACCCTAGAAAAAGCACTTTCTCTGAGGGGATCTTCCTGGTGTCAGTAGACCTTCGCTCATGCAGTCATAGGTTGTCTCCAACAGTCCATTTCTGATTTTTTGTTGCCATGCTCCTTCTAAAATGGAGTGTCCAGGACAGCTTTGTTCTTCCCTGATGCCACCAGACCTTCTCTCAGGGAGTCGTGGATCTTCTGCCATGCGTCCATCTCTGAGCTCCAGAGTGCAGCTCTGGCTCTGATGAACTGGGAGACTTCAGTCTCGCTGCCTCTGGCCAAACTGATGCTGTCTTTACAGATGAAGAAGATATCCATGCCAAGGAAAAGAGCATTCAATGCGATGGAAAAGACCCTGGCTGACTTGGAGAGGGCAAGGGAACCTTTGGCTGCTGCCTGACCAATATCTGGGATTTCTGAGGCGACCCTGGGAACATTACTTAATGCTTTACCTTCCTGGACCGTCCCCTTGCCAGTAATTGCCAATACCTTTAAAGCAGAGGCATCTTCAGCAATTGATATAATTCCACTTCCAATAGAGCGAGATTTATCCAACAACTTTAATACTTTGCTATACTCTGCTTTCAATTGAATGGTAGTGTCTAATTGGCCGGTCACCTGTTCCAGACAAGCCTGGAGAGCCTGAACATCCTTCATGAAGCTCTGTAAGACTTCTTTGGCTTTCTTTGTATGTGTAATGTTTACTCCAATCTCTGTAGCTGTGGTAACAACACTGTTGACTCCACTGGTTACTCCTATTGCTGTTCCACCTATGATCAGACCTAGAGACACTCCAAATGTTACAGGAATTAATGCCAAACCAATGATTAAAAGCACACCTCCAGCTACCCCAACTGAGCTGCTTACCACACTGGAGATCTTTGCCCCCTTATTCATCCTGTCTAGCTTAACAGCATTCTCCTCGAGATATTTTAGAAACTGCAGCATCCTCGGCTGTCGCGTGCTGAACTCATTGATGAAACCAGAACAAGACACTCCTTGGAACAGGAACACCATCCTAAAGTTTGGGTCCATCCTTATGAAGAGGAAAGAGAAATGGATAAAATGGAACATGAGGAGAGAAGTTTCAAAAAGCATTCTGTAATTTTGAATGTTTAAGTGAGTAAGTGAGTGTTAATAATGTATCTGCTGTGGTTTAGAAAAGGGTCTAAAACATACTATAGCTTGGTTGGTACTGTGGCTGTTTTTCAATGAAGCCATAACTTCAAAATTGTACTAACAACATATTTGGCCAAATCAAATTGTACATGGTTAAAGCTTACCTCATTTTAGCAAGCTGTTCAATGTGACAAAGCATCCTTTGTATATCATCTTCAGTCAAGTCCACATTGATAACAATATGAGTTTCTTTGATGTTTTTCAGGTAAAAGTCAATGTCAGAGCTGTGAAAGACAAAATTACTTTAAATGATACTGAAGGTTCTGTAAAGTGTATCTTGCAAAAAAGGTACTTTATGTTATAACAATAAAAACAAAGTGTGCTGTTTATGTAATGTCAGTTTACCATTTCTCCAAGTTGTCACAGATTATCTGGGTGGTCTGTATGTATTGGTCCAGCTGATATGCCAGGACTTCCACATTCTGAAGTCTGGGAGAGAAGAAGACACTTGCATCTCTTTTAAACTTCAGGAGCAGAGGGCAGATTAGCCGTGCAGCAACGATGAGATGTTGAACATGTTCAAGGCAGATCTCTTCGGGCAGATGTAACATCTGGTTCTCTCCATCAAACACATGAAGTGAAGTGACCGCCAGCTTCTCCACTGCATCCAGGAAGCAGTCCAGCTCACCCAGAGTGTCCTTCAGCACAGCAGCCAGGTCAGGTTGGTTTATTTTGTTTTTGATCTTTTTCAACTCTGTCTTCCTGGCACCCATCCATGTAGAGATCGTCTCACAGAATCCTTTCACTATGTTGATGTCGATGAATGTATTTGTGATGTAGTCGTCAAAGACCTTCTGCAGGTTCTCTCTGTAACACAAAACACCAATATCCCATGTTTGGTATCTTCCTTGATAAGCAATCAAAGACATGGTGAAGAGGGCCCAAAGGCCCTTCAGTATAAAACAAGTACAGCTTAGTTAGGCTTTCTTTGAATCATATGGCCATGTGTCATGTTTATTAGATACTTTTGTAAGTATGATTATATGACAATAGTGAAATATTGAAAATGTTTTGCACAGTTAAAAAAATAATTAGCTGATGCTGTGTGCTGTAAAGGCTCGGTATACAAGCTGGTTCCTTTCATAGAAATAGGAACAGGAATCTATCTCCAGGGAATGAGAAGGTGGACTCTTTGTAATATAAGTGTCTGAGACAAAGGCTCCGCCTGTTGTCAATAAACTGGTTACTGAGTGTACATTATGGAAGTAAATTAGTGTCATCGGATTTTGAAAATAAAAAGCCATTGAATTTTAAGCACTGAATATTTATGCATTGAAATAACGTATCTGAATTTTTTGCAGCATTGAAATAATGTATCTGAATTTTTTGCCTCTGAATTTAACTCATTACATTTTAAACAACTCATTTTCACCTTTATTTTATAATTTTCTCAAATTCAAAATCAAATATTCAACGTTAAAAAATTCAACGTGCCAAATTCAACTGCAAAGTCCCATGTATGAAATTCAGAGTAAAACTTTGGGGACCCAAGGAAGAGCAATCGATCATAGATGCTAGATCGCGTTCAACAAAGAGAGCAAGTGGGAATATTAGCTTGTTGCCTTTGATTCCCCTGACTGATGCAGGAAGGCAAATCAGGTTTTAGCCATGTCAAACGGCAACACAAGTAACGATGGTGCTTGGGTGAGTGAGTACAAACATGTTTCTATATAGGGAAGAATATAATGGCTAGCAATGGCAAAACATTCAGATACGTTATTTCAATGCATAAATATTCAGTGCTTAAAATTCAATGGCTTTTTATTTTCAAAATCCGATGACACTCATTTACTTCCATAGGTACATTCCACTAACAGCTGTCAAAGACATTGAATCAGTACACTATCAGCTGTAAGGCCCCTGTATTCAATGTAACCTGCCATATAAAGGGAAAACAAAACAAAACTTTGTAGGAATTTGAAAAATCTGAATGCGCCTTAGCCAACAAAGTAAAACATAAAAAAAAAAAAAGTTTAATGGGAGGAGAACCAATGTGAAAAAAGACACACGGAAGAGGCTTTTCTGTTCAAAACCTAAAGGTATCACATTTCTCTCTCTCTCTCCTCACTCTGTCTGAACTGAAGTATCTGCAGTATATGTTAAGACTGGCAGGTTATGGACAGCTAAGAGCCAACAACTAACAGTGAACACACAACAATACATAGCACAACACACAAATACAAAATCACCACCCTGGTGTACATCAAGCACAGATTAGTTACAACACTCAATATCAATGAGTAATAGTGACACTACTGACAGAACAGACCTCAACAGGAGAACAGGAAAAATGAAGCCGCAAATTCAGAACATAATCAAACAAAAATTAATTCACGTTTTTGTTTTCCTACATCAATAGGGAGCAGTGAGCTATACAATTATGATCGCAAAATACTGTACACCTTTACACTTAACAGAAAGCCATTTTCAGAACTGTATTAAGTCTTGTTTAACTTGCATTCACGTACCCGTGTAGTTAAGTAAAAATAAATGTAAACTTACCTTGACATTTTCACACCTCTTCTTTACAGTGCCGACCGTTATTTCCAGGTTTACATGAAAAAAATTGAGATTCTCAATGTGTTCTCTAGTGTCACAGAGCCAGACAAAGTACAGACCTTTGGACCCCACTGTGTATTTATGATACTGACGTTATCAAGGTAACTCTTTATATTTCCAGGAGTGGCTGTGATGCCTCCACACCAAACAGAGTCTGTCACTTCTGTACTGAGCACAAAGAAGCATTATGAGACTATAATATGGGTCGCAGATTAGGAGTGTAGGACCAGGATGCTATGTAAATAAAAGGTAAAGGTTGGGCTGAAAAGCTCATAGACAATAGGTATAAAAAAAAATGAGAAACATTCAAATACTTCAAATAGCAGCATAGCTCCAGTGGTTGAAAGTAACTATGTACATTCACACAGGTACAGTACTTCAATACAATCGTTCTGAGTTATATATTTTCCCTTTATCCCACTACATGTATTTACCTTAGTTACTTTGCAGATTACCATCAACAATACACATTATGATAAACAAATAAATATGACAAATTGTGATTATTGAACATCAAGTTTTATTGATCCATTGTGGGAATTCACAACTCCACCTTTACCAGCTGCAACATCAAAGTGAAGTACATATTAAGGCATAAATAAAAAAGTATTCATTAATATGATGTACAGGATCATTCTGCATACTAAGTACTTTCACTTTTGGCACTTTTAAGTATCTTTACATTGTCAGGAAGCTCCCTTCAAACTTCATCATAGCAACAGTGAGAGACATACACATTTAAAGTGGCAGTTGACTACTATATTTGTGTCTCAAAAAAGAGAAAACATTAATGTATATTGGATATTAACACAATATTTCAGATAAATAAAGACAGTTTGGTCACCATAGGCACAATTCAGATATTGAAGAAGAACAAGAACAGAGGTAAGTCTGTAAATCAAAAAATACTATA
The DNA here is from genome assembly GCF_949987685.1 of Ammodytes marinus. Taxonomy (NCBI): domain Eukaryota; kingdom Metazoa; phylum Chordata; class Actinopteri; order Uranoscopiformes; family Ammodytidae; genus Ammodytes; species Ammodytes marinus. The sequence goes on from NC_137220.1 coordinate 5,902,894, forward strand.
AAATAATATAAATAAAATAGAAAATAAGATTAGACAAGTAATATATACAGTACACATGACTAGTGTTGCACTTAGCTCATGCTCTGCTGTCAAAGTACATGCAAGTAAAACTATACCACTTAATATAACCATACACCAGAATAGTATACAATACAGAAATATAAATTGATGTTTTTATATAGAAAAAGTTATATAAATTATCACGTTTTTTATTTTGTTTATCATCATGTCAAGTTCGTATTACTAAATTACATATAGTAGAGTTTAGGTTTCAAAAATGTCACAAGTGCTTTTAAGTTAAACAAGTTGACTCAATAACTTGGATCCTGTCAGAAGGTGTACAGTTGTTTCAGAATGACTCAGACACATTTTAATTATATTAAATGCTGAACAGTATTATTATAAGCAGAGTTTGATTTCCAAATACATTAAATGGATCTCATATCTGATATTTTGATTTGTATTTAACCTTTATACCCATCATACTCAATCTCATTGAGAGACGGGGTCTCATTTTCAAGAGAGACTTGTTCATCATACCGTCAGCGTTGGCAGAAAGGCACACAGTTATCTCGGCTCACTGAGCTCTACTGAACTACACAACCAGTTTCTTCCGTCAGAGTTTCATCCACTTCGTCAAATGCCGTTTCCATTTCTGTTTCCGTTTCACTGTCTCTCTTCATCTCCTCCTCTGGGTAAAATGGAGTCTCCAGGACAGCTTGGTGTTTCCCTGATGCCACCAGACCTTTGCTCAGGGAGTCGTGGATCTTCTGCCATGCGTCCATCTCTGAGCTCCAGAGTGCAGCTCTGGCTCTGATGAACTGGGAGACTTCAGTCTCACTGCCTCTGGCCAGACTGATGCTGTCTTTACAGATGAAGAAGATATCCATGCCAAGGAAAAGAGCATTCAATGCAATAAAACCGACCCTGGCTGACTTGGAGAGGGCAAGGGAACCTTTGGCTGCTGCCTGACCAATTTCTGGGATCTCTGCGGCGACCCTGGGCACATTACCTAAAGCTTTACCTTCTTGGGCTACCGCCCCGCCAGCTCTAGCAATCAATTTCTCGCTTTTTAACATTTTAGCCGCAGAGACCGCATCAACAAGTGAATCAATACCTTTTGCAATAACACCAGCTTTATAAAGCACCTTGCCTATTCCTAGAGCCACATCTATCTCGTTTGTTTCCCTTTTCATAACCTCCTCCAGACAATCCTGGAGGATCTGAACATCCTCCATGAAGCTCTGGAAGACTTCACCGGCTTTCTTCTGACACGTACTGTTTACACCGATCTCTGTTGCTGTGGTAACAAGACTGTTGACTCCACTGGTGATTCCCAGCCCCACCCCGGTCATCGTCAGGGCGAGAGAGACTCCAGCTGTGAACGGGATCAACGCCAAACCAACGATAGACAGCACACCCCCAACTGCCCCCACTGAGCTGCCTACCACACTGGAGATCTTTGCCCCCTTATTCATGCTGTCTAGCTGAACAGCATTCTCCTCCAGTTCATTTAGAAACTGCTGCATCCTGGGCTGTCGCTCGCTGAACTCACTGATGAAACCACAACTTTGATCCTGGAACAAGAAAACCATCCGGAAGTTTTGGTTCATCCTGGTGAAGAGAAAAAAGGTCAAGATTGAATCAATGAGAGGAAACATCTCAACGTTTAGCATTAGGGCAGAAGGATTCAGGGACAATAATGTGGAAATGGTTAAAGTAGTTTGGGGCCGAAAAAATATGCATGGGTAATGCTTACCTGATTTCATCGAGCAGATGAATGTGATCAAGCATCCTTTGTGTGTCGTCTTCAGACAAACCCACATCGAGGTCTACCAGATCTTCAATTGTGGTCAACTTTAGGTGAAACTCAGTTAAAGAGCTGTGAAAGACACAGTTACACTTACTTCCTAGAAAGAGACATTACATTTGGAAAATGTACATTATTATGAAGAAGTTTACCTTTTCTCAAATTTGTCACAGATTATCTGGGTGGTCTGTATGTATTGGTCCAGCTGATAAGCCAGCACTTCCACATTCTGAAGTCTGGGAGAGAAGAAGACACTTGCATCTCTTTTAAAATCCAGGAGCAGAGGGCAGATTACCCGTGCAGCAGAGATAACAACCTGAACATGTTCAAGGCAGATGTCTTTGGGCAGATGTAACATCTGGTTCTCTCCGTCAAACACATGAAGTGAAGTGACCGCTAGTTTCTCCACTGCATCCAGGAAGCAGTCCAGTTTCTGCAGGCCCATCAGAGTGTCCTTCAGCACAGCAGCCAGCTCCTCCTGCAGCTCTGCACGCTTGCTGGTGTTCTCGGCCCTGACTATAATATCCATCATCATGTTTAACTCCGACTCCCTCCCAAGCATCCATTCAGAGACCCTCTCACAGAATCTAAGCACTGTGTCAATGTTGATGAGGGTGTCTGCGGCGTAGATGCTCAAGGCCTCCTGAAGTTCTTTCCTGGAATGACAGAACAACAGTTTGAATATTGTTTTGAAATCTCACGTTCAATCCACTGAACCATGGAACTACTGAGCTGTTCCCATCTGGCAGACGCTACAGAGCTACCAACACAGGAAACCCCAGTCTCAGCAAACTAAATAAACCAAAAAATATTTTTAAAAAACAGATTCAATTCTGCAATCCTCCAAGCACTTTAAATCCTTTTTTGTTGTATCCCTATGCAATGACAATAAAAGCTTTCCTATTTTCCTATTGTGGAATTTGTCTCACATTGCAAGTTCTAATGTGTCTCCAACCTTTGCTCTGTGAAAGTGCATGAGAGATTTGGCAGAAATGACCACCACTCCGCCATTGCTGACAAATAAATCTGGGCATTCTGCCAGAGCCTCTGTTTGAGGTCATTGTTACCATTTCTTGGTTTGGCTCAGTTAACAGGAGGCCCACTATCTGTCTGCCCACAAGACAAGTGTCAGCATTTCTTAAAGCTATAGTGTGTAACCTCTGTTGCACGCACCCATGAGGATTTCAAATTATTTATTACAATGACACTGTTGTTGCATATACATGATGTAAGCCCTCATTGATCTTGATTTTATTCCTTCTGCTGTACATCCAGGTAGAATCAACTACTGAAACATTTGATGGGCACTCCTCCTTGAGCTCCTGTGCCAGTTTAGGGCGGTGACACCAGTTTGTAAACACTGAAATACTGAGAAATACTTTTGAGAAGCTAATAGGTTTTACCAAGTTTGTGTCAACTCATTTGGCAATGGCTTGAATCTAACCGTTATCATTCGTATGGAAAAGTTACGCACTATAGCTTAAAGAGTTGTGCTTCACCTGCAAAATGTCACTAAAAGACACAGAAAACAACAGCAAAAGACAGACAAATAGGACTACGAAGAGTTGCAGGCCAAAAAGGTTTGGACCCACTGGTCTTTGTCTAAAATCATTCAAGTTGTATCACTGTTCATGTTTTTAGTTGCATTTACACAACTTGACCAGCAGGTGTCGGCAGCTCACATGTGTTCACCATGTTTTCACATAAACGAAACAACAAATCAGCTGTTTGGACCATCGAAAGAGAACATTCTATATATGTTGGGTACAATAATTTGCTGCGTAATACGTTGTAAGATGTAAAAATTATATTAAATTGATGATGAATAAAATTACTGAGCTAACCAACGCTAAAAGCAGGTGTTTAGTTATCTTTGTTGCCTTCGTTTTCTAAAATGCAACATTCTAAAAGCACAAACTAAAAACTATCAAATAGTCTAGGCTATATGAGCATTAAAATGTCAAACATCTTCATAAAATAATATCAATTGTGTTGTGTTCAATGTTTCAGGCAAAGGTCTGTATAAGCAGTGTACACACTTTGTTTAGCCTATTTCACACTTTGCTGTTGCTAGGCTATTGGCTCTTCTTGCATTTTCTATGCCAAAATACATCAAAATTCAAACTGTTTACCTTGCCGTCGACATGTCTCCTCGCTTTAAGCTGTCTTCAGTTCCTTATTGACGCCTCGTCGTATCTGCGTGGTTAAGAATAGTATGACCAACACTGAAAATTTTATCATGGCTATGAGGTTTCGTTTTCCTTTCCAGACGTCACCTAGCTAAACCACACCACACCCTCTATATAACCGAATGAGAGGCTCGTTATCAGGTCAGCTTATTCAGGAAACTGTGCGCGTTAGCACACCTTTATAATTGGTCCATGGTTGGCAAAAACAACGTGATGAGAGTCAGCCTACAGCACACGTTATCATTTGCAAAGTTTATTTCCTGATGTTGCCTTCATTGAGTGTCGGAAATGTAGGCTTCACCTCCGCACCAGATAATAAGGAAAATAAAATAAAGTTTTGGCGAGCACAAGTGTTAGGGTGTGAGTGAGAGTGCACTGGGCAACTGAAATGAAGGATCATACCAAATCTCTGCGTTTTATTCCCCTTTTGTATACATTTATTTGTTTTTTAGTGCATTTGCATGACATTAAACCCAAATCTTCTCAAGTAGGCCTATGTTATCAAGTCAACCTGCAGCTATTATTAATATAACATCTGGAAATGATGCACGACCGAATTGCTGTCCCCCATTTTAAGTCTTTAGACGTTTTTATTGGTTACAGTTACCATTTAAAAAATAAAATAAACATTTGATGTTCTGCTAATGTTAGGTTTGATGGAGGGGAATGACTGACACTATATTAGTCTTATTGTGTATCTGGTAGAAAGTTGAAGTTGCTACTGTAAACAGCAAAATTACGAATAAAGCAAGAAAATAAAGAATTATAGGAAAACTATGAAAAGTGAGAAGAAAGCTTGTTTTTTTATTATGAAGAAAAACAAATGTTGTTTCCTCTCATTATTCAATATTCATAAAGTTTTCCATAATGATCTTGTGGTCTTGAGAGAACAAAACGTATTTTCTCATGATAAAAAGTTATTTATTTTATTTTCAGATTCTGTACCTGCAGTGTCTGTACAGCATCTGTAGTTAACACTTCACTGCACTAGTGCTTCGCTCACAAAGCTTTCTCTATCTCTCTCTCACACACACACACACACACACACACACACACACACACACACACACACACACACACACACACACACACACACACACACACACACACACACACACACACACACACACAAATGCACACTGGTAGAAGACAACAATGACTCATGGGATCAAATGATGAGCCACGTGGCTATCAGAAACGATGTGGAGCGACCAACATCCCTTAAAGGGACACTACTTAGTTTTGTTAAGAAGAAATAAACCCATTATCTCTCCTACAATAGAAATGTGGAAGCAGAAGCAACTGTGTTGAAAGATGTAGGCTACACAGAACTCATATATCTGTATAAACATTAATTCAAGATTTTACTTAAGCAAAAGGAAAAAAGTACAATCTTAAAAGTATCTTATAGTATCATACATATTACATTATTGGAATATTAGTTTCCTGCTTGATATTCTAATCTACATGGATGCATCAAAGTGAAGTGGTTGATCACACATTATGTGTGTCAAATTTTAATCTTAGTACATGTTGAAAGCAATACATTACAAGGAACTATTGAATTTATTTTCATCATTTATTTCAGGAATTCTTCAAACATCATATGAGAGGGTTAAATGGAATCATTTCATCTTTGTCTATTTATAAAACCATACAGTGAGGCCTGCTTCACTGCCCCAGAGAACTCCTCACTGGAAAATACTTTCTTCAATTTGGGTTTGAGCGCCCCATGGTGGTCAATATACCAAATTGTATACAGTAGAAGTGGAAACACTGCTGACATGGCAGTTTCCTCACACCAGATCCAAATTAGGTGCAATAAAAGGTAAAGGCAAAACAAACCAATGTGCATAACAAGGCATCGGTAAAAAGAACATAATAATAAAGTATTAGCACTTTCTGTAATTGTATCTTTACAGTATCAGGAACAAATGATGAATTTTTTATATATTAAGGTTTATTTCTTCATATAAACACATTTTTAATATTATGTAATTAAACTATACAAGAACAATACAAATCAATTAAAACCACAAGCAATATGGTATAATATGACAGTACTGCTTTAAGTAACATAGAAATGTGATTAGTAGCAGCAAAATACAGTGCACGTAAAATCATACCATCTGTGTATAGTCTGTGTATTTAAAACACAATAGAGTATATACTGTAGAACACGATTTAAAACCATTAAACATACAATATACTTACATATACATATGTTGTCACAATCAATGACAACAAACACTTTTCAGATTGAATAATACGTAATAATGCACATCATATAATTCCTATAATTATGTGAGTAAATCCAACTTTTTATTAACATTTAATTATATAATTCATAAAATGTATTCATTTAACTTATTATCATCAGTTGAAGTGTGCATTACTTTTAGGGAGATGTTTGATTTATATGTGGTCATACCATCAGAGTGGGCAAAAAGGAACACAATAATCTCTGCTTACTGAGCTTTACTGAACTACAGATCAATTGTTTTCTGTCAGTTTTTCATCCACTTTGTCAAATGGCATTTCCCTTTCTCAATTTTTCTCTACTTCTCTGGATAAAACAGAGTGTCCAGGACAGCTTTGAGTTCCTCTGCTGTCTTCAGACCTTCTCTCAGGGAGTCGTGGATCTTCTGCCATGCGTCCATCTCTGAGCTCCAGAGTGCAGCTCTGGCTCTGATGAACTGGGAGACTTCAGTCTTGCTGCCTTTGGCCAGACCGATGCTGTCTTTACAGATGAAGAAGATATCCATTCCAAGGAAAAGAGCATTGAGTCCGATGAAACCGACCCTGGCTGACTTGGAGAGGGCAAGAGGACCTTTGGCTGCTGCCTGACCAATATCTGGGATCTCTGAGGAAACCCTTGACACATTACTTAATGCTCTACCTTCTTGGGCCAACAACACCTCGCCACTTCTTAACGTCTTAACAGCAGAGACACCATCGACAATTGAATCAATACCCTTTCCAATAGTACCACCTTTACAAAGCACCTTGCCTATTACTCCTAGAACCACATCTATCTTGTTTGTTTCCCTTTTCATAACCTCTTCCAGACAATCCTGGAGGATCTGAACATCCTCCATGAAGCTCTGGAAGACTTCACCGGCTTTCTTTTCCTGGTGACGGTTCACTCCGATCTCTGTTACTGTGGTAACAGCACTGTTGACTCCACTGGTGATTCCCAGCCCCACCCCGGTCATAGTCAGGGCGAGAGAGACTCCAGCTGTGAACGGGATCAACGCCAAACCAACGATAGACAGCACACCCCCAACTGCCCCCACTGAGCTGCCTACCACACTGGAGATCTTTGCCCCCTTATTCATGCTGTCTAGCTGAACAGCATTCTCCTCCAGTTCATTTAGAAACTGCTGCATCCTGGGCTGTCGCTCGCTGAACTCACTGATGAAACCACAACTTTGATCCTGGAACAAGAAAACCATCCGGAAGTTTTGGTTCATCCTGGTGAAGAGAAAGGTGGAAATCAAGAAAGAATAAATAAGATGGCACATGTCAAAAATTAGCATGTAAACTCAGTACGAAAAACACATTGGGATTTTACAAGATGCATAACATCCAAATCAAGCAATTATAAGCAGAAGTGTACAGGTAATTAAGGTTGATGGGATATAATATGTTTTACAATACATATGTTTTACACCAAAGTTCTGAACAACATTTTACCTGATGGTGTAGCTAGATGAAGAATCTGAGGTTACCAAAGTCAGGATTTGTCTCCTTGACCATTGTTATTTTTATTAAATGTCATGCAGATCCATCCAACGTTGAGGGCCAAATAAAGAATGCACAGGTAATGCTTACCTGATATCGTTTAGCTGACGAATGTGATCAAGCATTGTTTGTATGTCATTTTCAGACAAATCCACATTGAGATCTACAAGATCTTTAATTGTTGTCGTCTTCAGGCAAAACTCAGTTAAATAGCTGTGAAAGACACAGTTACAGTAACTCATTAGAAAACATTTTAATTTGCTTAATGTGCACAATATTTTGAGGAACGTTTTTTTTTTAACCTTTTCTCCAACTTGTCACAGATTGTCTGGGTGGTCTGTATGTATTGGTCCAGATGATAAGCCAGCACTTCCACATTCTGAAGACTGGGAGAGAAGAAGACACTTGCATCTCTTTTAAAATCCAGGAGCAGAGGGCAGATTAGCCGTGCAGCAACGATGACAACCTGAACATGTTCGAGGCAGATGTCTTTGGGCAGATGTAACATCTGGTTCTCTCCATCAAACACATGAAGTGAAGTGACCGCCAGCTTCTCCACTGCATCCAGGAAGCAGTCCAGTTTCTGCAGGCCCATCAGAGTGTCCTTCAGCACAGCAGCCAGCTCCTCCTGCAGCTCTGCACGCCTGTTGTCAGCAGTCATCTGGGTCACCTTACTCTTCATGTATCTAAGAAAGGCTTTTCCCTTGTCCTGTGACTTGGTAACATGATCAATGTTTAAGTCGATGTTGTCGGCCCTGACTTTAATATCCAGCATCATGTTTAACTCTGACTCCCTCCCAAGCATCCATTCAGAGACCCTCTCACAGAATCTAAGCACTGTGTCAATGTTGATGAGGGTGTCTGTGGTGTAGATGCTCAAGGCCTCCTGAAGTTTTTTCCTGGAAGACAGGATTACAGTTTCTGAGAATTTAATGATAATTCAAACAATTCCCTTAACTGTTGTTGACTTTGTCCAAAATTGATGAACCTAATGCCTTTCTATCCTTGGTTTGTTCTGCGACAATGAGGGAGAAACCACTCCGCCATTACTGATATATAAATCTTGTCACCACGACCCCTTGAACTCCTGGGCCATATCCTCTGTTTGCGGTGATTGTTCATATTCCAAATTGGACAGAGTTTAGATAAGAGAAATTTCCACATACACTTTTTTTTAACTTGAAAAATATAATCAGAGTCTCTTAATATTGAGAATCTGTTCAACGTGTCACACTGGCATCATAGCCTAAGGCTCAAGAAGTTGACAAAGATATTAATGTTCTCTCTTTCATAATTAAGAAGTTTTTAATTAATTGTGTTGTGTTGAATATTTCCGTCATTGAAAGATCTGTATAGACAAACTCTTTACTTATTTGACACTTTGCTGTATCTTCCTGGGCCTTTCTCTATTTTTTTCTGTGAAAAATAAGTAAAAAGATTCAAACTCTTTACCTTGCCGCAGACATGTTTCGCCTTTCTGTATTGTGTCTTCAGTTCCTTATCGGGGACTTGGTTGTATTACCAGTGTGGTAAAAATCGAAAATATTACCAATATTGCAAAGCTAATCAGGTCAGTCTTCAAAAGCTGTGCTAGAGATCACAGCTGCTGTTGCCGACCGATCAGCTGAAATGACAAACAAATCCCAAAACTTCGACAGGTAACATTCAACTGTGTTCGTATTGGTTTTGCTTTCTACACATCAACAGATTAAACCACACCCTCTTTACTTGTCTAAAAGCTGGTAAGTCTAGTAAGTTCAGTTAGAGAGGGTAAGTGCCTGTCTGCGCAAACAAAAATGAAGTGATAAAATACCAGGCTGCAACATACCTTCACTCTTTAAAGGTTATTTCCTGATGTTGCCTTCAGTTGCTGTCAGAAATGTACACAAGAATTGATCCCATAAATTGAACCGAATAAACAACATAGTTTCCCCTCTGCAGAATAATGCTCATCTCCTGTTTAGTTCCGATTGGCCACTCCAAACATTAACATGATTTGGATTTTTACAACCACATCATAACTACAACCTTACCTTGGTATATTAACTATAACCATGGACAGGCTGCTCATCTATTAACTTGTTCATTCATTTTATTGATTGAATATTTACTTTTTTTTAATACCAATAGACATTTGTGCAACAGCTTTAATGAACCTGCACTAATGTGCACAATAACCCAACAGACTTTCTTTTTGAAGAGCCTACAAAACAAGGAATGTAAACATTGATGCTGACTGACTTTCGATTCCCCTGAGGCTGAGCTATTGGTATGTGGATGTTGTATAGCAACTTTAGAGGGAAGCTGTACAAATGATATCCTCATGTCTTACTAAATACTATTATATAAAGTATTGTATGTTTAATTGATTACTTGTAGGTCCCTGTGGCAATAAAAACAACGACAGTACAGCTTGTGCTGTCATTTCACAACTGTGTTTGGTTAAAAATACTTTTCCAAAGGAGAAATAGCTTTTTTATCCCATTTCCATCCCAAACTCTGAACATAACCTTACTCATTCAGTATTAGTTTCCATGGTAATCTAGACAGGTTTAAATAAAGCCATACACCTTCGTGACAATGAAAAATGTTGCCTTTAGACTCAACACACCTCCCTTATCTGTCAACCTCGCTTCCTGGTTCACCACTCTGATGTTTGCCACAAAATAAAAAAACAGATGTAGTCATGCACGTCTGGTGTAGTGAACAAAGGGGTTGTGAGCACTGTACAGTCAATGCAGACAACGTATCATGCCAAAGAAAATAACAGGCCAAGTTACTGGCGCCAACATGGGCATACTTTTGTAGACAAAAGGTCACGGTCATAGGACAACCAAGTATTCACAGTACCTTCCAAAACATTACCCACAGGCATGCCACTTTAACCTCTTAACATTGTGCTTTAACACTCATTACCAGTGGTGTACCGCAACGTTCAATTGTAAGGCAAGGCAAGTTTATTCATATAGTACAGTTCAGACACAATTCAGGCCACTCAAAGTTATTTTTAAATTAATAGAAATAAAATATTTAAATATAATTTAAAAAAATTACAGGTTAAATGGGTAACAGAAATGTCTTGTAGGCCCTATTTTTGTTTTCTATTTACATGCTTCCACTCGGTCAGATCATCTAATGCCACAATGCGTTCTTTGAGTATAGCGGAGACGACTCACAGATATACCTTCGGCTGAAACCTGGCATGTCATAGATTGTCAATGATAGTAATTGCTGGATGGCACAACACGCTTTATAACACAAAGACTATAAAATCAGAAATGATTTTGCTCTGTCCCCCCAACCCCATCATATATCTTGAAGTCAACCTTGTTCCCTTGTCTTCTAATGTGAAACCTGTTGCAATACATTTGGGAGCAATGTTTGACTCTAATCTAAGTTTTGAAACTGATCAAAAAAGTTGTCCAGTCCTGTTTCATTCAAATGCTTCAAATGATCATTTTCTAAAGCGGGGGTCAGTAAAATTTGCCAAATTTTGTCAAATTGAGTCCCGGTTTAGAAAATTATGCAGACCCTTTAATAGTCTTATTGTGTATCTGGAAGAAAGTTGATGGCTACTGTAAACAGCAAAATTACGAATAAAGTAAGAAAATAAAGAATAATAAATGGAAAACTATGGAAAGTGAGAACAGAGCTTGTTTTTTCATTATAACAAAACCAAATGTTGTTTCCTCTCATTATTCAATATTCATAAAGTTTTCCATAATTATATTGTGATCTTGAGAGAACAAAACGTATTTTCTCATGATAAAAAGTTATTTATTTTATTTTCAGATTCTGTACCTGCAGTGAAAGAAGAGGAACAGGAAGAGGATGGGCAAACAGAAAGAATGAAATGGAGGAAAAAAGTAGGTGTAAAGATAACAAGAAGGGGAATAAGTTACAGAAAAAAGAAAGTGATTGGTAACATGAGGACAGTAAGTAGGCAGTGTGATTTGGTTGTTACTCATTCCTTTCCTCTAACAAGCAGACAGCAAACTGATCAACTGATGAACCACGTGGCTATCATGAACAAAATGTGAAGCGACCAACATCCCTTAAAGGGACACTACTTAGTTTTGTTAAGACGAAGTAAACCCATTATCTCCCCTACAATACAAAAGTTTAAGCATAAGCAACTGTGTTGAAAGATGTAGGCTACACAGAACTCATACATCTGTATAAACATTCATTCAAGATATTACTTAAGCAAAAGGAAAAAAATACGATCTTATAAGTATCTTATAGTATCATACATATTACGTTATTGGAATATTAGTTTGCTGCTTGATATTCTAATCTACATGGATGCATCAACGTTTATTGGTGGATGATATGTTATGTGAGTCAAATTTGAATCTTACATGTTGAAAACAATACAAAACAAACAACTATTGAATTTCTTTTCATAATTTATTTCAGGAATTCTTCAAACATCATATGAGAGGGTTAAATGGAATCAAATCATCTTTGTCTATTAATCAAATCTGCAGTGAGGCCTGCTTGACTCTGCCCCAGCGGACTCCTCACTGGAAAATAATTTCTTCAATTTTGGTTTGAGCGCCCCATGGTGGTCAACATACCAAATTGTATACAGTAGAAGTGGAAACACTGCTGACATGGCAGTTTCCTCAGACATGCATGATCCTGTAGCAGCAACACATGTGCAGCTAACAGAACAATAACACAGCATGACACACAACGTGACACACTGTTACATAGCAGAAAACATATGAGTGTTGACAAAATATTTGGTCAAATAAAATCAATCATAGTTAAGGCTTACAATTTAGTCAAGCAGATTATTGTGACACAAAGTGTTCTTCTTATGTCCACATCGTAATGTGTGCTATATAAAAAGATTCAGATTAATAATACAAAATATAATGAGAATTATGATTCATTTTATTGGATAAAATAGGACCTTTATTGATCCATTGATAAGATGTACAATCAACCAAGCAGCATATATGCAAACAAGAATTGTCTCCAGAGTTAAAAGTTACAAAATCAAACCAATGTACATAACAAGGCATCGATAAAAATAACATAATAATAAAGTATAAGTATTTTTTGTAATTTAATCTTTACAGTATCAGGAAGCTCTCACCACACATCATTATGACCACACTGAGAAAAAGACAAAATTATAAACTATGAATAAATTAAGGTATATTTCTTCTCATGAACACATTTTAAGATTCTCAAGAAATAAACCGTAACACTTTATTTCAAGGGGTATGCATAAGACTGACATAACACTCTCATTACACTGTCATAACCGTGACATGACACCTGTCATGAACATTATAAATAGTTACGACTGTTGTCAGAAAGTGTCCTTCGGTCAATTATGTCACGTTTAATGCATCATTGACATTGTATGAGATGTCTTTGTTATGACAACCTGACATAAAATAAGACAAAATATCTTGTCGATCTCTTGGTTATGTCAACTTGACATTAGCCAATAACATGACCTCTCATAAACATGTCATAGGCCTAATAATCAAATGTAAACTTTTTCGATTATGTCCAATTTTTGACATTTTTTACTTAAAGGTGCAGTGTGTAATATGACATCATCAAGAAAGTTCTACAAAGTTCTAGAATGCAACACTCCCTGGGTAACCCCACCCCTATAGAATAATAACAGAAGCTACAGTGGCCTTCAAGGACAAGAACAATTCTACATTTTAAACAATGCACCTGATGACATTCCAACTATGACACTTTCAAGATGGCGGCACTAGGCTTTGGTCCAAAATATGCAGAAATATGGAAATATATGAGACCCTTTCTAAGGGAAAAAAAATAATTCAAACTTTTTTTTTCAGCTATTATGCACTAAATTAAATGTACTTGTGGATATTATAATTACTTTCTACAAAGTCTGCTAGGAAATAAAACCCAAAATTCTACACACTGCAGGTTTAACTTGAGGCAAACAGAATCATTCATGACAGTTTAATGTAATCTTACCACGTAAATCGAAAACGTTTCATTACATTTGATTATCAAGCCTGCTATGACATGACTACTATATAATACAATTCAATACTAGTGATTATTAGTGTTTGTATTTATAACACAATAGAGTATATACTGTACAACACAATTTAACAATAACACATTAAATTGGTCTTATATGTGGTCATACCATCAGAGCTTGCAAAAAGGAAGACAATCATCTTTGCTCACTGAGCTCTACTGAACTACGCAAGCATTGTTTTCTTTCAGTGTTTCATCCACTTTGTCAAATGCCGTTTCCATCTCCATTTCTGTTTCACTGTCTCTCTTCATCTCCTCCTCTGGATAAAACAGAGTCTCCAGGACAGCTTGGTGTTTCCCTGATGCCACCAGACCTTTGCTCAGGGAGTCGTGGATCTTCTGCCATGCGTCCATCTCTGAGCTCCAGAGTGCAGCTCTGGCTCTGATGAACTGGGAGACTTCAGTCTTGCTGCCTTTGGCCAGACTGATGCTGTCTTTACAGATGAAGAAGATATCCATGCCAAGGAAAAGAGCATTGAGTCCGATTAAACCGGCTCTGGCTGACTTGGAGAGGGCAAGAGGACCTTTGGCTGCTGCCTGACCAATTTCTGGGATTTCTGAGGCGACCCTGGGCACATTACTTAATGCTCTACCTTCTTGGGCCAACAACACCTCGCCACTTCTTAACGTCTTAACAGCAGAGACACCATCAACAAGTGAATCAATACCTTTTACAATAGCACCACCTTTACAAAGCACCTTGCCTACTCCTAGAGCCACATCTATCTCGTTTGTTTCCCTTTTCATATTCTCCTCCAGACAATCCTGGAGGATCTGAACATCCTCCATGAAGCTCTGGAAAACTTCACCGGCTTTCTTCTGACATGTCATGTTTACACCAATCTCTGTTGCTGTGGTAACAGCACTGTTGACTCCACTGGTTACGCCCATTACTGTACCACCTATGATCAGACCTACAGATGCTCCAAATGTTACAGGAAGTAACGCCAAACCAATGATGGAAAGCACACCCCCAGCTGCCCCCACTGAGCTGCCTACCACACTGGAGATCTTTGCCCCCTTATTCATGCTGTCTAGCTGAACAGCATTCTCCTCCAGTTCATTTAGAAACTGCTGCATCCTCGGCTGTCGCTCGCTGAACTCGTTGATGAAACCACAACTTTGATCCTGGAACAAGAAAACCATCCGGAAGTTTTGGTTCATCCTGGTGAAGAGAAAAAAGGTCAAGATTGAATCAATGAGAGGAAACATCTCAACGTTTAGCATTAGGGCAGAAGGATTCAGGGACAAATGCTAAATTGTGATTTTTCTGACAGATATTTTGACGGATCATTATTACATTGGCTACCCCACACAGAGTAACAGCCAAACCTAGACAACCCTAGTTGTCCTAGACAACATATGACATGATGATGGCACTAGAGGAAGAATCAGAGATTTGCCAAAATCAGGTTTTATCCCCTGGGCACAGTTCTGTACATCAAATTTAATAGCAATCAATTTAATCTGGAAATGGTTAAAGTTTGGAGCCAGAAAAATATGCATGGGTAATGCTTACCTGATTTCACCGAGCAGATGAATGTGATCAAGCATCCTTTGTGTGTCGTCTTCAGACAAACCCACATCGAGGTCTACCAGATCTTCAATTGTGGTCAACTTTAGGTGAAACTCAGTTAAAGAGCTGTGAAAGACACAGTTACACTTACTTCCTAGAAAGAGACATTACATTTGGAAAATGTACATTATTATGAAGAAGTTTACCTTTTCTCAAACTTGTCACAGATTGTCTGGGTGGTCTGTATGTATTGGTCCATCTGATAAGCCAGCACTTCCACATTCTGAAGTCTGGGAGAGAAGAAGACACTTGCATCTCTTTTAAACTCCAGGAGCTGAGGGAGAATTTCCCGTGCAGTAGAGATAACAACCTGGACATGTTCAAGGCAGATGTCTTTGGGCAGATGTAACATCTGGTTCTCTCCATCAAACACATGAAGTGAAGTGACCGCCAGTTTCTCCACTGCATCCAGGAAGCAGTCCAGTTTCTGCAGGCCCATCAGAGTGTCCTTCAGCACAGCAGCCAGCTCCTCCTGCAGCTCTGCACGCCTGCTGTCAGCAGTCATCTGGGTCGCCATACTCTTCATGTATCTAAGAAAGGCTTTTCCCCTGTCCTCTGACTGCTTAACATGGCCAATGTTAAGGTCGATGTTGTCAGTCCTGACTTTAATGTCTCTAATCATGTCTAACTCCGACTCCCTCCCAAGCATCCATTTAGAGACCCTCTCACAGAATCTAAGCACTGTGTCAATGTTGATGAGGGTGTCTGCGGCGTAGATGCTCAAGGCCTCCTGAAGTTCTTTCCTGGAATGACAGAATAACAGTTTGAATATTGTTTTGAAATCTCACGTACAATCCACTGAACCATGGAACTACTGAGCTGTTCCCACATGGCAGACGCTACAGAGCTACCAACACAGGAAACCCCAGTCTCAGCAAACTAAATAAACCAAAAAAATATCAATAAAAGGTTTTGTTCTGCAATCCTCCGAACACTTTAAAAGATATATTTTTTAAGGTGTTTTGACATGACATGCAGTGAATGGCCCGGGCCGGAGTCAAACCCAGTTCCGCTGCTACAGGGACGGAGACCTAATGGTAGGCATTCTACTCACTACGCCACAGAGCGGCCACTTTAAATACTGTTTTATTTATCATCTATCTATCTATCTATCTATCTATCTATCTATCTATCTATCTATCTATCTATCTATCTATCTATCTATCTATCTATCTATCTATCTATCTATCTATCTATCTATCTATCTATCGCATTTGTATCCCTGTTGAATGTCCTGTTTTTATGTTCTTATGATGGAATGCATCACGTGAACAAATTCTGTTGTATTCCTATGCAATGACAATAAAACAACAACCATTCCGCCATTGCTGATAAATAAATCTGCATTCTGCCAGAGCCTCTGTTTGAGGTCATTGTTACCATTTCTTGGTTTGGCTCAGTTAACAGGAGGCATTTCTTAAAGCTATAGTGTGTAACCTCGGTCACACCCATGAGGATTTCTGAGTTATTACAATGACACTGTTGTTGCATATACATGAGGTAAGCCTTCATTGATCGCTGTCTGATTTGATTCCTTCTGCTGTACATCCAGGTAGAATCAACCACTGAAACATTTTGCTTCTTGAGCTCCTGTGCCAGTTTAGGGCGGTGACACCAGTTTGTAAACACTGACACACTGAGAAATACTTTTGAGAAGCTAATAGGTTTTCCAAGTTTGTGTCAACTCATTTGGCAATGGCTTGAATCTAACCGTTATCATTCGTATGGAAAAGTTACGCACTATAGCTTTAAGAGTTGTGCTTCACCTGCAAAATGTCACTAAAAGACACAGAAAACAACAGCAAAAGACAGGCAAATAGGACTGCAAAGAGTTGCAGGCCAAAAAGGTTTGGACCCACTGGTCTTGGTCTAAAAATCATTCTTCTGTTTTGTTTTGTTTTTTTTGCATTTACACAATTTGACCAGCAGGTGTCGGCAGTGCAAATGTGTTCACCATGTTTTCACAGAAACAAAATCACTGAAAAGAGAAAATGAGACTTATATATACTGTATTAAAGCAAAGAGTATTTATTCCATAACAAGAGTTTCTCCGAAGGATCACTTCTGGCTGCTCAAGGCAGTCAGGAGTGATACAGGTTGTAGGAAACATCACATATGTATGGTACATCTCCATCACAGGAGGCAGGTTGTATACACTCACTTTATTAGGTACACCTGTTCAATGGCTTATAAAAACATATAGCTAATCAGCCAATCACATGGCAGCAATTTAATGCATTTAGGCATTTAGACGTGGTCAAGATAATGTACTGAAGTCAAACCGAGCATCAGAATGGGGAAAAAAGGGGGTTTAGGTGACTTTGAACATGGCATGGTTGATGGTGCACGGCAGGATGGATCCATACTTTCATGTTGTTCACGCCAAATTCTGAACCTGCTATCTGAATGTCGCAACTGAAATCGAGACTCATCAGACCAGGCATGACTTTTCAATCTTCTATTGTACAATATTGGTGATCCTGTGAGAATTGTAGCCTAATTTTCCTGTTCTTAGCTGACAGGAGTGGCACCCGGTGGGGTCTTCTGTTGCTGTAGCCCATCTGCTTCAAGCTTGCTCGTGTTTTGCGTTCAGAGATGGTATTCTGTATACCCTGGTTGTAACGAGTGGTTATTTGAGTTACTGTTGCCTTTCTATCATCTCGAACCAGTATGCCCATCCTCCACCAACCTCTGACATCAACAAGGCATTTTACGTCCACACAAAGGTCGCTCACTGGATATTTTTTCTTTTTCGGACCATTCTGGGTAAACCCTAGAGATGGTTTAGAGTGAAAATCCCAGTAGATCAGCAGTTTCTGAAATACTCAGACCAGCCCTTCTGGCACCCTCAACATTGCTATGTTCCAAGTCACATGGCTAAATGCATTGAGTTTCTGCCATGTGATTGGCTGATTAGTTATATGTGTTAACAAGAAAATGGACCTCTGCACCTAATAAAGTGGCCGGTGAGTGTACATTGGTCAGACAGGAAGTCTACAGGTTGGCTGGATAGAATTTGGTTTACAAGAGGCTGTCTGGGGCAGACAGTGCTGGGTACTAAATGTAGGCTATGACATGCGTCTTAGTTTGTTTATTCCAATGTATAGTGAAGCTTCGAGATAATTTATCATTACACCACATATGTATCAGCTCTGGACCATCGAAAGAGAATATTCTACATATGAGGGTACAATAATTGTCTGTGTAATACGTAAAATGTAAAAATTATATTACATTGATGATGAATAAAATTGCTTACATAACTAAAGGGGTGTTTATCTTTGTTGCTTTCGTTTTCTAAAATGCAACATTCTAAAAGCACAAACTAAAAACTACCAAATAGTTTAGGCTATATGAGAATTAAAATGTCAAACATCTTGACAAAAAAAGATCAATTGTGTTAAATGTTTCAGGCATTCAAAGAGCTGTAAGCAGCCAGTACACACTTTGTTTAGCTTATTTCACACTTTGCTGTTGCTAGGCTATTGGCTCTTCTCGCATTTTCTGTGCCAAAGTTAGTAGCCTACATCAAAATTCAAACTGTTTACCTTGCCGTAGACATGTTTATCCTCGCTTTCTGTCTTCAGTTCCTTATTGAAGCCTCGTCGTATCTGCGTGGTTAAGTTAAGGCATATGATCAAAACTGCAAATCTTATCATGGCTGTTAGGTTTTGTTTTCCTTTCCAGACGTCACCTAACTAAACCACACCACACCCTCTATGTAACCGAATGAGAGGCTTGTTTTCAGGTAAGCTTATTCAGGAAACTGCGCTTAGCACACCTTTATAGAGGTCCATGGTTGGCAAAAAAAAGTGATAAGAGTCAGCCTACAGCACACGTTCACATTTGCAAAGTTTATCGGTGGTCTTGAGAGAACAAAACATATTTTCTCATGATAAAAAGTTATTTATTTTATTTTCAGATTCTGTACCTGCAGTGAAAGTAGAGAAACAGGAAGAGGAAAAAGAAAAAGAAAAGGAAAGAATGAAACAGAGAAGAAAGGTGTAAAGATAACAAGAAGTTAACGAAAAAAGAAAGTGAATGGTAACATGAGGACAGTAGGCTAAGTTTAGTGTGAGCCCAGTTAAAAGTATTGCAAATGACAAGCTATCTGTCCTCTGTTTTCATTTCCCCGAGTAAAACTGAAAAGTCTCTGATTTTTTCTGGTGCCCTGCAAGCTGCAATCATGTGGAGCGCTAACTTCCTGTTCTTATCTGCTTCAAAATAAAGGTTAACTCGCGCTTGCCTAGTGACAGGCTTTTAATGTGAAGGTGTACAGGAAATGTTCTGTTTGCACAAGGAATAACTTAACTGCATTAATATAGAAAGCCGTGGACTGGTGGCGGTGACAAGAGTGTATCAGAGGCAGACGTTAGAATAGCCTCACAGCGAGCACACATCTTTCACCAGCCAAAGTCATGGAGGCTGGAAGTGTCTGTCTGTCTGTGCCAACAACAATAAAGCGATAAAATACCAGGCTGCAACACACCTTAACCATTCCAAAGGTCGTTTCCTGATGCTGCCTTCAGTTTCTGTCAAAAAGGAGAATAATGCTCATCCCCTGTTTAGTCTATAGGCCACTCCATGATTTGAGTTTTTATAACTACATATTAACTATAACCTTACCTTGGTATTAACTATAACCATGGACAGGCGTGCATGTGTGTGTGTGTGTGTGTGTGTGTGTGTGTGTGTGTGTGTGTGTGTGTGTGTGTGTGTGTGTGTGTGTGTGTGTGTGCGTGCGTGCTTGTGTGTGTGTGTGTGTGTGTGTGTGTGTGTGTGTGTGCGTGCGTGCGTGCGTGCGTGCGTGCTTGTGTGTGTGTGTGTGTGTGTGTGTGTGTGTGTGTGTATATGCGTGTGTTTGGCCTTGTCAAAACGCTCACTCAGCTGCACTCAGCTCAATGCAGACACTCAGGGATCAGAGTGGAAACACTGCTGACATGGCAGTGTCCTCACACACACATGACAGCAGCAGAACACACAGTAACACGGTACAACACGGAGCTGTGTGATTCAGTCGATGATATAATCTGTAGGAATAAGCCTTTTTATTATTTTGGATACTTGGTTACATGGTATTTATTCCACTCTGCTTTGTCCACCCAGTTCATATCAACGAGGGCTATAGGCTATACAACAGAAACACCTGTATGCTCTGTATAGTGCAATACAGTTGCACTTCAGGTGAAATTCATGGCTCAAAGGTGACTGCAATTTTATATTTATCACGTATTTATGTAATAAAAAAATGTTGGGAAAGAAAAATCATCAAAGTTAGATTTTTTTGTTCCATAATACAATGGCCTCAAAAGTCACATATCAACCAGGTTCATGTCTTTGTTTTAAAACAGTTACGGAACTTGTAATAAAAATAGCAAAATAATATTTTAAAAAATAAGCCAAATCCTGTCTTTTGCCGGCTTATAAAACCTGGAACATATGATGTTGTGCTAATAAAAATTCAAACCCTACTCCCGCTAACCACTCTCTTTGAAATCTAAATGCCCTTCTTTGAGTGTAGAGATGTTTTAAACCCTGCAGACCAGAAGGGCCCATGGGTGCACCCTCACCCAGAGACTCCCTCTAATCAAGTTCAATTACTGAGGATAGAAACGTTCAAAGAGCGACCACCTTTAAAACAGCCTCTGTTCCCCCCCTCCCCCCTTCTCCCCCCTCTCTCCCTCCCCCCTCTCTCCCTCTCATGTCTTTTACTCCAGAGGACAATTTACTGGAAGCCCTCCCTGAGCCAATGCTCGAGGGGCGCTCTAACAAGGCCCCGATTAGGGCTGGATTTGCAGCTTGCTGAATTAATGTCAGATTGGCATAAAGACGTCCACGTGGGACCAGTGTGGGTGCGGCTGGCCTGGGACCTGATTTCCTGCAGCCTCTTCGCTTGTCAGGGATAATTGTTTAATGAAAGTGAAGGGTGCCCCAAATCCTGGCAGAGAGGCGGAATCAGAGAGGTCTTTAGTCAGAGCTCAAGGTCTCTCTACAGGGAGAGAAAGTGATGGTAGCCGCCAGGGAGGTTCTGCTTCCTCGAGAGTTTAGAGTAGAATTTACACTTATGTCATAATGAAGTTGTTGAGGGACAGTGGAACATTATTGGGGCCATGACAGTGAGAAAACATTTTTATGCACTTTGAGAGAAAAGTCAGAATGTTGTAGAATAATGGGGAAGTGCAATTTTGTGAATAAAGATGAAACACAATGTCGAGATTAAACTCAACAGTTCAAGACTGGGGTAGAGTTGGAAATATATTGACAGATTCGAAGCTCCAGGATCAATAACGCATAAGCAAAATGTTATTTCTATTAGAAATGATGCATCGTTGCTACAACTGAATTTGCTCGACAATGTATCAGAGTTTTTTCTTTGGTGTTGCCCTTTGTTGAGAGCAATGTTATTAGGGAAGCTTAGAGGAAGTCTGGTTTCAGTTAAAATGAGGTTGTAGCCCATTGTTTGTCTTAGGGCGATAGCAAAGATGTATCATTTGTGTTTTAATAAAAGGTGTCTTATGAGTTATTGATCCCAGAAGTTCCAATCTGTCAACATCTTTCTCACTTTACCGCAGTCTTGAATTGTCAACTGTATTCTCTCAACATTGAATTTTCGTCTTTATTCACAAAATTATGATTCTACTTTATTCTCAACATTTCCAATGTACTCTGAAAAATGTTTCTGTCCTGTGGCCCTATACTTTTCCATAAAGACAGACTTCATTGAAAGAGAATGCATTTATTTGACCCTGTTACTGTGCATATTACAGTAAGGTTTCCACTCAAAACCAGCTAGAATGTGTTTTTGCATATCCTTTTTTTTTTTTTTACTTGGTACTCTCTGCACCTTACATTTCCTCCTCATACATGCTTTAACATGCAGCCTCTCAGTGGCTCAGAGAGGATAAATGCTGAACTAAGCGCAGCAGAAAAAACCGACCTGTCCAAACGTGTCTCTGCCCGGATCATCTGAAGCTGTGACATGTGGCCCCCGAAGGCCGCAGAGAAACATGATGGCCATGTTTTTTTTCACATGAGACATCCAACCTGCACAAGCGTTCTCTGTGACGTTGTAAGTTACATAAGGAAAAAAAAAAATCTGGACATCATCAGAGCTGTTGGTTCTCATCCCCAAAAAATAAATAAACCACAGGTGCTGACACACACACAAATGTGGACTGTCGCAAACTCTGCCATCAAAATGGGATTTTTCAGAGAATTTGTAATAGACATGACATTCATGACATACTGTAAATGAAAGACATGCCTATGCTTTTTTTTTTTTTTTTAATATGTGGGTAGCTGTTGTTGTTTGGAGCGTCTTGATGTCTAACTTGATGTCTATGATTGATCTTCATAGGATCCCTGCACAATCTTCCAGTTGGGGTATCAAGCTTTCTCCAACAACTTGAAGGAGTACACTAAAACGTTGCTGAACTGTCCATAAAGTACATTTTAATTTTTCATACAACAATATCAAAAATCAGTGCAGATAAAATAAAAAGTCCTAAAAAAAATCTTTAATGGGGAACATTTGAAGAAATTCCAGGAAGAGTAGGAAATATGTGTGTATAAATATAAAGTGATAAATAAGATATATAGATAGGCTGTAAAAGTATATAAAGAGATGCTATGTAAGAGAGAAAACCCAACACATGTTACAGTAAGAGATAAATTAAACAATACATGAGATGATAAATATACCAATGAAAAGTCATTTTAGGAAGGACAGGCAAAATAGTTCGACTGACTTTGGAGTTTGATTTTTTTTAAATTAGTTGTGATTAAGATGTTTGAACAGCAGGGGGCGACAGACTCCACAGAGGGAGAGCATAGCTGGGGGAGCTGTCCTTTCAGCACCACAGAAAAGACCACTTTCTCTCTCTCTCTCTCACACACACACACACACGCGCGCACGCACGCACGCACGCGCGCACACACACACACACACACACACACACACACACACACACACACACACATGTATTTGTTGAGTTCAGACATTTAAACCCTGAACACGACCTAAATCAGTTGCAATATGTCACTATAGGTAACATTCATCCAAACAGAGGATGACACCGTATAACTGCCTCCAAAGTATGTGAGCTGCTGCAGCCAAAAATTAATGACAAGAGCGAGATGAGTGAAGCCGCAAGTCGGACGTTTAGTGAGATTACTTCAGGGAAGAGTGCACGGGGAGGTGTGTGAGAGAGAGAGAGAGAGAGAGAGAGAGAGAGAGAGAGAGAGAGAGAGAGAGAGAGAGACAGAGAGAGAGACAGAGAGAGAGACAGAGAGAGAGAGAGAGAGAGAGAGAGAGAGAGACAGAGAGAGAGACAGAGAGAGAGACAGAGAGAGAGACAGAGAGAGAGAGAGAGAGAGAGAGAGAGAGAGTGCTGCAACAATTGGATCGGACAATAATAAGCCGTGAATGCATAAACCTCAAGCTGTGTGCACAAGTGCAATATAGTAATCCTCAATCTACCTTTCCAAAGACACACACACACACACACACACACACACACACACACACACACACACACACACACACACACACACACACACACACACACACACACACACATATATTCAGAGAAAGAGAGAGATAGTTCGAGAGAGTCCACCATCGCAACACCCCCTCCTTCCGCCCCCACCACACACAGAAACGGAATTAAAAAATCTTTAATATCTTTCCAGCAACGAGCCTCCATTGCTGCAGCATTGAGCACACACACACACACACACACACACACACACACACACACACACACACACACACACACACACAGACTGTGGGCCTTTTAAAACGTCTGCAGACAGCAAGAAAGAAGAAGCCTGCACAATAAAAAGCAGCGTCTTAACACTGGCGTTACCCATCACCCGAAAAATAGTGGGGGACAGAGGGTGACCTGAATGTATTGAAAAGTATCACGCCGCTGACACTGACATCGTGACAACACCAGCTCCGTCTGTGGATCTGTTCAAGTCTCTCCTCCTGATTGTGTAATAGCCTAAACACACACACACACACACACACACACACACACACACACACACACACACACACACACACACACACACACACACACACACATTTTTTTCTTCTTCCTGCAAGCGGCCAAAGCTGCATCCGAGCGCGCGCAAGGCGAGAAGAGAGAGAGAGAGAGAGAGAGAGAGAGAGAGAGAGAGAGAGAGAGAGAGAGAGAGAGAGAGAGAGAGTGAGAGAGAGAGAGAGAGAGAGAGAGAGAGAGAGAGAAGAAGAACAGGAGGAGGAGGTGAAAACAAGAGGGGATTGCAACATTCATCAGAATTTATTTTTCTTCCTTATTACATGGCGCAAGGGCTATACAAACGGGACCGTCCTGGGTGTGATACCGCCACGGTGAATTTGGATATCCAAACCGCAGCAGTGGTGGTGGCGGCAGCATCCTTTTCCATCCACGGTAGAAACATCTTTGGCTGCGGCGGCGCCCACACCGACTCCTCGTCCTCCTCCTGCCCGCTCCATGTCGAGTGATGGTCGGCTTGCCTTGCTGGATGCTCCCCGCTCTCTCCGGATCGTCGACGACCGAACCTCCTCTGACCGCAGACCCCCATTTTCGGCGGAAACCGTCCCAGGGCTATAGGGCTACATATGGAAACTGGGGACCAAAATTTTAGGAAAAAGGAAAATCAACGCGGTTAATTTATTTGTTTTGGTTTCATTTATCGAGTTCTATCTGTTTTAAAGCCTGCTGATTGATTAATTAATTAATTAATTAATTTGTTAAGCCTTGATTTCCCCATTCCATCGTGTGCAGGGTTGATTTGCGAGGAAATTTGCTTGAGATATTTTCCTTTTCCCACCAACAATAGGTTGTTATAAAACACCCCGGGAATCGCTTTTATTTTCCTCTCGACGGAGATTTGAATTCGTCCGTTTGTTTACTCTCTTAACGTTTCCACTAATATGATAGATTTCCCTGCAGTCTTTCGTTTTCCTTCCCAGTTTAGTAGCCTATCTCCTTGCTTTTCCCCCTTTTGACTAAAAAAAAACACAGTAGAAGAATATTAATAACAGTCTTTAGGGTATAGCTTCGGGTATATATATATATAGTTAGCCTGTAATTCTGAATTCTTACTAGTAAAACGCAATGTTGTAACCTCTGACTAAAGTAACTGTAACCTCACTGTAACAGACATATTGAACTGTTGTACTGTAAGCCTGCCATTACTCTAACAGCGCCACCCCCACCTCCCCCAACCATCGCTGTGCTCCATTTGAGCTCATGTTAATTCAGCTCTGTGCTCAGCTGTAACCTTTACTAGTGGAGACAGAGCCTAGGTCTTTTCAGTCTTTTTCTATTGCAGGCCTGTAGAGAATAAACCCCAGATTGGTTTATCTTAACCTCCATTTGCCACTAATCCTTTAGAACTCACTGTTAGTCTTCACGTTTGTGGCTTTCTCTTGCTGCTATACATCTGCAGCTGAAGGCCCCGTGGAGGCTCTGCCATCCTCTGAATACCTGATTATTTTCATCCTCTGGGGTTTCAGAATAAGAACAAACAAGAGAGGGAGAGACATCGGCGTCTCTTTCTCTCTTCAGAAAACCTCCCAGACCTCCTCCATTTTTCTCTCTTGTTGGTCCTCACCCAAACGCAACCATAAGGTTCCTACCGCATCCTCCTCCTCCTTCTTCCCTCTCCTTACGCTCGAGTATATCCCGGTTTTTCGGTTTGGTTTGGTCCCGCAAATTTTCAAATATTTACTTCCTGTACATCAAGAGGAAAGGGGGTCCCCCTTTCATGGAATGCGGAAACATGGGTCTGTTCGACCGCGGAGTCCAGATGCTGCTGACCACGGTGGGAGCCTTCGCGGCCTTCAGCCTCATGACCATCGCGGTCGGCACGGACTACTGGCTGTACTCGCGCGGCACCTGCCGGAGCAAGTCCATGAACGACAACGAGACCAGCAAGAAGAACGAGGAGGTGATGACCCACTCGGGCCTGTGGAGGACATGCTGCTTGGAAGGTAAGAGGAACAGTAAAGGTCTCTCTCTCTCTCTCTCTCTCTCTCTCTCTCTCTCTCTCTCTCTCTCTCTCTCTCTCTCTCTGCTGCTCAAACATATTCCCAACATGGGTGTCAATTGTGGGTTTTCACAGCTGTCGGTGTCACCCTGGCTCTGAGATCTTCCTCCTATTCCACCATGTCAGTTGCAGTGTAAGGATAACCCTTCAGTGACTCCTTTCCCCACTAGATGAAGTGCACCACTGCAGGGTTTGACGGAAATTGGTGTTTAAGGCCAGAGAAGCTCCCAGCGCTGAGGCGGGAGATGAGCAAATGTGACTGCAGTCAAACTCTGAAGATCCAATAAATGGAAGGTTTCCATCTTGGGACGTCCCTCAAGGGAATTAAAGATGATTCCGTGGGGGTCACAAGGTTAGGAAAAGGAAACAAGTAAAAAATCTTAATTCTGGATTGCTCAACGTCATGTCTCGAAACATTTCAAATGACACGTAAGCTGTTGTGAGATTGCCTCGATTAAACACTTTTATTTCAAGGGCTCTAAGGTTAAAGAAAGAGGATGGATATGAATCCATACTAATGTAATTCTTTTAGGGTGTTTTAAGGTGTTCTCGGTGAAGTAGGTGCTGGTTTGACACCCCTTGAAGACTCACAAAATATATCTGCATATTTAGATTTATTGTAAAGAAGAAGTTCTGCTACCATAACTTCCATATTTCTTCTCTTCTTTGACTCTGGCTTGGCTGTTCTGATGACACATGCCGGAAGACACTGCTTTATTTTCACGGGGTCACAACAACAACAACAAAGGCTTTGGATAGAGACCATGAAGACTAATGTGAATCTTTCTGGGTGTTCAGCTCCTGCAGGCATGAAGCAGGGTGAAAACAGGTTTCCGGTGGCAGCCTGGAGCGGTTGCATAAAAGCCTCCCACACCACTCTGGAAAACAGTTTGTGTAGTCGGATATTCATCCGAGTCGGAGTTCAAAAAATGAAATAATAGCATGTATAAGAGCTGTTGTTAGGGAGGAATTTTCGTCATATATATTGTCTGATATATTGATAAACCAATACACTGGTGTAAACTTGATTAAAGTCAGAGTCAGCCAATCTGGAGAATGTTTGATGTCAAAATGAGTGAATATCTCCTCATGATCAAATACTTGTCCGTACTCTTTGTGGGCTGTCGAAAAAAATCCAGTGTTAATACACAGCCTATGCTCTGTAAATGGTAACGTTTGTTTAAATTTTGATTACATACCAGTTTACAGAGCCTAGGTTGTGTATAACCAACGGACACACAGTACACACTGGTAAGAAAATCGTGAGGACATATTCACAGAATTCGCTGACTCCACCTTTAAAAGGTTCACTGCAGGGGCATGTCCAGTTAAACCAGGCTGTGACACTTTAGACTAAAGGTGTTTTCATTTTCATAATGAAGCCCCAGAAGTGAAGTCAGCTTCTGCCATCTGTTCTGACCTGCCTGTCGATCTGGAATATGGCGAGGCAAGGCACTGACCTTTGCCCTGACTGTGTTCTGAGATGTCAATCAGTCTCACCTCCTTGAGCTTATAGGTTTTTCGAGACGACCTCCCACGTCAAAAAACGAAAGGCGGTGTGTCTCCTGTCATACTTGTTACAGTGAAGGCATCTGGTGCTGACGATGCGGGAGTGCGGCACTGTAACCTTGCGAGGGCGCACAGCGTTACGAATCTGCTCATTTTCTTGAGCCGTGAGATCCTTTAAAAAGGCAGCGGCCATGTGTCTGATAAGCAGCAAGGCTCTGTGTACCTTCTTCTGCTCAAGGTTTAATACCAGGGTGTGAGGGGGGAACAAGTCCAATTTAAAGCGGCTATAATATATTTTTTCTTTGCAATAACAATGTTTCAAAGGAAGACGTGAAAGGGGTTTAAGAGTTATCGCCTGAATCTTGCAGAACCTCTCCACTTTACGGCACTTTATGGTGGTGTAGAGTTTGAGTTGCAGAGTTTTTTATTTTATTTGCAACTTTACTATTTCATTTCACTCTCACAGCCCTCAAAGCTCTACAAACCCACTGTAAACTATACCAGCTCAGCGCCAGCCAGCACACACACACACACAGGTAAAGACTAGCTGCCGTACAAAATGGAGCATTAAGCACATAAAGGAATACATCATTCCTTTAGGAGCTGGTGGAGGCCAAAAACAGAGCTAAAAAGAGAGAGAATATTGGCCTTTGATTCACAAGGTGAAATAAATGAGACTCTAAAGAATGATCGTTTTGCTCAATAACTGCTGGATGTGTAGATGATCAACAGTTTGCCAACAAGTTCAACATATTACCCTGAAATATGATGATATCTCAAATGTTCTGTAAACACACACACACACACACACACACACACACACACACACACATAAACACACACAAGCACGTTAAGAAACGGTTTAACCTCTAACATTGTATTTTTATAAGCTTATCAGATGTTTCCTAAGCTAATCTGAAACACATACAGAATGTATTGCAGCAAAAAGTACAACATTTCTTTGTGAAATGTAATGCAGTTCAAGTATGAAGTGACACATGATAGATAGTACAAGTACTTCAAACGTGTACAGTATGTAGGCCTAGTGATTGTTCTGCCTTGCCACCAGCAGTGTGTGTGAATGTGGGAATGAGAGAGCTAACTGAAATGGGCCTTGGATCAAAGCAGTATATAAATTCAGGCCATCAAAGGGTTCCTAACATGCGGAGTGAGGTTTCGCTTTGGTTTAAGTATCAATACTGAAAGTCAAATTTCAAATTGGTACCTCTGTAGAATTAAGTTTTATTCATTTCACAGTGTTTTCACCTCAGCTGTTCCCCGCTTAGGTGACAAGAGCAGAAAACTGTGACTGCTCCGGTTCACCTTCCAGACCTGAGTGAGAGTGTGTGTTTGTGCGTTTGCGAAGGTGACGACGCAAAGTGTTTCTGGGGAAAAGGAGCTCACGCGGCCTGTGCCTGTATAGATGACAGAGATATCCTCGGATGCTGATACACACACACACAGTGCTCCGGTGTGTATCAACTGTTCCTACGATGATTACATTAATGCACATAGGATTAATCACAGCTGGAGTGTAATTGTGACAGTGACTGGCCTTTATCCCCGCCAGGCCATTATTTAATTGGCAAACAGAAGGGCTCGGAGTCAAGGCGAGATCAAAAACATCACACTCTCGGCTCGGTGTGTGTGTGTGTGTGTGTGCGTGTGTGTGTGTGTTTGTGTGTGTGTGTGTGTGTGTGTGTGTGTGTGTTTCTATTGTATTAGCACAATGAGTCTCATCCCTTTTTGAATCAGAGAGTTCAAAATGGCAGGAAATGAACCCGGATTTGTCATTTGTGATTCATGAAAGATCCCCGGCCCCGTGAAGAGGCGAAGGGAGCAGAGAGAAAGGTGGCCATTGCATTTACTTAGCTAGGGTCAGATTCATTTAAATTCTCATTCAAATGACTTCCTGCTCAGGAAATTGGGTCTTAAAAAGCGAATACATTTAATTATCCCGTAGTTTGCACAATTTAAATCACACACACACACACACACACACACACTGAAAAAAACATAGGAAAGCACAGAGCAGATGCAGCTGGAGAGAGGCAGAGATAAGCATGCGGCACACACAGCCTTGTTTCAGCAGATATAATCAGGAGGAGCGGTATCAAGTTTAACATTTCACATGTTAATTAAGCTTCACTTTGCATCTCGGCTCAATTAATTCAAAAAGCCGAGATGACTAGTGTTCATCTTTCTCACAGCTCCTCTTAAAGGTGCAGTGTGTGGAATGTATCGGCATTGTTCAGAACACACTTGGAAGAAGAATTGGAATACAATATTCATAACTATGTTTTAATTGGTGAATAATCATTTATTTTATTTCCTTAAAATGAGCCTTTTATATCTACATTGGAGCAGGTCACCCCATACGGCGGCCGCCATTTTGTACCGACATGTTTCTACTGTAGCACAGAATGGACAAACTTAATGGCCACATGCATTTTTATATATAGTGGGTGTTCTGGGATATGCACGTGTTGGAAGACCAAGAAAAGTACTATAGAATAAATACATTAATAAGTACATCTTCTCTTCATAACTTGAAATTACGGAAAGACTTGAGGCAGTTGTGGATGATGCCATCTTTAGTAACTAGCTTCTTCTCCTTGAAGGCCACTGTAGCTCCTGTAATTATTTAAAAGGTAAAGGCTACCAAAGGAGCATTGCCATCTAGAACCTTCACCACTAAATACCACTAAACCTTCCAATATTATGCACTGCACCTTTGAATGAAGTCTTACCGGTGATAAAGCAGCATCTACCAGCTTTAAACAAAGCGGTTGATGAAGCAGTCGCTCTCTCCGGCCTTATCACAGCAGAGAACACAGACTGTGTGTTAGGCAGTGCGGGCCCACACATCCTGTTCGCAGAGTGGACACAGGTGGGCGACGGCCTGTGTTTGTATAACCAGCTAACGGCAGAGGAGAAACCTGTGAAACGGCAAAATGGGAATACCCACACTGGGTGCTTCAACACCTCGACCTCTGCTACACTCACTGCCTTTCAGAGAAACACCGACAGAGGGGAAAAAAAATCTCTTTCCAGGAAGAAGAAAGGATTGTGTATCTGCTACAAGAGCGTAGGTTTGGGTTTCAGCAGTGGAGGGGGGACTAAATGAAGTTAAATGTGTGTGTGTGTGTGTGTGTGTGTGTGTGTGTGTGTGTGTGTGTGTGTGTGTGTGTGTGCGCGTGCGTGCGTGCGTGTGTGTGTGTTTGTGTGTGTGTGCGTGTGTGTGTGTGTGTGTGCGTGTGTGTGTGTGGATACAGATAAGAGATGTCAAGAGCAGATAAAATAAGAAATGTTTTAAGGGTTTGGTATCAGCTTTGTACATGTGCTGCTCACTTGAATCCCTGCCAGGCTACAGTGCAGTATTTTGTTTCCATATCAGGGCTTGAACCATTTGGAGAAAATATCTAATGACAAATGTTTCCAATGTCAGATATTCCCAGTCATTTATTGTGGTCCCTTTTGAGCTTCCATACAGTAGATTGCGCGTCTAGTTTCTAGTTTTGGTGGGTGGTGTTTTTATCAGGACACATTGACCCGTGTGACTTTGTGCTCGCAGCCAAAAGCCGTATTGTAAAGGGGTTTTGGAAGTGTGTAATTCACTGGTTACAATGTTGAAACAGTGTTAAAGGTTCAGTGATTGCTGTACACAAACACAGATGTGGCTGCAGTTAGTGTGTGGGTGCAGAGAGAGAGAGAGAGAGAGAGAGAGAGAGAGAGAGAGAGAGAAAGAGTTTCAGCTGTATAGGCATGAGCGATGCTCACAGTAAACATGTTTGCTGCTGATGTATTGGGCCCTGGATCCCACCACTGCCCCATCAGTCCTATGTGGGACAGTGTCTTTAAGAGCAGGGACTGTTACCCCCCCCCCCCCCTCCCGACCCCCCCGTTCACTCAGCCAGGTGAAGCGCTCTGAGTTTGCTCCTAATCTGAGGGATTCATCTTCATTACAGCGCTGCCCCCGTGGCTCCACAGTGGCTAGGAAGAGAGACAGAGTCAGGGAGGAGGTGTGGATGAAGAATGGTGGACTCTTTGTAATGACTGAGGTCCAGCACAGTGTCTGATGTTTTGTCTTATTACCTGTAAGGGTTTCATATTCCAATGTGTTCGTTCCAAGCCTTCAAATCTAGTCCTTCAAACAAATTGATTTGTCCAAAAAGTCCAAATGACACAAATATATAATAAGTTTATATTACATAAGACAAAGAAAAGCGACAAATATCATATTTGAGAAGATAGTAAGAAGTCATTTATGCTTCAAAAACCTCTACAGCAATGTTTGTAGCTCCGTGCCAAATAACATGGCAATCCACATAATAGTTGTTGAGGCATTTCACATGAAAGCACACATTCCTACTTCAGGTTGATGCTAAAGGAAAAGTCAGCGATTTGACCAAATGTTTAAGATACATTGTTCATGTGCCAATCCTTTTCAGCAGATGGGTAAATAAATTTGGTAGAGCCAGAGGAAAAACATAGGGATACTGATGACTTAAACAATCTTTAAAATAGTTGCTCATTTTTTGCTTATTTTTTTTCAAGACCGATTGATAATCAACTGAACTGATCTTCGGACAATACAGATTTATTTGATTGCCAAACAGCAGTGATCACACCTGGAGCCACATGTCCAAAACTCTTCACACAGTCAGATGCACTTTATCTCACCTCCAAAAACTCACTCACACCAACAAAACCCTTCATAGAGCTCTCACAACAAGCGCGCTGGTGCGAAAACACTGGCAACATATTTCAATGCGAAAAGACACACATTGACGCACACATAACACACAGACCTACAAAACACTAACAACAAGCAGCATTTCATAAAATATTAACTTTTCATTTTTTTTAAAATCTTTGAAGTTTACAGTAAGAGGAGATTGTTTGGAAATATTTAGGTGATTCAGGAAAATATGACGTTGCAAGAAAAATAAATCCTTCAATAATAGATGAAGAAGGATTCCTTATACTGTTGTCAACAAGAGACTTTCTGGCTTCTCCCTCCTGACTGTAAGATTCACAATTGAGTTGTATTCACAGCAAGGCTTTCTTTTTTCAAACACACCGCCATGCATCAAGTGTTCTTTACATAACTGAGATTATTTAGAAATATGTGCATTAGCTAAAATGGCTACCACTTCAGTATGGCCTCCCACAGCTCCTGCCAATCACCACAGATCACAGTTCACACATACTGCCTCATGGTTTTATGTATGAGGGTGTGGGAGTATCAATGCAGTGTACATTCATGCATTTGAAAAACACATGTGGGAGTATGTTGTGTGCATGTGTGTGCGTGTGTTGAATGTGTGTGAGTGTAATATTGTGTGTGTGTGTGTGTGTGTGTGTGTGTGTGTGTGTGTGTGTGTGTGTGTGTGATGTGTGTGTGTGTGCGTGCGTGCGTTCGTGCGTGCATGCGCGTGTACTTATGTATGTTCGAATGTTTGTGAGTGTTTGTGTGTGTGTGCGTGCATGTTTGAATGGTGATGTTTGTGTGTGTATTCTCGCGTATGTGTGTGTGTGTGTGTGTGTGTGCGTGCGTGTGTGTGTGTGTGTGTGTGTGTGTGTGTGTGTGTGTGTGTGTGTGTGTGTGTGCCTCAGATAAAAAGCAGATATCAGAGCAGAGCGGCAGAGTAGAGCGGGATTAGTCTCATAGTCCAATCAGATAAGGATTACCCAGCTGTAGTGTGTGTGTGCCCACCCAGGCTAATGTCCCGGTCCTAAAGTGGCATTACTCTGTATTATGACACCGAACCACTGTACATCCGGCTGCATTGGCCGGATTACAGTTAGTCATAAATTGAGACCAGCGTGGATGGGCAAAAGTGTATTCAGGGGCCTCCCAGCCACTTGTTGGAGTAGAAACTGATTCTGCGTTCTATTTCGCATTCTCGTCCTTTCTACTATTCTACATACTACAGCTGATAATGAAAAGTATCTAGTTAGCATACAGTATTCTACAATAAGGACAAACTTTTACTTCAATATTTGATCATAACATTGCGCCGGAGGCTCCATAGATGTCACGTCACTTCCGATGCGCAGGGGATTCTGGGTCAGAATCACCGAAATAGCATGCTGATTTCAACACTAAAAAATCTCGACCAGATGTAGTAGGGCATTTGGGTCTTGTTAAGCATGCTGCACCTGCCCACAAGAATTGGGACATCTTAATCTTTTCTACCAAGTCAAGTCAAAGCGACCCACGGTGCATTAAGTATAATAGGATGAAATAAGATAAGATGAGAGAAGTAATATGTACAAGAAATACATTCTAAATACTGCAAACGGTAAGGCTAAACCAAACGGTATAACAAAAAGTAAATGAATAGCAGGGCAGTATATTGGTATTGGAACGCAGGGTGAGCGTCCTTCTCTCCTCCTCTGTCATGCTGCTATCACTACTGTGGGCTGCCTCTCTCCCCCTCAGCTGATATATCCGCCTGTGCAAAGTGACTGAGCTCTATGGCACTGTGCACTGTCACTCTGCGATGGATGGGATTCATTTTGTCCTCGCCTGCCTTTCACCGGAGCTCCGTAGAGACCGCAGACAGCCACTACCAAACACCTATACTGTTTTGATTGCTCTCCACCTTTCCCCTCTCTACTGCACACTAATGTCAAATTACAGGCCGGGACATTACCGGATTAGGCTGACGGGTCTGAGTAAAAACAGTGCCGGACTCTTGGCCCTTAGGTTGTGTTGCTGTTGACGTTGCCATTTGTTATAATTCTTCAGTAAAGGCAATGTGCGTCAACAGACGGCGGTATTATGCGGGTATCAGCGCAAGAGTTCATTGATTGTGTTCGAGTGCAGCCTCAGGTCTGTTTAGATTTGAGAACAACACTGTTATGGTGTGTGTGGCACATTAGGCGAATGTAGTATTATTAGGAGAAGGATTTAGGAACAGTCATTCCTCCAACTGACCTTAAGGGGAAGCCATTTTAAATCTGCATCACAAGTTGGGTGAGAAACTCTCTGCTGAGAACATAATGTGGAGCCTAATGTGAAATGTGTAAATTAGGATTAGAAAACATGATTACTGTCTGTTGACTGACTACATGAGAAGTCTATCTATCTATCTATCTATCTATCTATCTATCTATCTATCTATCTATCTATCTATCTATCTATCTATCTATCTATCTATCTATCTATCTATCTATCTATCTATCTATCTATCTATCTATCTATCTATCTATCTATCTATCTATCTATCTAGTTTAAACAAGGTGAGGCCATTATGCCTCCATCGCCAGTATTAGCCGATGTGGATCATTCCAGAACCTCAAGATCAAACTTGAGAGGACAATGTAGGTTTTTGAAGTACAGACGTTGAGCGGTTAAGAGACACCATTATGATTCCCGTCTTGTTATATTACAGGTAATAGTCTCTTGGTAGATTCCTGAAGCAGTAACGTTGGTCCGTCAGTCTGGGGTCCAGTCTGTGAGATTGGATGGACAGTAGACGAGTGTGAGGGCATGGTAATTGGTTTAGGGTTATGATTAATGACTCCGATGGGCTTTGGTTCGATGGGAGAGGGGCTGTAAAACTTCAGTGGCACTCTCCCCATAAACGCTGTCACCCGTTCAGTGTGGAGACGTCCAATACCCCCCGTTCTCCACCCTTCCCCCAATCCCCCCCCCCCCCCCGCCCCACACACACACACTCTCACTCTCACACAGTCCAGAGAGTATATAAATTAGAAAAAAATAAAAGCAAATGAACAAGATTTAAAGATGTGTCAAAGAAGAGCAGCGTTACAGCTACTTCATAATAATTATCCCCACACTGACCCCAACACATCGGCATCATCACCGCCAGCAGCAGGACCGCATGCGTGTGTGTTAACGTGCGTGTGTGTGTGTGTGTGTTTACGTGTGTGTGACTGTAGCCCTGATTTACGCCTGTTATTTTTAGCTGCAGTCGCTCCTGTTGGGTGGGGTCTATCCTTATCCCACATGACCAGAGAAGAAATCAATAGCAAACACACCCTGGGCCGGTCTCTGTGTAAGCGCACGGTGTGGCACCAGACCATGACAGGCCAGGATTGCGGACGGCCAACTGCAAGCTTGGCCAATTCCATGTTTTCTTGCTCCTGTAACTAACAACATATTTCCAATTTAAAAAGGGATTTTGGTACGTGAAAAAATGCAGTTTTAATGCATGCAGATACTTGAAGGAATAGTCCACTGAAAATGTATGTTTTTAATGTGAAACCAGTTACTCCTGTTGGAGAGTGACAGATGAAATCAGCTTAGCAAGAGAGACAGAGAAGTAATTTATTTAGCCATGTTTTGGCAGTAATGGGATGGTTTTGGAGCATAAGAAGGATGAAGATGGACAGAGGAGATGTGAAATATGCTGCAGGAGTGATTTGAAAAGTGTCTATAAACAATTTAAGCTGCAAGCTACAAATATTTCAAAGCCACTTTTCGAGCATAAAGACAGGCAGATATGAAGCCACAGCCAACAGTGGGATATTTCAGCTTAGCATGAAGACTGGACATGTTTCAAAGTTCACCTTCCAGCACCTCTAATGCCAACAACCGGACAAGTTATATATTGTTTGTTTCAAAAAGTATAGAAACAGGTTGGGATGTTAAAAAGGGAATAAGGGTTTTTAACACCTGTTTCAAAAAAGGTGTTACAGGTTATTGTGTGACATACAAATGGGACACTGGCTCAACGTTTGCCAAATGCCAAACATTCACTGATGTATTTCTTTTTTCTGTGTCATAAATGATTAAACATTGAATATTTTTGAGTTTGGGAGTGAAGATGAAAAATATACGGAGACCACATTTGGCTTTTCCCTATTGTCTGAGGTTTCATAGAGGCATTGATTCATGAGTAAAACAATCTACATAATACAATAGTGAAAACCATCCAAAGTTAGGAGGACCAAGCTCTTCGTGCCACTGCAGGGCTCAGAGGTCGAGAGAGAGAGAGAGAGAGAGAGAGAGAGAGAGAAAGCAGTGAAAGTTTGCACCAGTATCCAGTTATAACCAGACTCCACAAACATCATCTTGTGTTTGCTCTCGGCTGCAGTTTTTATTGAACCAACGTTGTTCCCTTGAAAAACGTAAAGTTCCCGGGTCTAAAGTGGTTTGAATAAGCACTCGATTTTCCCAGAGAGATTGCGCTCTCTGATTACATAGAATTGATCCTCTAACAATGAAAGTGTAATTATACCAGCAGCAGGGCCCATCGCAGCCGAGCCCTTCTCCTCCATTTCCACTTCACCGGGCGTATCCTTAAAGCTGTGGAAACGTCCCTAGGAGACCCTGTACTAAATGATAATTAACTATAAGATACTATCCATTCATTTTAAGGAAGTGCGATTCACTCCTTTATTTCCCCCCCCCCCCTCACATACACACACACACACACACACACACACACACCACACACACACACACAGACACACACACACACCCCTGCAATGGCACGACGGAGAAAGCGCGACAATCTGCCTTTTGATTAATTGGCGGTGTCCGTGGCGCAGTTCATTTGCAATCTATTACGGTGTATTTGCTTTGTGTCAGAAGGCAGCCCAAACACACTGCATCATGGCAGAGATGGGGGAAGGAGCCGGGAGCCTGAGTTAGAGTCTGTTTGGTGGATTCACCTCAGCCGACTTCACCACTGCATGCGGATCATCATACTTACTATTATAATAACCATAGTAACAATTATAATAACAGTTAGGATTATGTGATAGGAATTTCAAGGCTGAGAGCTTCAGTAGTTTAACTCTGATTGTCTGTCTTTGTGAGAGGGTCAGTTCGACCAAATCACAAAAAAACTGAATTACTCCGAGTGCAGTTTTCATTGGGAATATTTCTCCGACACTGAAAGACAACATTCAACAAATCATTAGGCCAACTGCTGTCGAATTGATCACATTTGACTTTTTGATGCTTGGAGTGTCACCTAAATGCAGGTGATCAAACACTGATGATTCGGTATTTTTGTTTCATAACTTTCAATGGAATTTCTTAAACTTTTCGATGGCAAATATGTTGATTTTGGATTATTGGTCGGACAGAACAAGCACTTTGAAGACGCCACTGTGTTCATTTTTCATAATTATTTGACATTTTATGGACAGAACCATTAATGAAGACATCAGAAATATAATTAGCAGATTAAATGATCATTAGAATAGTCGTTAGTTGCGGCCCTTAATCATGTTGTGATCATTACAATACATTACATCTTGTTATTGTTTTACAAATTGATTCCAAGCAAATTGTCTGTGCAAAATTATTGGATTCTAAAATAATCCAATAATTTTCGACAAAAATGGTTTGCATGACTGGAAAGGGTAGACAATGAACAAACCGAGCTTGAAAGAGGCAACAGAGATGTTCCCACCTCTGCGACGCCCTCTTAGCACCTAGCGGGAGAGCTGACAGGCACAGTCCCAGGACTGGTCCAAGGTAGGAGAGTGGTTGGAGAGGGTTAAGAGAGGGGCTGGAGGTTCCTGTAACTGAGCTGTGGGTCACCGCCCCAGGCCGGGTGGAGGATGGCTGGAGGTATAACGCCATGCGGGGCAGAGTATGAGTCGGACAGATGGAGGAGTGAGCACAGGGCAGATATAGAGGGCAAGCAGGAAGAGAACAGAGAGCACCATGGGACTTTACAGGGATGTTACATACAGAGGGAGAAGGTCCGTGTACTATATAGGTGAAGGAGTGCTTACATGCCCGTTTACAGCAGGCTGTGTATTATCAACAGATTATTTTCAGCACACACATTACAGGTGGATCGGGAGGAGATATACACTCATTTTGACAAATAGTGATTTTGAGTACAAGCGTTCTCCAGAATCGCTGACTCCACCTTTAAGTGCATATAAAAGGCTTCATGGAGTATTTAGATATCAGATGTCTTTGGTTTCTGGACATCCAATAGGATTGATCTGTTTTCTGTGAAACAATGCAGAGACACCAGACAGTGTTGTAATTTCAGACAGACAGCTGATCTGACTGAATTGATTTTTTTGAAGAGTCTGAAACTGCAGGGCCGAGACACTAACAGGTTGTGTCTGACCTCCATGTTTATCAACCAAAACACAATAACTAGTGCTTCAATTGATTAAACGTATTATCATTTAATAAATACATTTTTAATGAGTGAGTGACTTGAAAAAGGTGTGTATCTTGTGAAAGTACAGTCCTACAGTAAATTATTATGGTGTGTATTCTATCAGGGATGCAATATATTGTTTGTTTCTGAACTAAATGACTGGTCAAGTGAACTTTGTATGTTTGGGAGACAATGGTTGTAAGAATATTTTGATGATTATCGTGACAAAATCAGGGATCACAATCATTCTGGCCAGCATCGTTGTCCCATGCCTATTCAGAGATATGACACGACCCCGTGTCTGTGGCACCAAAGTGTCCCCTTTCTGCCCGTCTGTCTGTGTGAGGACGTCAGATGCTCAGATGGCGGTTGTTTACTGCACTCCAGAGCGAGTATTTACTGCAGTGGAGAGGACTGGCAGACCCCACTGTCACAGCAAATGGTACTGTTGGGAAAACAAACAGTTTGTAATGAGGCCGTATCTGTCAAATAAGACTGGCTGAAGGAAAGGCCCGCTTCCATCACAAAAACACACAAAAGGTTGTTGTGTCGCGGGGGTGATTCCAGGCATTGACAAGGTTAAATCTGAGGTTAAATCTGAGGTTAAATCTTACTTTGATGTGACACAGAGAGAGGGAGAAGGTGCATGTACTATATGGGTTAAAGGTGTGTGTCTTCACTTTAAAGATGGAGTCAGTGATTCTGGAGAACGCTTGTTGACAATATCACTTTTGGTCAAAATCAGTGAATATCTCTTCATGATGCTACCTGTCCATACTGTGTGTGTGTTAAGGTTCAATCTAAGAGCAGGGGAAGATTGACATTTGGCGTTAGTTTATGTTGGTGTTTTGGTCGGGTCGATGTTCTAAACTTCTAAAGGAATCAAAATAAAAAAAAAATTTTTCATGTTGTATGTGTGACCTCACTTTAATTGATCTAGATGCTGTTTGTTTTATCACTCACGCATCTTAGCGGCAGCAGCTTGATAGAGTGAGTCGGGGGCTACACCTGAAGGATGATGATTTAATAGGCCGGGCCACCTACAGGATATGATGTAAACCTGGTGTCTGCGAAAGGCTGAC